>NW_005842227.1:1528970-1532670 GCF_000455745.1 Alligator sinensis
TGGGAGCAAATTTGCTGCTAATGGAAGAAAACTGCTCTTATTTCCTGGGGACCTACAATGGGCCCCTGCTGCCAACAGGGAGAGCACTAGACTCCCCTTGAGTGGTAGCTCGGGGCTGGTAAGGAGCACCAGGCCAGGCTGTCTCCTGGCCAGAGCTGGGACATTGCTCCTGGCCCCTGGGAGGGCTGCCTGTTGTGGGAACAATATTCTCCTGCCCCGGCAGCAGAGAGCTCCCTGCTCTTGCTCCCTGATCTGGGAAGGGGATTGGGAAAGAGCTGCAAGGGAGGGACAGTTCCAAAATCCCTGCCCCAATCTGCCAGTGGGGCAGCTCACAGTGAGCTCCTGGCTGGGCAGGGCAGGTATTCCCTGCCCCACCCCCCAACCCCCCAGCCAGGGGCTTGCTACTAGATGTGTAGCTGGTGGATCAGGGAAGTGGGTTTGTACCTGCACTGTCCCTGCAGCTCTTTCCAAGCCCCATGCCTCAATTGTGAAGTGGGAACTAGAAGATAAGGATATCCCAGCCCCCACTCCCTGATTGTGATCTCAGAGCAGGGGGTTTTGAGATCCCGGCTGCTGGGGCAGGGAGACAGAGCCCCTGCCCAGGCTCTGGTGGCAGAGCCTGCCCCAGCAGCAGGCAGTTCCCAAAGCAGGCAATCTTCCGTACCCTGGTGGCTGACTGACTGGGAGCAGATTTGTTGCGAGTCAGGCATCTACATGAGCGCTACTGTGCAGTTAGTAATGACAAGTAAATTTGCTACTTGTACTTGCAGGTAGCAAATTTACTCATGATTAGTGAGGTTTACTATACAGTAAGCATGTGTATGTGTAGATGCACAAGCTTACTGTGTAGTAAACTATACCACTTTACAGTAAAGCATCTCATGTAGACACACCCAGTGTAGGATAGATAAAGCCTTAAGGATAGATAAAGCCTTAAGGGACAGGCAATGAGTTCTCCCAAGTACATCTCTTCCATTGTTCTTTAAACATTTAAAACAGATTAAGTTGGATTTTTCTAATTGAAAGGAAATTCCAAAAGGAAAATACTTGCATTCTCTGTTACCACATATGTTATATGAGTATTTATCAGCAGTGGGACAGTTCTTGTCCAGACATTAATACACTACCATCATCATTTTACATTCTCTTCTGCCCCCTTCACCCTTGTCCTTTTCCCATAATAATGCTTTTTTGTAACGGGGGAAAGGGAGTCTAATACAGTTTTCCATATATATAGCTAGTTTAACACAAAAAATGAGGTAAAATTAATAAGAAAATGAATGTGCATATTCAGTCTTCAGTGACACCTTCTTTCATGTCTGTGCAAAGTTGGAAATAAAAAAATAACAGAGTTTAGAAACTAAAGTCTTAAAGTGTAAAGTCCTATAACATGGATGATACAAATTGTTTTATATTTGTCTCAAATTTCACCTTCAAACACTATCCTCCAGTTCCTTGGCTTAAGGTTGGTACCAATTTTAGAATCCTTTATGATTGTTAGAGTGGGTGTAATTAATTCTGAGGGGTCTAATTTTGCGTCTTACACATTGCTTCCATATTTGGCCTCAAATGAGTTGTCACATCTGTCCATTATTTTGAAATGCTCTCCTTTTCTTTTTCAGCAAAGCATACATTTGTTCGTATTATGTCAGCTCTTGCATATTCTGTTATGCATTTATTGAAGGTTTCACCTGTAGGCAAACAGAAGGAACAAATTCATTAAAATATGCAGTACAGTGATATGCATATTAAAAATATTTTCTCCTCCTTTTTGCAGCCACAGTAGAGAAACCTCATGTACACAGTAAGTATAACACTGATAGAGTATTTTTTACATTTGTTTGTGCAAGGATGACAGTTCCTCATGTTCTTTGTCAGAATTAAGAGGTTAATTATTAGATTCAACATGATGAGCCATTTGAGGTCTTAAAGGAGGGTTCTAGGTATACAAAAGGGGTGAGATGAAAGCTAGTGGAATTACTTGATATTTTACTGGTATAACAAAGATCAGATTTCAGTTCTGGGCTCAAGAGTCACCAAACAAAAATGGGACGAAAATATCCTTACAGAAAGTAATTTCAGTGTTAAGGGGATAAAATACTGTAATCTGTGCTAGGCAGAGGTGGCCAAAATTCAGAATTTGCATTTCAAAGGAATTGTTGATGTTTTGAAAAATTGTATCTAGTTACTATCAGCATTAAAACAGTATTTTGAAAGGTTCTCTGAAAAATAAATTCCAAAAAAAGGTCTGTTTTGGTAAACCTATTTTGAAATATTACAATTTTTTGTTTAAATCTTTTTTAGATTTGTATTTTACTTATATACATATTTTATATTGTTTTATTCCTTTTTAAATTATTCCATAACATGCTATACAGTGGTGCACAGTATAGAACAAATGATTCCAAACTAACACAAAGATATTGAAAGAGCTTCTCTTATTAGTCCCCTAAATTCTTTTTTTCCAGTTCAAAGTGTCTCTTTAAGAGTTAACACAGTACAATCAACATATTCTTCAATGTAGAAGATAATATATTTCAGTCAGGTTCAAGTAGTAGCTTCCCTTATTTAATTTTTAAATTTTACTAAATTAAAATAAATTAAAACTAAAATATTTCCACTGTTCTCTCACTTGTATTATGATAGAATGTGCATTACCATTAGGGAGGGGTCATGAAATAATATATTTTTTAACAAACCCTTAACATTTGAAATTAAATTTCAAATTCCCAAATGAATTTTTGCAGTTTTCTAAAAGAGAAAAGATTTCAAAGTATCTTGTAGGAAATGTCATTGAATATCAATAATATAAAAATTTAACCTTTGTCAAAACAGTTTTGTCTGATGAATAGCTGTTTTGATGAATCATGTAAGCAGCTTTACTAATAGATACACAGCTATGACAAGAAGGTAATTAAAAATCTAATTTCTATTGTGTGGTGGTTCTTTTTTGCAGAGCATGAACCCGTAAAGCAGGAAAAAGCTGTTTCCCATGCCAAAATAGGTAGGTTTTTCTATTCAGATCTTCAATTCATGGGTATCTATATCTATAGATAGATAGATAATATAATATATGAATATTAACATATTCATTGTGCCATGAATGTAAAATTGATCTGGGGCCTGAGGGATGGATTGTGAATGCCAGATTGTATGAGCAACTGTTCATCAATGGCAGCAAGACCTTTACTTTCTGACCCTAAAGGAGCTGAATTTTTGTAGTTAAAATCAGACCAAAGGAAGCCTAAAGTAAATTCGACCTTTCTCCTGAAAAAATAAAGGAAAATACCCTAGTGCCATATATATACGGCGCATTGTATGGCACAAAGGCAGCCTTCTGTCGGAACACCATGATGGTGGGGGCACAGGAGACGGAGCGGGGGGAGGAGCGAGCCCGAGCAGGGGAGAAGCTGGCCTGCCGTGGCAGTGTGGGGGAGAGTGGGCCCGGCCCAGCCCAGCCAAGCCCAACATGATATCTGCAGGGGGAGGGGAAGAGCGATCTTCCTCCCCGTGTTGGGCCTGAGCCCACTCCTCCCCAACCCCTGCTCCCCTGCGTCAGCCCCAGGCCCGCTCCTCCCCTCCAACCCCACCCACCATGGCGGCCTGGCTTTTCCCCACCCTCGGGCCTAATCCTCCACCGCATCAGACCCAGGCCCACTTCTCCCTTCCCCCTGCCACTGTGGCGGGGAGAGGGGGAGTA
>NW_005842227.1:1532766-1541135 GCF_000455745.1 Alligator sinensis
CCCGTCAGTGTGCATGTGCGATGTGCGTGTGTGTGTGTGTGTGTGTGTGTGTGTGTGTGTGTGTGTGTGTGTGTGTGTGTAAAATCCCAGTAGAGGATTTTCTGTTTTTTAGGAGAAGGGTCTGATTTGCTTTAGACTTCCTTTGGTCTGATTTTAACTACAAAAATTCAGCTCCTTTAGGGTCAGAAAGTAAAGGTCTTGCTGCCATTGATGAACAGTTGCTCATACAAATAATTCTGCTCACTTTAGTGCAACAGTTCATGAGCTTCTGCAATGGAAACAAGGCATTCACAATCTGTCCCTCAGGCGCCAGGTCAATTTTACATTTATGGCACAATGAATATGTTAATTGTGCCATAAATTGTAACATGCCACAGATACAAGCAATTTATGGTACAATAAAATGGCAAACCAGTCATAAAGATGTGCCACATTTAAGTAGAGCATTAATGCACTATGCTGCTCTCAAGCAACAAGGGGTGGATGTATTCTGCAACCATCATGTAAGTGCCTGATGATCAATAAGACAGCAAAGATTTCATCATTTGACCCAATATGAGAAAACTAGAGTAAAATGATTCTTTGATGTAGAAAAAGGACCCTCAATCATTCTGTGTTCAGTTCATGCAGCTTCTGAACCACCTGGCTGTATGTAGTAGTCAAGTGTAACCAGCAGGGTTTTCCCTGGACAAATCCTTCTGGAAAAGATGGGGGTGGGCTGGAGGGGGAGAAAAGGAGGGGAGGGGAGGGTGTCAAGAGCAGGGGTCTAGTAGGGGACTGTCATTGCCAGGTTGTATATCTGCCCTGCTTGTTGCAGCTACAGCATCAAAATGGGGTCTGGTCTGTGCACCTGGCTGCTGCTGCAACAGTGATGCTACTGCTGGGGTGTGGATTCACGCAGGGGTGGGGGACACTACAAAGTTGGCACACAGGGCTTGATGCCCTGCTCTCTGTGGCTCCTCCCCCCCCCCTCGCATACACACACATGTGACACACATTTTGCTACTGGTGGTAGACACTGAAAGACCTACTATTCCGATTCTCCTTGATCTTGACTGACCATGCTACTGTTACCGTAGGACCCAGCTTTACATGAACACAACCTGTTTTTAAATAAATAATCTAATAAACTGCTTAAACACATTTATTCCTTCGACAGCAGACAGCCAGAACTTTCTTTCTCACCCATTTTTCCATCACAAATATTTTTATACCAGTTTCTGTACTGTTACACTTAGAATGTTAGGGACATGGAGCATGCCCCTACAGCAGTCCACTGCCTGGCAGAAACCCACTGATAATGGTTAATGATCTTCTATCACTGTCTCCTGGGGTGGAAAAAAAAAGTATTCCTCACTCCTTAAAGATCTCAATTTTTTTTGTCTTGTTCTTCATGTGTTTACTGATGGATACTATGAGTTACATGTAACAAAGCAGCTCTGGGGTGGCATAACATATATTTTACTTTCCCCAGTTTGCTAATAAACCCGCTTGAAAAGGCATGCACTGGTACCACCACTATACTGAGACCCTGAAAAGACCCTCCCTTTGAGGGAGGGTCCCTTCCCTCAAAGACCCTCCCTTTGAATTAACCAGCCACCTACCTATTTTGTAAGCCAGGTTACTGCCACATTTCACTTTTACAACCTTCATTTTGACAGACTGTTCACCTGCAAAGGCTTACATCATGGTCTATTCTAGGGGTGGCCAAATTTCCTAAGCCTTCAGCTGCAAATCAAAATCTTGACAGAGCTGAAACCTGCTTGGCACAAAGTTTTCAGTGTGAACATACCCATAGTCATTGATCTACATGTAGCACCCCAGGTCAAATAACCATTCAGCATTAAGTGACAAGTAGAACATAATACATGAAACCAGAGAAAAAGATTTTTTATTTAATTACTTCTCTTTTTTGGGGGGCCACATTAAAATGCCCAGCTGTCATGTATCTCACAAGCCAGTTTGGGCTGGACTATAGTTAGACTGCAGTGTAGGCTGGCACTTGAAGCTATAGGTGATGAAGCTAGCAGCAGTTCATGGAGTATATGAATTAGCTCATCAGAATAGGTGCCATTAGCAATGAAACCACAGTTTCAGTTCACTGTACACTGATTGGGAATTGGAGGCTTTCTCTCGGCTGCTGAGTTGCATGTAACACATGTGCACAGTGAAATCAGAACTTAATGATCAGCCAGATCTCATCGAGCTGCATTCATGGACAGGACAGTTCTTGAATAGCACAAGGCCAATGTACCTATCCAATTGTACAGCAGGGATGTAGGGATGGTTGAGAGCCCCCACAACTCCAAACCAGAATAGCATGTATGGAACTGAAATCCTTCATGAAAAAGATGAGTTGTTAAATTTTCCTTTTCAGAAGAGACCTTTCCTCAAATGATTAATGGTTGCTTTGGAGAAGTGTGGCTGTTTTGAGTTACAGTTGATAACTAGAACTACTAATTTGCAAGCATCAGTTTTAATACCAGTTGTTCTTTTCCTGCTGTGTGCCAGTAAATGTTTCTGAGTTAGCACGCTGAATTATAAAAACCTCATTTTATCTAGAGCAGCAGACTCCTTTTTTTACTGTGATCTATAGTAGCCTCATGCTATTATTCCTACGCTTCTGGCCATGCTATTTAGAAGCATTACAAGTGTCACAAAATCTGATAAAACGTATGGATTCTAGAGGGAAAATATTAAATTAATAGTCCTTTTGTGACCAGATAAAACAAGAAAGTCATATTCACTCCTGATGCAGCTGCACAGAGATAACTGAAAATACTAAGGAATAACTTTGCAGCCTTCCACTTCAAAATCAGAATGAGACCTGACAATTTCAAGATTCTCCACCGATGAAAATTATGAAGAAGACATCATTTCAGATCAATAACATCAAAGCACTACAAATATATTTCAAAATATAAAATAACAATGGAAACAAAAGGTTATTTCCAAAGGTAAATTTGAACTGTTTTTTCCCAAATTTGCCAACATGGGGTGTTTTGACATCATTAGGACTTTTTTGCCCCTCTTCAAAATTTTTGGGAAAATAAACATGATTTTCTGATATAGCTCAGTATTGACAGAACTGAATTTTCTGATGGAGAATGAATGGCTCCCTTGAAGCTTTTTTGTAACTACTGTCCTGTGAACTTTGGGAGCAAAATTTGTTAGGTAAGAATTCAAATGTTCAAAGGCTTCCTTTATCCCATCTCCTTTTTTCTTCGTTTCTGGATACATTCAACACACAGAAACACAAGGAAATGGGATTGCCAGCTTCCTCTTGAAAATCTGTCTCTGCCTGTGGAGGAGGCTTGCTTTCATAAAGGGCAAATCAAGTGATTAGCTAAAAGAGAAAGTAGATTCATAAACTGTCATAGGACTAGGTTAATGGAAAATAGTTAATAGGTAAATATAGGTGAAGGGACCTCACCTGTAATCAGTCATGTTTACATTTTCCCAAAAATCTTGGTTTGGTTTGTGAGGACTCAATAGTTATATTAACCTAAATAGATAGAACACCAGTAAGGATGTATTTCTAATATCCAATTAATACTCACTGTAATGGGACTGTTTAATCTCAGTGTGCCAAATAAAGTCGAGTCCCAGAGCTCTATTTTCCTTTATTATGAGAGAAAACTGGAGAATTCACTCTTTTGCCTGTAACTGACTTCCTTGAACAAGTTGCATATACATTTTAGTCCATTGCCCCGTCACAGCCATCATCTATACTACTGTCAAATGCTAAACCATCCTCAGAAAATCTCAAGATATGAGAATTTAATAAAGAAAAAAAAAGCATCCTTCTCTAACTTGACCAGAGACAAAGATCCCCTGACAGATTCACAGATTCTTATGAGAGTGCCACCAAAATTAGGGAAAGCAAAAGCCTTTGGTTTAAGGTCAGATAAGCATTATGGACATTGGGGTATTTACAGTATCCAGAACAACAGAGACTCCAAACCATTTGAGGCATTTCTATTAGGGCTGTGCAAAATTTCACCAGCCGTTTCATTCTGACACTGTTTCAACCAATTTCAAGGTCGAAACAGCAAAATCAGAATGAAATAAAGCCCGTTGAAATAGCCTAGAAACAAAACAAGGCCAGTTGAAAGGTTTTGAAAGTCGAAACATTTTGACTATAGGCTGGGGATGGGAAGTTTTGATGGAACAGAACAGAACAGCTGTTTCGACTTGAAATGAAATTCGAAATGAAACACTGTTCCCTCAAACAGTCGAAACACAAGGCGAAATGGAACTGTGCTGTTTTGCACAGCCCTAATTTGGATCACTAATCTGTTTAGATGGTTCAATGCCTCCTTTAAAACCAGTTAGATCTTTCTCCAATGGTTTGGAAATATAAAATTGTTTGTACACAAAACCTAGATAAATAAAGGGGCACTGGAGTTGAAAAGTGAACATTTTAAAATTCAGCTGAGATGTGAAAGGAGCTACTTTACCAGCTAGATGTGACCAAACTGTCTTCTCAGTTTCGTAGGTGGGTGTAAAATGGAGCTGAGTCAGTTTTCAGTGCACAGCTCTCATAATCGCCTGGCATTCAAATTACAGGGAAACAATAGCTCAGTAAGAAAAGGAAACTAAACTGAATATAAATGGACAAAAATTTAAATTGCCAACCTCTCCATGACAACTGAAAAGCTTAACCTCAATTCTAGATTTTCTTTGTTTTCAGAATATACTAAGGAAAGATATAAAGAACATTTTTTTTTCTTAGCTTGACTTTAAACAATGATTATCACCTATTACATTAACCCATTATTTTATGTTTGGAGAAATATTGTGTCATTCTTTTCAGCCTTTCAGAGTTATCTTAAAGAACGACCAGTAGAAGAAGTAATTTAGCAGGAAATTGCAGGGAGTGAACATGTTCCAAACAACCAAGAATTTAGTTTTTATACAAGTGAAATTTATGCAAAGTTTTATTATAGCTAAGGTTAGAAACGTCTTATTATTAAAAGGTCTGGTTGCCTCAGTTCTTTGCTGTCCTCATGGTTACTCCAAGTGCCATAGCTAGTGCAGTGTTATGTATTGCAGCACCTAAGGTTTAGATAGATCTCCTGGTACTTAGTGGAGTCTTCAGCCTAAGGCTTCCTGTACAACGTTTGGGATTTATGTCTGCTTAACAGAAGGATTTTCAAAAGCCAGAAAACTATCAAGCTAAACCAGGGGTGGGAAATTATTTTGGGTAGAGGGCCGCTTACCAAGTTTTGGCAAGCTGCCGAGGGCCACATGGGTAGCCCCACCCTTTGACAGGTGCCCCGTCCCCTGGTCGCCATCTTGGGACCAGAAGTTCCACCCCCTTAACCTCTGACCTTTGCCACCAGAAGTTCCTCCCCTTGTTTCTGGAAGTACTCCTTTGGAGAAGTGGGTTTGCCATCTTAGGGGGGAAAAATACAAATTCTATACTAAAAATCAAACACCCATAATAATATATTTTAATTTAATTTAAAAAATATATTTTTGATCTGATTTGTGTGTCTTTGTGCTGTATATGTAGAAGTGATTGCATAAAAGCTCAAAATGCAGTTTTACTTGTATACTGTGTGGGGCATGTATGGGTGTCAGGGGGTATGATGGGGTGAATATGGGGTTTGTGGGGAGTTGTGGGTGGGTCAGTATGGGGGTTTGTGCAGATATGTATGTGTGGGTATGGTATTGTAGGTATGGGAGCCATGGGGTTCAGAGCGGTTGGCAGGTGGGCAGGAAAGTGGGAAAGGTGGCAGCAAGGGACCAGGGGAATGGAAATGGGCAGGCATGCAGGAGTGCAGGGCCTGTGGGGCCCAGAGTGGGGTGGTAAGAACAGGGGCTGTGGGCTGGCAGGGGTCTATGGTAGGGGCTCCTAACCTTTTCATACTGTGGACCTGCAAACACTATAATTTACAGATTTAAATTTAATATACATGTTTAAATTTAATTTTTATGGGGGGGTGGAGTTGCAAGGATTGGATGGGGTTGGGGCACTGGGGGGGAGGGGGCTGCACAGGTGGTGGCCGAGGAGGACCCAGTTGGGGCTGCCCAGAAAGAAGGGGCTCTGCTGTCTTTCCTAGCAGCAAGCAGCAGAGCTGCCTCCCTGTCCTCTGCCCTCGGCATTTCCCTGCCCGCATCCCCCTGCTCCCAGCTGTGGGCAGGGGTGGAAGGTCCTGCCTGGCCTGGTGTGGGTCTCGGTGCATGGGCAGCACCTTACCAAGCTCAGCCCTGGTGGCAGGAGCAGGACAGGGCACACAGAGCCAGTTTCTTCCCTCCCAGGGCTGTCCTGCTGCCAGCACTTAACTACCAGCACTGGAAGCCATGGCTCCCGTCCAGCTGCCGCACACCTGCTCACTCCCAGCCCCATCTGCCTCAGCCCCATGACACAGGCAGAGAAGATTGCGAGCAGACCCAACTCCACGCACATCCCACTGGCTCATCCAGGCTGAGCAGCAGTGGCGGTGGAGAACAAGCCGCTGCTTAGCATGGGAGAAAAGTGACTGCTCCCCCTCCTGCCACCGGTACTCCCTGCAGCAGCCACCCAGATCCTACACAGGGCTGTCCTGCCTCTTCTCTGTGTGCCCGCCACCTGTGGGGCAGCAGTGGCAATGAAGAGTGGGCACAGGCAGCCACACGTGGGCTCCAAGTAGATGGTGCTGGGAGTGCTGGCAGCGGGAGGGGAGAGGCCATTTTTCCCCTGCGCTCAGCTGCAGTTTGTTCCTTGCCACTGCTGCCAGCCTGGGCCTCACACCATCTCTGGGCTCGTCTGTCAGGCTGAGTGGCAGTGGCACCAGGAATGGGGCATGAACTGCTGCTATGGTGGATGAAAGCGCCCCTACTCCTTGCCACTGCTGGGCAGTGTTTGCTGGGGGAAGCCCACACATGTGCTAGGCTCTGCTACAGCTTCATTGCCACTGGCTCTGTGCTACCCAGTGTGGCTGCTCCGCATGGCCACTGCTGCCATGCTGGGCAGCACAGAGCCAGTGGCAAAGGAGCCACAGCAGAGCCTAGCATGGAGCAGGCTCCGGCAGACTGCCCAGCGGCAGCAGTGGAGGGGTGGTGCTTTTCCCTCCATGCTCAGCTGCAGTTTGTTCATCAATGCCACTAGCAGCTTGCATCCTGTGGCAACTTCAGGCTTACCTGACAGGCTGAGTGGCAGTGGTGGTGGGACACAAACTGCTGCTGGGGTGGGGCAAAAGCGGCCGCTTCCCTGCACCCATCGCCGCTGGTGCTCCCTGTGGCAGCTGCATGGAGCCTACAAGGGGCTGCCTGCACCTGCTTTCCATTGCCACCGCTGCCCCACAGGTGGCGGGGATGTGGTAGAGAGGCAGAACAGCCCTGCATGGGCTCTGGGCAGCTGCTACAGGGAATGCTGGCAGCGGAAGGGGGAGGGGCTGCTTTTCCCCCATGCTGAGCAGCAGCTTGTTCCCCACTGCCACTGCTGCTCAGCCCGAATGGGTGCCTGGGGTCAAAGTTGCTCACAGTCATCCCCACCTGTGCCATGGAGCTGGGTCAGGTGGGGCTGGGAACAAGCAGGCACATGGCAGCCAGTGGGAGTGCGGGACCCATGCTGGCGCCACAGGGCTGGCAGGAGCACAGGGTCCCAGCTGGCTGGGGGTCTATGGAGCCAAGTCAGCTCCCCACTCTCCCTCCTAGTGCAGTACAGCCCGGCTCCACAGACCCCTACCAGCCCATGCCCTGTGCTCCTGCTGCCCCACTCCAGGCCCCACCAGCACTGGCCCCAGGACACTGGAATGGGCCCCACACTCCTGCACGTCTGCTCACTTCCACTCCCCACCCCCCCATTTTCCCCACCTTCCTGCCTGTCTCCCCATCCCCTTCTTACCTGAATTTCCCACTCGGGGCAGAGAGGTGCATACAGCCCCACGCTCCCAGGCCAGAAGCCCCTGCTAGGCAGGGGTTTCTGGGTGGGGGGTGGGGCCAGGTGAGCCCTGCTATTGCAGGAGCCTACCAGGGCTTCCCCTGGGTCCTACTACCCCTGGCTGCTGTCATCTTTCACAGCTGGGGCAGATAAATATTAATTTTCTAAATTTTTTAAGGGCACCACACACCAGATAGAATGGCCTGGTGGGCCAGATTCAGCTCGTGGGCTGTATTTTGCCCATCCCTGACTGCTAAACTATGCACTAGGGCACATTAAGAAGATGTAAGGGGCCTACACTTCTTCTCTCAAAAGTAATTATGCTCATAATTACATCCCAGAGGAAGTTGCCTGTCTTCACAAAGGTTTCTTAGCTCAGCCATAAATCCTGGGTGCAGATGTACATTATATTTGAAACTTTAAAAAATGGAACTGATTGGGAACTTGTTCACAATTTTATGAAGTGTCATAGCTCCAACAGTGGGGGGGGGGGGGGGGG
>NW_005842227.1:1541145-1605279 GCF_000455745.1 Alligator sinensis
CACCCTCCACAGTACGCCTCACAGTGCACAAGTCCAGAGAATACTTGCACACATGTATTGGGAGTCTCAGGAAGGGGGTGACCTATAGCTGAGGGCATTTTCACTTTTCTATTAGGAGTATCTCTAGACACATTCTTAGAGGTGCCCTGTGGTGGTTGCCTTGCCTCATTTCCAGGATTTGGAGCACACAGAACAGGAGTAGGTTGGTGGGATATGTTTTGCAGCAGCTTGGCAGCAAAGACAAGAGTTTTGTTGTCTAAGTGCTTGGATTATGGTGTGGATATCCCAAAATTGTTCTGATTAAGTTGTTAGAAGACATTTGTTGGAAAAGTAGCCAGTTGGAAGACACTATCAAGTGTGTTGCTTTTTTTCTAGATTTTAAACTAAGATTTAAGGCCAAATAAGTGACTCTACAATGAAATTTGATTGAATCAGGTAGCCCAAACTCATTAGAAATCTAGCTATTTTATGGTACTACAATGAAATAATGATACTGAAAGAGGCATTTATTTGGTCACTGTGATATGTGTAACTGGTGTACCTTTTACTTAATACAGAGGAGAAAACCAAACACAAAAAATCATCTCCCACTGAAAAATCAGGTAGGACATCATCCTTCCTAGATTTATATTTTTTTACTACTGTTCTAGATCAACATTAAAGTACTGCATTTGCATAATTGCTTAGAATAATTTTGAAATATGTAACTTGTGATATTTGATCCAGACAGTCCCCATGAGTATACGTGTGTTTTGTTTTGTTTTGTTTTGTTTTGTTTTGTTTTGTTTTAGAGAGAGACAGTGTATTTCAGAGTCAATTGTGTATAGTACCGACTTAGATTTTAAGCCTGTGGGTTGTGATCCACAATCAGTTCTTTTAGATATTATAGTGTCAATAATGGTGATAGCAGCAGTAAGAAGTAATAGTTATAATAATAATAGTAATAGTAGCACTAATATTAATAATATAAGAAAGAAAACCCCTAGGAATTCTACAGACTACAATAAGACCTTTGATTAAATCTCACATTTACTGATATGGAAATATTTATTTAGCTATGACCCATGTGGAAGATCTCACAGTCTATAGTTGCAACCTTGCCACTGTTAATGTCCACTGGAGAAGTTTTCAAATTGAACTTTCTTTCCTTCCTGGTAATTATGACTGGTTCCTTACCATTATTCACCAGTGGACATTAACCAGACTCATTGCTTTCCAACTCTTTACCTAGATAATCTCCATCACCATCTTTGAATGTTCTGAGGCCCCTGGCAGATGTTATATTTAAGATGTGATTAACTAGTTAATTAAACTGGCCATACCTTCGGGAAATGGATGGCACAGTAAAACAAGGAATAAGTCATAAATGTATTACACAAAACACATCTAATAACTTTGTAGCTGGTTTCCATCACTCCTTAACATGAACATGTGGCCTGACAGATCAGCTGATTGGAGATCCCAACCTTCACTCCAGTGTGCTTCTGAGGCTGGAAGTGCCAGTCAGAACTTCCTGTCTTGAAAGTGCACTGGAGCCCTTCACTCTAATATATTTCCAAAGCTGGGAGCTGCCATGAGACGACCAGCTTTCTTAGCCTCCAAAGTGTATCAGAGCCATTTTCTCTGGTGCACTCCTGAGACTGGGAATGCTGATTGGCTGACTGGTGCTCCAAGCTGGATGCACTGGGAAGCTGGCTTGCTGCCTGCCAGTGCAGGGGTATCCTTGGTTCATGATTGCAGGCTCCTCCTGCATTGGCAATAGGGCATGACTGCAGTCTGGTCCTTCTACTATGCACATGTAGCATGGCAGGAGGTGTGACTATTGTGATCAGAGGTCAGATCCCATCATGCCTTTAATTGAATATCTGCCAAGGACCTAAAGCAGGTTAGACAGACACTTGAATGGGATGGTTTAGTCACAAATGATCCTTCCTTGAGTAAGGGGCTGGACTAGATGTCCCTGAGGTCCCTTCCAGCCCTACTTTCCTATGATTGTATGAACTCATAGACAGTGATGCCATGAGATTGTGATATAAAATGTGTGTAGCATTAATTATAGATAATAATCACTTAAGGATTAATAGTCACATTCACTATCAATGGTTAATTATTAGCTATTAAATTATATGTATTACTATAAATAATAATGTATCATTTTGGTTTCTGAACAAAATTGGAAATGAGAATACCATGGCAAGTCTTCTTGTGTATATAGCTCTGTGATTGGAAACAGAAGTACCAGATACATGGAAGTCCATTCTTGTGAGAACTCCAACATAAGTTTCAGTTGATTGGATAATCCAATTTTTTATGCTTATCCAACCCAATCATGAACTCCAACATTTCCAAGTTGGTTCATCATGAGCGGAAACAGTTATTTCAAAATCTTAACCAGCTGTAGTACTCTATTAGCTTCGTACCCCATATAGAAAAAAAGCCTTCTTTAGAATTACACCTGATATATATACAGTGAAGCAGGAGAAGTACTAAAGCCATTGTGCATCCAACTGAGTGTCACACACTCACTTGCAATGGTTGCAAATTATTGGAATGTTGTGACTTGTTAAAGTTAGTACGCATTGCATTCAGTTAAAATGTGAGCAGATGTACATTTAAGCAGTTAGCACATGTTAAATGTCCTCATGGCATTGCAGAGTTGTTCCCTTGTAGGCAAGGGTTCTCTCTTAACACATACTAACTTTAATACCTCACAATATTCCTATGATTTTCAATTGTTGTGAGTAAATGTGTAAATGTCATGGTACTATAAGATTATTTTAAGAGTGACTTAAACTAAAAGTTATGCAGCTGATGGGACGTGTAGAGATATAAGCAGTTCAGCACTTACCTCTCTAAATCTAGCCTACAGTGATTTACTACTTATGCATCTTTACACGTGAAGAAAATCAGAGGGTTGAGCTAAGAAAGAGAGCATAATATACAAAAGGAGAAAAAGCCAGGATTTGAACATCTGGAAGTAAAAAGCTACAGTTTATCTTCATTCTTTATCTCTAAATATTATGATTTACCTTTTTTATATCCTCTGTAGTCAAGCCAAAGCCAGCAGGTATATGATACATACCTTGATAAGGTTAAATCTTGTAATAAGCTGGATATGTGTGACTAGTTTAGTATTAACAAATACAAGCTCTATATTGGTCGTTTTTAGTTTTGCTTAAAGCTACCTTGTTTTCTCTCTGCCATTGTACATCTCTGCCATTCCTTTGCTTGAATATCTTTGTTTATCATAGCTCATTCCATTGTCCATAATCAGATGGTTTAGCACACAATTCAATTTACTTTGTCCATATTCACAAATATCAATGCAGATATTAACAAAGGAGTTACAAAGGAGCATACTTATTTAAAGGCATCATTAACAGTCAATTGGAGTTGAGGGAACACCAGTATTCAAATAAAAAACATGGAAAAAATGACAAACAGAACAAAATTTCCTCTTACTCAAAAGAGAGATAAAATGTAACTAAGAGTGGAATTAACTTACTGGGCATGTCTACACGAGACGCTACATTGCTTAGCGATGAACTACGGCACCATAGCTCATCACTACAGTGATGTAGCGTCGGCAGGCACTAACCGTGACTCCACCGCTATTGCACAGTAGTGTCAAAAACAACCCATGCACCACCTGGACTGCGCAGTACCAGTGGGTAATGTGCAGTTAGGGGCACATGTAGACACACCCAATATGTAGTATATTTGCTGAATTTCTACATAATTCTTTCCCTCAGTCTGTAAAGGTAGATACAAAATGAACATTGAGTTAACCCCATAAATGCTCCCAACCCCAAAAGATTGCTTGCACAAGAAGAAGGCCTCACTAGAAAACTGGCATCTGTGTGAAATCCCCTTCATATCTTGGTTTGCTACGCATTTCCCAGAATGTATTGTTCTGTGGAATCATTCACTTGAAGTTCTATGATTCACTTCAACAGTTGTAGGACAGATGCAATTACCCTTATTTCAGTAATGAATTGTATTTCTTTCTATCACTGCTTTACAGTTCCCCTTTAAGCACTTCCTTCTACTCTCAGATTGTTTGACAATGATGAGATCCTCAGAGAAGGAAATAATGTCTAGCATATTACTCACTTGATTCTTCTGCTAAAAGAGTTATTCTGGCCCCTGCATGGATGTATTTATCCTAGCTGTTATTGCAAAACGAGACCTGTTGTTGAAATTCCTTTATTGTTATAATTTCCTTTTAAGCCAGTCTGCTCATTTCCTATAAATTGTGCAATGCTAGTCCTTTGTGTTTTTAAATCAGTCTCATTGCCTTTCCTATTGCCAGCAAAAATCCAGGGAACTCTACAAAGATTAGTAATTATTATGAAAACTGATTTAAAAAAAAAAAGGAGAGAAAAAGAACACCCCTTGCATTACCTCTGAAGTAGCACTATTCCTCTTACTTTCCATAGTGACATATAATCTAGTCAGGTTTAGTGAGATGTATTCTGGATTTCAGCTCATGTATCTCTAACTTGGAAACATAATTACTAGGTTAAAAAATGTTGAGTTTGCTTAGTACTCCTCCTTTTGAGAATTCATAATTACTAATAGCTTTCAGCTACTGATGTGATTGTGTTATGTGTTCAAAATTCTGAAATTGCTTTAAAAAATTACCCCATGTTGTTTTTGATGCATAAGCTTTGAATCTTCATAGTCCTGGGTTGTCTTATCACTTGTTGTACATGTGTAACTCGTGGTAATATTACAGCTGCTATATATGTGCAACAAGGGGGCATATAACTAAGCATTGCTTCCATACTGCAGGTTCCATAATAAATAATCTGTTAGAGGCTGGTCATTTTATTTTCTTCTAGCAATAACAGCATGAACAATATAAGATAAATGTTTATTCTTTAAAAAAAATATACTAACCTTTCTTATTAAAAAATTAAACACTCTCTCTCTCACACACACACAATGATTGACAACTTTTTTTGTGGTGCTACTTTTGTGTAGTGCATGAAGGTGTCAAACATGAAAAAGTTCTACAAACAAAAGCAGGTAGGTACTACTATGTTTTGAATTTCATTAGATTTGAATCTGCTGTGTAGATAAATGTAATTGCAGATAAATGTAGATAAATGATTGCATTGTTTATGATTATGACAAATGTCAGAACACGCAAAATGCCAAATATACTGTGATGCTAATGTGTTATAGTCATTATATAGAGTAGTCTTATAGTCATTATATTGCAGTACATCCTTAGAATACTTCTGTCTGTTTTTTTCAAATAACCAACTCTTGCTTCCTTAACTTAACCAAAGTCAAGGGTTATGCCAGCAACAGAATTATGCCAGCAAAATCAAAAGACTTGTGTCTGTTTGTCTTAAATACTTTCACTTACTAAGTATCCTGGGTACCATTATGCCATTAATTTAGATTTCATTGTATGTTATATTTGATGTCAAAAGTTCATTTCCTCAGGACCACAAACAATTACATTTTCCTCAAGAGTAGCTAGGTACATATATTATATACTGGGCTGTTCAATCACACAGGTTCAAATAAATGGCTGAATATTCAATTAATATGCAGCAATACTATACAGTATATAAAATATATTTACTGTAGAAGTGCAGTGCAGTTGCACTGTGAAATGTTTCCACAAATAGGAAAAAATGTTAGTCTATTCTGGACTTCAGCATGAAAACTGTATAGAAGTAAGATTGTTATTAATAATAATAATTGTTTATAGAGTTCCTCTACTGCAATTTTCATCAGATCTTAAAGTTTGCATTATAATTAATAAGAATTATAAATATATTAGTACCAATACATACATCAATAAAAAAGATACTTCGGCTGTATTAGAAAATAAACAAAGTCATTCTCTGCAAAAAAATATCATGCTTCCCTCTCCCATCACCTGAATGTTATTATAACTTCTTACTTCACAGACAAATCAAAAGCAACAGCAAGTATGTATCATAGTATTTTTCTTGCCAATCCTGAACCTGTCTTTTAGATGCATAGTGTCTTAATTTGGTCTCTGTTTTTTAAATTCTGTTACCTGTATGGACATTATTCTCCTTTTTGATATTACAGGTGCTTTACAATTTTCATTATTCTGCTTAACAACATCTTACCATGCAGAAGTTATTCATGATAAAATATTTCAAAGTTGTAGCTAACACACTAAACTGGTTTTCAGTTTTACTTTTTACAATTGCCTGTGTTTGGGTGTGGCCACCAGGTTTCTTTGCATACTAATGTATAGATTAATCAGAATAAATGAGTGAGTTATCATAAGTAAGTTAAAAGAATATGTATATAATTTATTGAACTTTGCTGGCTTACTTTTAATACAAAGTTGTTTTTAATTCTACCTAATATTCCATAAAATAGTAGACAATGAAATATATTAAAAGTGAGATTCAGTGGAAGTTGAAAGGGAAATTCTCATCAGAAAATTCCTGGTAAGGATTATGCGACAGTGTCTTTGATGGGGAGAATGTGAGTTTGCGTAGGTTAAGCCAAATTAGGATCAATGTTAATTATGTCAGGAAAGTACATATTTCATATTTTCATCTTATGATAAAATAGCAATAATAATATCAATAAAAGTTTGTGTTTATGCTTATAAAAGGTAAGGATAGGGGCGTGGAATACTCAAAATACAATTTCCATGATGCAAATACACGACTGTAGCAATACTTTTAGTAGTTGTGTTTTTAATTGAATACATAATATTTACCAGGAAACCGTTTGATGACTTTTTCCCCCTTGCTTTCCTCAGGTCTGTTGTATATGTTTGTTCAGGATATTACAGCCACTAGATCTATATAATGGCAGATTGTGCTGTCTGTGACAACCTGCCTATATGAGAATTTTTTTGGTACACTGTCTTGTACTACAAAATCATAGTCAAAAGCAGATATTTGCTCAAGCCTTCTTCACAAGAATTAATCCCTACCAATTGTCCATTTCTACTGTAATATATGCCAAAAACAAATGATAGCTAAAATATGGTAAAGTAACCTGTATAGGAAAATACATACACCAGCTTCCTTGCACCTACAATTTATTGCATAAAGCACTCACATAGATCTTGATAAATCATTTTTAATTAAAAGAAAATTATTGTCAAACAGGAACCCAGTTGTGTAACAAAATATTTTAGCTATACTGTTTATGCTGACCAATAATTCCTGAGTTGATCTAGCTAAAGATTTTCTAGATCAGCTTTATAGACATATTTGATATGACATGAATACTGATGGGTTTAAAATGATCTTTTCACTCAAAGGAGAGCATTTAATTTGGGGTAGCAATGCATACTCTCTGTGGCTTCACTTCAGATATTTTTCATTAATGTATGTACACATCATAGTAGCAAGGAGAGAAAAGTTGTGCAAATCAATATGCGCTGTGAAACCATGGATACTGAATAATCAATGGTAATGGTCTTGGGAGTTCAGGTGTAACAAAGTAAATGTGTACATGCATATTGAGTAAAATTCCTTCCCAATTTATATGCTATACAACCACATTTGAATCATTGGATGGGGTATAAATCAGCACAGAATTTGGCTCATTATGTGAAAGGCAGACTATAAATAGAAATTAAAGGCTAAATTTGAAGTACCCCAAATTATATATATATATGCGTGTGCATAGCGATCAACAAAATTAATTAGCACTTGGCCATTAAAGGAATTAGAAAACGATTCTATTTTCCTTATTTTCAATTTAATGAGTAGCAATTCCTGAGAAAGGAATTAATCATTTGTAAAACAGGAGGCTTTAATCAACTCTAAAAGACATTTCTTACATAATGACTATTTTAATGACTGTCAAAGTATGACTAGCTATCTTGACAAGAAGACAAAGCTGGTAGCATTTACTCCATATATAAGAAGCAATTGTTTTAATTATATAAAATGTCTGACATGCAACAGGATAGAACATTTATGCTGGGAATTTTCAAAAGCATTGGTCAACTGTGCTCCTACAGAATTCAGTGATAAAACTCCCAACCACGGGGTGCAATTCCTCTGAACATATTCAGAATATTTAACAACACTAGAAGGTTTCAACTCCCAGCTTTTCTAAGTGTGTATGCATTATGGTAGTCTAGCCAGGAACTTTACCAGTGGTAAAAGTGAGAAAAACCACAAAAGCAGTTTACATCTCCTTTATATACCTCCCAGGTATGACCCGGTCAAGTAATCAAACCAATTTATAGTTCAAAAGCCAAAGGAGAGAAGTAGCTTAGCTGGGGATCCAAGTAGAATGGGAACAGAAGGATCTCTGAATAAGCAACGGAGAACACAGCGGCATGATTTTTGGCAAGCTATTTCCTTAACTACTAGTTAGGTATCCTGACTTACACAATTCGTGGGTAGAATGTCTAAACAGGGATTAAATGCTGATCACTTCAGTATCCAAGAAATCCTAAGGAGTAAGGCCTAAGCAAAACCCCACAAAGAAAGCTAGGGGCTCCTCTATTTGGGATTCATGGCACTGAACCCTCTACTGGAGTTTGGTGCATGTTCTGCAAAAAAAGAAAATGATGGTTCCCGCCTAATCCAACCCAAAAGCTCATTCATTAGAATGCATAGGTAGGATATAGGAGCAACCTAAAGAAACGTGAGGTATTGTACCACTCACGAAAGTGAGTCCTTAGGGTATTCTGTTTGGATCTGTCTCATTTCTCCTGTTGAAATTGTAAAATTATTGTAAAATAAGTAAATACGAAGTCAAATAAGTAAATGTTCACTGGGAGAGAAAGAACATGACTCCATATCCTGGTGGTTAGGGCATTCATCTGGGAGATATTGGCTCCCATCCCTTCTACAATGAATATTTAAGTTATTTATAAAATGAGGAACAGCTTCAGTAGAAGAGATCCCTACTCCAGAATGCCCAATACCAGTGGTTCCTAAAAGTTAGACTGTGGACCACTGGTGATCTGTGAATTAATTTAAAATTAAGACCACTCTTCCCCTTTTCTGTTAAAGGTTTGGTGATAAAGAGGCAGGGTGGTCAATGAGAAATGACAATAGTGGTCCACAGAATTTAAGAACGATTAAATTCGTGAAGGCCAGGCTCAACCAGGGGGAGCAGTGACAGCAGTGCACAGGTTCCTTCTCCTTGCCCAATATCCTCATGTGTTCCCAGGCAGGCTGGGAGCGGGAGCAGGGAAAGGAACCTTCCCACTGCTTCCACTGCCACTATCCCCATCTGCACCCAGTTGCCCATGCAGCCCAACTAGAGAAGGACAGGAGCATCTCCGGAGCTCCATCAACCCCTGCACAGCCACAGACAGTTGTAGGTGGCCCACCATATTTATTATTTGTACCCATAGACAAAAAATGAAACAGGGTCACATTTGCTACACACTGTACAAACACATAATAAGAAATATTTCTAACTCCAAATTGCTTACAGTCTAAAATGACTGGTCAGACAGATGCATAGAGGAAACAGACACAGAGAACTGAAGCCATTTGTCCAAGGTTAGATAACAGACCAATGTCAAAACCCTGAGGATATATGGGCAGTAGCATACCAGGAGTGAAAATTTACATTGAACATGCTTCATGTGAAAAAAAAAACAGCTTTACCCTTGAATGCTTATCTGAAAAGAACTCTGTTTAAATATTCGTGAGCCTGAAAAGCTTTGATTGGCAGAATAACTGCATTTGCAGAAACCACCGCTTGTTGGATTATACTACTTTAAAGAACAGAGCTTGCATCTTTCATTTGTGTTGTAAGAATTCATTTCTTTGCAAACTAATATCCTGTGGAGAATTTGCAGTTGAAGGTTAAGATGTATCAAAACTGTCAATTTCTGGAGGGAAAAAAGAAAGAAAAATGATATTGTGTTTGATCTTTTTTTTTTCAATTTAATTTCTGATTTTTGTCCTGAAGAACCAGCAGCTGAAATCACAGTTGCAGGTAAATATGATACATATCTGAAATGTCAAAAAGAAAGAACTAGTGAACATGCAATCTTGCAACCTCAGCTGCCATAAATCAGTGTTGCTTCACTGAAGTCTTTAAAGCAAAGCTAATTTATTTCAGCCAAGCATCTGACCTGAAGAACTGATTTTTTTTGCTGTTTGTTTATTTATTTATTTGAGTGTGTATTGGGGTGCGTTAGAGGTGATTAACACCAGCCTGCTCAGTGCTAATCAGGTAACACATACAGCAGAAGACATTGAGTGAACCTTTATTCCAGCTGGTTGGGTCATATAGTATGTAAATGAACAATTCTAAGGCAGATTGCCAGGTCCCTGCTGTACTCAACAGGGAATGCAGGACTGGTGCAGACACCTGAAGCAAATTTGTTCATCTCAGTGTGCTTAGCTCACTAGTGCCACAGCTTGCTGGCTTTATTCTGAGAGGGACTAGGAAGGGGATGTTGCAGAAGGGAATACACAAATGTCAAACTAATAAAAGAATACTTGTTATAAAGCTTAATTAAGTGAGCATATAGTGTAGTGGACCTATAGTTTATATTGTATTGGGCCATTCAATGCTAATGTAACTCCAGGAAGACTAATGGAGTTTAGACATTTAAGTGCCTAAAATAGGGCCCCATATTTTCCAGGCCTTGCATTTAATGATGTTTCTTTGCAAATCTTTTTAGCCCAGAAAAACACAGAACAAGCTGCAAAAGAAAAAAAAGGTAAGCGCTTATTATTAGAGAAGTGTTTCTATGTGTGTGACTGTGAATATATCAGTGATTATGAAAAAAAAGCCACTGTAATGCTGCAGTATTCTGTTATCATTGGTATGGCTATTACAACTTGTGCTTGTGTTATTGTTTGAAAAACATATCTGAAAGTTTTGCCTTGAAAATCTCTGATAGTTTTCAGCAAATTTCAGCTGAAGGGTAAAATTAATAGTTTGAGCACCCCTGGATCTGGCTGTTCTCTAAAGTATGCTATGTTTCTCTTTTCTGAACAGAAAAAACAGTAGAGAAAAAACACCTGAAAGAGGAAAAAGCTAAAGGTAAACAAGGGCTGTGAAAGCAGCAATGAGAGAGGGTACAGCAGTTTTTGGGGTTTTTTTCTCAGAACTGAGAGAGAATGCACTGTTTTTGAAGCCTTGTCTAAGTCCATCCGAATCATGCAGCTGGCCCAATAAAAGGTATCACCCACAAATATCCTGACTTCTAGGTTTTTGTTAGTTCTTTCCAATACATGGAAGTCAGATTAAAACTCAAGAATTGCAGCTGTATCCTGTGTATTTGGACTCCATGTGGCATTCTTGTGTATGAGCAGGAAGGATTAGATGCCAAAAAGGTATTTAGTTACTAAAGGCAAAAGCTAGATTAGACCATTAGGTACTTCCAACTTGTGCTTCAGGAGGCACGTCTACATGAGATGTGAACTGTGCAGTAACCTAATAACACTGCACAGTATCATGTCAGGCAAAAACCATGCTGATTTGTTACTGCATAGTAGTATTAAGCTACTGTGCAATAAGCATCACTAAAAACCCATGCACCAGTGCTACTGCACAGTAGCATGAGTTACTGAGCATTGATTTAGTACTTGGCTATCCAAGTACTAAACTTAATGTGCCATAACTATGGTGCATTAATGAACATGTAGACATACCCAGGGTGCTTAAAAATTTGGTGCTTATCCCCAAAAGGGTGATTCAAAGAAACAGAACTAGGTTCCAGGTCCCACATACAGTCAATGGAAAGAGCTAAATGCCTCTGAAGTGTGATTCACCCAATCCTTGGCACTAAGCAGAAAGCCAAATAAAGCTAGCCAAGAAATAATCCTAAGAACAGAGGTGTATGTGAACTCCTGCCCCTCTCTGAAACTTGAGTGGCTTCTCCACTCAGGATCCAGAGGAATTGTTCCTAAAAGTAGATAACTAAATCAATTGAGTTCACATTCTCATTGTGTTGATGGTAGTAGTGTCACTCTATACCTGTTGTATACCTTGACTAGTGTCTAGAGCATTTGCTCAGGAAGTAAGAAACCTAGAATGTAGATCTCCCCAGCTAGGCAAGCCTCAGACTCGCATCTTGAAGGAGAGAGCCATAACCTCTAGCTGGTAGAATTGTGTGGATGAGGACAAACTCATCCAGCTTCCTGTTGAAGCTGACTACTGCGCAACCAAGAATGCATGAGTAATTGAGCCACAGAGGGACAAAGGATTCAAGAAAGAGCCTGATTCTGTAATCTAGTAGGTGTGGCACTTGGAGAAAGAGGAGGGTGACTTAGGTCCAAGCCCTACTCTGAATGCTTTTTATCCATTTTACATTAAACAGTTGCTTGATAAAAAATTTAAATAACCTTGCAGTAGGGACCAAATGATCAGTTTCCTTATTTGCTCTTTCTCATCCATGAGCCTTACATGTATGGCCTAGATTCAACAGGAAAGTGTCCTCCAGCTATTCTATAGTCTGGTGGTTAGGGCACTCTTCTGAGTTAAAATTCTTTTCAAGTTGAGGAGGGTCTCCCACATCCTAAGTATATATAAACTGTTTTTCCTACTCTGTCTATGTTTTTGAGTAAAAGTGACCATAGCTGCTGCACTTTGTACTGAATGCAGTGCTCTTGGTGTGCATTCTCCATGCCTGCCAGTTTCCTCTACCAGCTCTTTCTTGTATCTGAATGGCAAAATAGCTTATGCAGAAGTTAGGCACCTACCATGGAAACCCAATTGTAGGAGCCTGGGAACTTTATAGTCCAAACAGGAAGTGCCAAATGAACTCTGATATCTATGGTACTTTGTTGGTGCTGGAGCCAGAGTATTCTATACTTGCAATGCCTCTTGACCTCCAATCTCTAGAGGTTCTCAAAGATAGCTGATCACAAAGGAAAGTGTTCATTGGCTGTCTGTTATGCTCTCTCCTCCCTTAGTCCCCATAGGGGTAGGGAAGTAGACCACTGAAGGCTGCTGGAGGATTGAACAACCCCCTATAGCATGTGTTAAGGTACAGATGTTTCAGGAAATGCTTCAAAATAAAGTGTTTCATAAATATTCCTCCTTTTTTTAAAGTTGTGTTTTAAGTACTTGGGCTAATTTTTAAGACTTCATTGGTACTCTAACTGTTTAGAGTGCTTCAGACAGCATGTCTGTCCATGGCTTTAGACAACCCCTAATCCCCATGCTAGCTACCTCCTGAGAGGTGCCTGTATTTGGTCTTCAATTTTACTGGAACAAAGGGCAGATAGCTAGTGGCTTGCAAATGCATCCTGCAGATAAGAAGAGCTTGAAGCTAATGAGAGAGATGTTTTCTTTTGTAGAGATTGATGGGCTGATAAACTTTCTTCTAAAAAGCAACCTGCTAGCTGCAATATGTCAGTTTGCAAGAGGGGTTATAGAATGGTGTTAGAAATGACCTGGTTTGCAGACAGTCTAAAGAAGCAGGGAGAGGGAGATTGAAAAGCTCGGTATCATCAGCAGATGCAGGGTCTAGCAACACTCCTCATCCCTTGAGCAGTGAGTCTGGGACTCTGCAGGCAGGGTTGGGGTTTACACTCCTCCCTAATCAGCGAGTCCTAGCCACATCTCCCCTCCTACCGCCTTCTGCTCAGCAGTATGAAAGGGAAGGGAGGACTGCTCTAGCACCCCCCAGGCTTCTAGCCTTAGCCACTGCAGGCATATGCCTGCAAAGAGATGTCTGTGTAGTTCAAATCAGTTCAGTCTAGCTAGGTTAAACTAACCTGTAAAGATTGAATCAATTCAGGCTCAGGCTTTTTGAATGTCTGTCCCTAGCCCCTAAGTTCCGTTCAGGCATCTAATTTGCCTGGTTCCTAATTCCTGTTTAGCTAATCAAATAGTATTTAGGTACTTAAATAAGATATTTGTGTCTAAATAACGTTGAATCTGTCCCTGCATCAGCACACGAGTCCCAGTCATTGGATCCATGTAAGAGTTGATTTAGTGGTGTCTAGCCAGGCTATGATAATGCTTCCTACTGGACCAACCTGTTAAGAACTAGCAGAGTCTATCTCCCCAGTGGGAGGGATATTTTTTATTGCTGACCTGTATATTTTGAGAAAAATATGTTCACAAATAGAGATAGTTATCATGTATATAATACATTTCCTGGTCACATATGTGCTGGCTAAGCTGTTTGGTCTCTGTAGGTTGAACCAAACCCTGTTTTATTATTTTCCTACAGTAAGTAGCATTTACTATGATGATTAATGTTATGTCCAGTGAAATAATAAGTGGAACTATGGCCCAAGAAAAACATAAAAGCAGCACACAGAGGGAGACTAATTTATAGTTCTGAATATTGGTTAAAAGAGATCATTTTTCATAGAAATACAGATCTGGAAAGCCCAACCACAGCCAGACCTGCAAAAACTGATCCCACAAAATCAGAGGTAAAGCCACACCTAATAATCATCCAAATTTTGTAAAGTGAGTATACACACACATACAAAAAATACAAAACATTTGTAATTAATAATCTACTAATAAAGCAGGTTTGTTAAGATAATAATCAGGAGCCTTTTGTTTTGCGGTCTTCCTTGGTTTGGTATTTTCATTTTAAGGTTTTTAACTGAAAAGTCACATGTTGGGGCTTATATACATTGCTAAGTGTTGCTCAATTCAAATTCTAACATTGTGTGTTTTCGTGAAATACAAAAACTTAATTTTGAAACTAAAATTAGCCTAACCCCTGCTTTGTTTCCTTTAGAAGCCTCAACAGTAAAAGAAACTCAGCGACATCACAACCTGACAACAGGTAATCAATATTTCTTCATAGTTTTAAGGGAGTTCAAGCTACCAAGCATTTCATATTCACAAGATGTGTTAAAGTTTGTGGGACTTCCCTTAAGGGCAACCTGGTAGAAGACGACTCATAAATTATTGGTGACCAATGTGTTTGGATTGTGTCACCTTGCATCACTTTCTTAACTTTTTAAACATCTTTTCAGCTATTTGTTATAGACAACTGGTTTGCCATGTAGTTCAAAATGCATTTAGAGATGCATATGGTCCTCATGGGAAATCTGTGCAATAACACAAGTGAATGAGAGAGAACCATCCTGAAAAATAAACAAGAAAGCAAATTGAGCTAGGATGTTTCAATAGGTGATCTCCCTATGGCACGTTATCAGTTGTTCCTCTGTTTTTATCCTGGTTTATGACAGATATAAAATAAAACAACCAGATGCTCAACTGGTATAAATCAGTGTATGTGATTTTACTGGAGCTGTGATGACTCATTCCAGTCAAGGATCTCACCCTTTGATCTCACTACACAGTTCTATCTGCTTAATGTAGAAAAGGTGGGGCTAGATGCTTCTATGAGTCACAGTGATGTAACCTTGCTGAGTTCAACAACTGAGAGCAGTATTTGGCTGAAATTTACCTTTTTTTATACAATTTTTCTGGGTTTTTGTTTCAATGAAATCAGAAAATTAGAATGGCATACATTATCATTATATATCTGTATGTATTATATATAAAGTTCACATATATTTTCAGTTCTAAGAAAAAATGTATATTTGCAATTCAACTGGGGACAAATCAAGCATTAAGGAAAAGAAAAGGCAAATTAAAATTAAGCACATAAAATACTGGCACACAGACTTCCATTAATGCCTCATCAGTTTAAAGTAAGCCCATGCATATCTGCTTTGCTACCTTAGGATGGATTATTCTCTTATGATTTTCTTCAGATCGTAAATCTTAGAATTAGCAAAAAGCTTGAACATCTAATTATTTTGTTTGATTACAAGAGCCCCTCTATATGTGTGACGTGAATAGCATGAGGCATGACTGTGGGGATCACGAATCAGATCCCATCAAACCTTACTGCCAGTGCAGGGGGAGCCCAATCCTGGGCTCTCCCTGATTGGGCTCCCCCTGCAAGCTCCTGCAGTTGGAACCCCATCAGCTGACAGGCCTTCCAGCCATGGGGTTGTCACATGGATCCCCACAGCGTGGATACCACAGCTTCATGCACTCCCAGAACTGGCGCATCAAAACTGACATGTTCTCCCAGCTGCAGGGGTGCTTTATGCTTCATGTATCCCCATGACTGGGACACCACATCAGTTGTGGTACCCCAGCCTTGGGGGTGCATGGGGCAACTCTGCAGCTAGAAGACCTGTCAGCTGATGGTGCTCCTGTGGTTGGGAGCCAGCATGATCTAGGAGCTCACAGGCTTGGGAGTACACATGTCCCCTGCCCCCAGCTGGGGATGCTTATGGAGCATCAGCATTTGCATTTGCATTTGTTGATGGAGCTCCCAGCAACAGGGGGCCCTGGTCACATGTTCAATAAATGGCATGATAGGAAGCAGCTACAGAGTTAATCCACATATTTTGTCAAATAACTCTGTAGCTTATTTCTCTTTTTATGATGCTAGGAATTGAGTGAACATGTATCCAGGAGACCCCTTAAGGCATGATTAACTTATTAAGTAAATGTAAAGAGCAAATCATTCTTTCACTTTCAAAAACTTGACAGATTCAAGTGATATTGGAATTGAATTTTAATCCAACCTCTTCTTAGTATAACAAGGCATACACATAAAGAAAAATAAAGAATTAGACATCTGTATACAGCCTGAATTTTAGCACATTCAGTATTTAAATGTGATTTAAAACAGTAATATTGATGTCTGCTGTAGGGATTAACTGGTATTCCTCTGTAACCTGCCCTTCAGTTATTTAAGACACTACATGCATGTCTACACCCATGGCGATGCAGTAATGAGATACATCACCATATGGTGTGCTACGGCGACGTAGCTATTGTGTGTATCTACACACAATCACCAGCTACGTTGGCATAGCAGCTACGTTGGCATAGCAGCGCACTACCCAGGTACAGCGTGCCACTACAGTAATATAGTGGTGAAATCTAACCATGCACCATGTCCATGGTGCAGTAACCACCTGTACTGCACTGTGTTTTTAGTACTACCAAAAAGGAAGTACTAAAGCATGGTGCTATAGCAATGTTACGTGTAGACATACCCTTCTATGACTAAATATGGGCGTGAAAATCAGAGTTAGTTCAGCATATCTGGTCTTCCAAAAAGGTTCAAGTATATTTGGAACTATAGTAGGGAAATCCAGACCCATATCTACAGTCAGAATTTCCACAATAGGAGCCCTTCATATCCAACTTGGAGTTAGCACCATCCCAATGCTAGAGGATACTGCTCTATATGAACTGACACTTGAGTTTAAACTAGGGGTGTCTAAGTGGCTTGCAGGCTGGATCTGGCCCACTGGGTTACTGATGGACCACCAGAAGTTGGGGAGCATAGTCAAGGGAGTGACCTGGCACAGAATCCAGAGCACTTGAGCCCTGGTGGACATAGTTGTCAGCTCCAGTTGTTTTCCACCCACGTTGCCTGTCTCCATCAAAGTGGTACTACCTCCTTAGCCAAAGGCCCTGCCACTGCTGCAGCTCCGTGCCCCATGCCAGAGCTAGAGCCAGAGCTATCACTGCCATGAATGCTGCCAATGCAGTTCCGGTTCCAGTAGAACACAGCAGGACCTAGAGCTGCTACCATCACCAAAGTTGCCCTGCACCCTGGGCTGAATCTGACCTGCAAGGAGCCCTGTAGTTGAGATCTATCCCAGGGCAGGACACTCCTAATTTAAATTAACGGGAATATAATATAGATAATTCTGGCAGTTTGCATAATGGGCATTGTAGTCCAGTGGATGCTGCACAGTGAATACCTGGGAATATTACAGTCAATAGCATTGATTGAGATGGTTGATACTTTTATTATACTAGCGTTTTAGTCCATAGATATTCAAATGATGTAACAATGAATAGAGGGAGTACTGAGGGAGAATTAAGGGGTCAAAAGCACAATATAATGAGAGAAGTAATGTATATTTATTGTAAATTGATTAAGTTGTTGACTATACATATTATTAAATTGGAGGAATATGTTTCCCAAGAGGATTATTATTTATAGGTGAATATGTATATTTAACCATGGAATGTTAACTTCATTCTATATCCTAAGCAAAGACAACCAAAAGTCTCATATACATATGTTTTAGAATCACTAGAGATCTTAAATTTCTTTGGCATGAAAACCTTCATGTTTGCTATCTACTCAAAAGGATTGTTTCAGGGAGAACTTAAGTTATCTTGAACAGTGACAGCAAAAATCGTATATATGAATATAGTAAGCTACTTGCTTTTTTTTTGGAAGAAAGCATTTTTCAAACACATTTATCCTTTCTTCCTAAAGTGCTAATAACAATATGATTTCTTAGTTATTTTCCTTCATACAAAGGTTTATTTTAATCACATTATCACCAGAAGATATTCAAGGGCAAATAACCATCACCACTTGAAAACCTCAGCAATTCCTTCGGATGAATTTATTGCAAGTCTGTATTAATAGGTGCAGATTGGCTGTTACTATTAAATTGTATTATTACCTTGCAATTTGAATCTCCATTACATGTATTTTTTTCCTTACAGAGAAGGTTTCCAAAGCTGCAAAAATAGCAAGTAAGTTCTACTCAGTTTATCAAAAATGATTAATAACCACCTGTGCAATATTTCATACTGCACTCACATAAATGTATGTTTATGTGGAATATTTTCTCAAAGATTATTTATTCTTTCACACTGATAGAGAAGGGGGAAGGTTTTTGTTTGCCTGCTCCTGAAATGTAAGGGGATATGTTACTTTATTAAGTTCTTTAATCTGCACTTTTACTTAAAAGCACTAAGCACAATATCTTGTTTTTCCTGTTTAACAATGCACAAGATGACAGCTACCACAAAAGAGAGTGAGAAAACGGCTGGAAAAGGGACAAATGGCAGATCAATGAAGGACAGTAGTTTTAAACTACTATAACTTTATAATTAAGGAAAATAAGAATATAGATGACCTCCAGGTATTATATCTTCTAATCATTCAGTCGCCAAATGTATTTCAGACTATGTCTACATTGCAGATATTATAAGGGTTTAAGTATTCTGGCAACAGCTTACCACACAAGTAATTCATTTTATAAAATGCTGTTAGTTGCTGGGATCATGCCTCTGAATTTGGTGGTTTGATTACATCCTTATGGTTCAATTAATCTTTAACAGATATTGAGGAGAAAAACAACACATAATGCCCTTCTTAAAAAAAAAAAAAAAGAAATGTAGATTAATAAAAAGAACATTTCCTATGACAGTTGTGATTTTCAGTAATAATGATCACCCCAGAATAATATATATTAGGGATTCTTTGTTTTTTCTTTTATCAGAACTCAGCATTAAATCACTAATATATTTTTTTTTCTTTCCCGGACCTCAAGAGTTCATACCATTTCCTACAAAGTAAGGGATTGAGTTGATATACTAGACATCCTCTGGTTTCATACCTAAAATTAGTCCTCACAAGTAAAACTCATATATCCAAGGGTTGGGGAAGTTAGCAAAAACTAATACAGGGTGTAAATTTTCAGTGCGTGACCTACTCTGTAGTAAGCCTTTCTCCACTTAGAAATCAAAGCAAGCTACCTCATAGTTACTGCACACTAATGCTATTTGTACACAATAGAAATAGTGGGCCACCTCCTGAACCAGAAACCATATAGCCATATGTGTGGGGTATCACAGGTGAACTAGTTAGCTTGAGAGATGGGCTAATTGGCATTATCTCTCAGTGGTGCTGATTAGTCCACATGTACACATGCCCTAATATAGTCTCCATAGTAGTTAGTTCTGAGTAGTAACCATGCTCTAAATTTGCACTGTAGCTGACTCTGCAGTAACCTCTCTGTTTCGGCAAGTGCTGAAACTTTGACTGTCTTAAGATATATGAACAAGTTGTTACGAGGTAAAGAAGGGTGGGATTTTACAGTGCATAAACTGCTATGCAGCAATGCCGTGTGCATATTCTCACTCCACAGCAAATGAATGCCAATCTGTAATAGCTTACTTCTCTTTCACTGAAGTCTAAAGTATCCAGGTTCATTTTAATTTACCGCTGGACACAGGCAGTTATTGCAAAAAGACTGATGTACTGTGAAGCCCTGCTCTCCTTTTATCCTGGCATAAATTTGTGTGCCCAAGTTCTTCATATTTAGTATTTTGTCTAAATTTGAACATGAATATTGGATACATAACTGTTTTGCAGTAATTCTGTATTTTTATTCCATTTATCTATTAAAAAAATCAAGCAACTGTTTTGATGGGTTGTTGACATACAGAAGCTTAGGATAACTAACCCGAATTAACAAATGGGTGGATTTTTAAGGTGAATTAGTTAAACCACTGTTAACCCTTGTGTGGACACTCTTGCACACAATTAGTTTCACAATGAATTGATTCAATTTAGCTTAGTTTACTTTGAAAATGAATTAAGCTAAATCAAATCAAGTCCACTTTTGAATGTCAGTGTCCACACAGTAATTTAATGCAGTTTAAGTGATTCATTGTAAAAGTCCATTTGGATTAATTTTCCTAAGGGGGCTTGCATATACAAGCCCTGTGAGTGAACTGGAAACTGTGTTAATATGTTAGTGGTTAGAAAGATAAAATTAAAGATTTCAGATCTGATCTAAAGCCCATTAAAGTTAGTGAGAACATTTGCATACACTTCAGTGAGTTTGGAGTCAGGACCAAAAGGTTTAAATACCAAAGATTAAAAATAAAAGGTCAATGCTTCCTTTAATTATATATAAATTGGTAACCTGCTTTTGTAGCACTAATACAATTTATTACCAAGACATACATTTAATATCTAAATACATGGGATTTGCAAAAGTCAGATCCAGAAGGGTATTTGGATCCAGAAGGGTAACCCCCGCTTTTTAGGGAGCCTAAATTCTCATTATTTTTAATTCAGTTATATATCTAAAGATATCCTTTAATTATAATTAAAGTAATTAATTTAATTAAAGTAATTAAAGCACTTGCACACCCTTTTGGATCTGGCCTTTAATATAACCTTTTGAAAGACAGAACTTATACACAAATTCAGATACTTTGGTATAAATGTTGTAGTTCTTGTGAACAAGGTGATTGCCTTCTATATACCATATTTACTTGCATACCACATGCACCTTTCCTTCAAATATCAGTGTTCCAAAATTGGGGTATGAACCTGACGAGGGAAAACTGATTTTATGTTGAGAATAGAAGCATGGCTATCCTGCAAGATGGCTATTGCTTCTCTTCCATCCAGCAGCTTCATGGAAGGAGAGACAGTGTAGCAGGGGCAGGTCTAAAGGGAGGGCACAGGGATGTGGTTGGGCCACTTTGATTCCGGTCTACCCAAAGCTTAAAGCAAACTTTCCACTGGCATTTCTATTCAGGCAGTGTCCAAGGAGTCAACTGACTTCATGGTTCATGAAAATGTACCTGACTCCTACTAAGTGCTCTTGATTCCACAGATATTAATGACTCTTTCTTCTTTTTAATGATCTTCGTGTTCCACTAATCCTTTGTTCAGAAATGTTGCTGTTTAGTTTCTTTGCTCTTATCTCACAACCCTGAAGACTATGTTTAACTCTTTTCAAAACCCTGGATCTGCCTATGGAGTTCAATCTTCAGCAACAACTACAATTTCAGCTTTTGGCTAAGCAGCCATGAGCTGCTGACAGATGTGAAAGAGTTAAAACTCTAGAGCTTTTTGCCTGAGCGGGGAAGTAAGTGAGGGTGAATGAGCTAAAGATTAGGCTCTGTCTCAGCTCTATGCATCCATAACTGTTGGGGGGGAAAAAATCTTTTTTTCTTCATGCTGCCTTCCCTAAAACAAGATATATGTCTTGTTTGCAGGTGTATGATATACAAGAAAATATGGTACTTTACAGGACTGTATGTTATGAGTTCTCATCTAATTTAACCCCTTCCCTATAACTCAAATGAAAAAAAATAACATAAATTTCACCCTAGGTTTGCCTGTTCTTAAGGTTTCTCTTAAGGAGCACCTTAATCATATTTTGCTACATTTGGAAAATGTATTCCCATCCTGCTCTATATTCTGGTTTGAATTAACTGCATCAACCTGACAGCACAATTTAACAGTGACAGCTTGCGCTATAACGTGGTTTTAATATAGCCTATGGTGAGTTGGCAGGAGAGCTCTGCACTTCAACACAGGCCATGTCTACTTGGTAGACTGCACTTGGCAGCAGTGCCCTTAAACACATAGGGCATCTATAGACATACCCAATATCTGCTCTGATGCATGCTAATTAGCATGCATCAAAGCAGCTTTGATTAATCGACTCTACTGGAGCATGCTAATTAGCATGCTTCAACAGCCTTGGGATCTCATGTATTCAGTGTCTGAATGCTTCAAAATGGGGGCACTTTAACTAAAACATGTCAAACAAACTTTAGTTAAAATGCCCTTATTATTTTGAAGTGCGGGATGCTGAATACATGAGAAGCTTTGGGCTCTTTAATTAAAGCAGTTCCCAAAAGCTGCTTTAATTAAAGCACTCGCCTACCTCCACTGCGGAGCACATGTAAAGACGCCCATAGTGCTGCTCCAAGCAAATTGTTTCCTATATCGCCTACAGTGTAGTCACATCTGTGCTGATGAGCACAAGCAAGCTAATTGACTCCTCACTTAACAGTGCTAATTAGCCTGTCTCAATACCTGGATGTAGTTGTACTCCTTTCAGGTTAGAAAGCCACCCTCCCAAAGCAGGCAAACTTGTTTGAGGTTGCTGCTGTTGGGCATAGTAAGTTCACTATGTAGGCACTGCCTCAGTGTCCTATTATTCACAATTCACTAATAAGCTAAGAACAGAAATGATATATAAACTGGTATAAGTGATCAGAAACCAGTCTAAACCTGTAACAGAACAGAAGTTCAGTGCATAGACCATTTTCAAAATGCCAATTTAAGATAGAACTGGATAGCTGTAATATAAGATTTAATCAGGTTAGGTTAGATTGGTTTACTGAACTTCTGTTCCAGATCCACCAGTACTCCTCTGCTTTGACCAAGCCAGGCCAGCCCTGCCCTGCCCCTGGGCTATCACAGATCTGAGGCAGCAAAGTTTCTGGTACTCAGCCTAGCCAGTGGGGAACATAGTGGGGCTGGCAAGGGGGAAATGGATCCCCCTGCCCCAGTCCTGCCCCCCCTCCCCCAGTTGTGGTCTGTACAGCATGGGAGGCCCCCAGCAGCAGGGGCTTTTCCCCCCACAGCCTGGCTTTCCACCCTGCAGACCAAATGGGCAATTGTCCCAGACCTGTCCCCATGCCAGACCTGGCCTCTCAGCAGCTGGGAGGTTGGGTTTGGCAGGGGCTGCATGGTTGAGGTGATCATGTAGCCAGGCTTTGGGGGAGGAAGCCCCCACCATGGGGACCTCCCTCCACACTGTGCAGACCACTGCTGGGGTGGGTCTGGGGTAGGGGGAATCCTTTCCAACTCCACCTGCCCCCCCTAGGGCTGCCATGGCAAGCAGGTCTGGAAGCCTACAGCTGCATGCAGGGGAGGGTCGGCAGTGACAGCAAGGGATTGGGGACGTGTGCCTGACAGCCAATCAGGGGTGGCCCTACTCAGCTGGGGTCAGCTGCCCTTGCCAATGTCTAGCACGCTGAGAAGTGTGCAGAAGTGCCTCCCACCTTCTGGCCTGGCCAGTACAGGCATTTGGCTGCCCCTTTCCACCCCCCCAACTAGTTCTCAACCCAATCTTTGCAATTTAAAGAAACCTGGGATGGTTGGATTGATTCTGCCTTGGGCTTTTTGACTGTCTGTACTTAGCCTTAGCGCTTAAAACTTGCTGGTTCCTCCCTCCAGTCATGAAAGTACATTGTGAACTCTTTGCTTTCATTTGTTGTTATGCAATATTTACCAGCACTGGGAATGTTCTTTACAAAGCACACAGTTAGGCCATATTCCAAGATCTTTAATTAAAAACATTAGCTGAGAAGCAGGCAGAGTTACTACTGATCAGTGATGAAAGTTTGTCAAAGGCAAAACACTTGATAGGCTTTAGATCTAGATTTGTGTAGTCAGTTAAATTGGTGCAATCTGCATATGGAGTGTGACACATTGCCCAATTAAAATGATAATAGTGGATAATCAGGGCAAGGGGTTTCAATAAGAAATACAAAAGATAACAAAAAATAATCTAAGAAGGGGAGGACTTCCCAAGAACATGCTGCAGGATATTGACAGAATACAACTGAGAGTGACAGAAGTGAATAAAGATAGTTTTTGTGACAAACTATTTTTCTAAGGATTACTGTAATATTGTATATAAAAACGAATCTCTCTCCTAATTAATGGACCACAGCAACAGTTAGAATAACTGTGGTGATAAGATGGTCTGGTTTATAACCACATATATGCAAGGCATATCTTTAGTACTACACAGAAGATCTGTTAGACTTACTTAACACGCAGTTATAGATCCAGCAATGAGATTCTGATTTGCCTACCTTTGCAAAATAAATTTGAATGGTTGTGTTTTTTATGCCAATTGGACAGTGAGAGATTTTTTTCTCTAACTAGGTCAAAAACATTTCTCTAAAACCTAAACTGAATGTCAATTTATTTAATAATATATGCAGAATTGATGACAGATGAAAAATAGAAATCAAAGTAACTAGATTTCAAAATGTCACTTTGAATGATTCTTCCTGAAAAGGAAAGAGCAATTACTTGTATCTTAATGTTCTTTATTACATAGTTAGCTCTTACCCTTTGGTTTGGCTGATTAATCTTCTTAAATCACATTGTTAAGCAGAAAGGAAGAAAAGTAAGCATTGTGGCATTTCCATGACACATCTTCTGGATGTGAAACTTTACATAAAATATTTTTCTTTTCCAGTTTTCTACACAGATGACCTAATGCTAGAAATTACTTATTTTGCTTCAGATAAATGTCCGTGGCAACAATTCTTTTCCCACCATAGGAACATAATTCTTACAATGTTTTATTTCATTTATCTTTTTTTCCATCCAAAGTTGTTTAGGGGACATAAGGATAACCTGGAAAACTTGTTCATCATCAAAGATGTAGGTCTTTAAAATTGCATAAGAAGTGAAATGGACACAGTGGGTGCATCTACACATGCCATTTAAGCAATGTGATAAATTCCAGCGCAGTTCACGCTAGAGAAAATTGCTTCTAGGAGTAGTATTTATACTTGAGACTGGGACCGCAGCACTTTGAGCCAGGGCAGAGCAGTCCCAGGCTGGCAGGAGGTCCGGTAGGGGAGGGGAGGGGTTGGTCCCAGGCTCTGGTTGGCAGTGTTGGGTAGCAGAGGGGCTAACTGGGGCATGAGGGTGCTAAAGTACAGAGCTTCCTGGCAGGCAGGCCCTGCACTTCAGCACCCTTGTACCCCAGCCACTCCTGTCACTGACTACATGTGCGTTTTGCAGGAGTAATGTACTCTGCCATAGGATACTACTGTCAGTGACAATCAGTTAACTCTGCCGTAGGATACTTAATTAACGGCAGAGTTAATTTACTGTACCTTAATACCAGCACATATGTAGACTGTGATACTTTACTGAGGAGCTAATTAGTCAACTCCACAGTAAAGTTTAGCTGCACCCATGTCATAAACATGAATTTTATCTTTCTGAGTTTTCATTAACAAAAGTTGGTTTCATTAGACCTATCATAGTAACACTGAGCCAAATCCAGGAAGGTATGCTAGCACCTAACCTGATTTTAATAGGAGGTAGATGCCTAAATGCCTTTTTGGATCTTGATCTCCATGCAGCCCCAAACCATTGGGTCCACCTATTTTCATGCACTGACAATACACATAGTGGCATGTATTTTGAAATATTTCACAAGTTTATTTAATGTAGGTATTACAGAACTTATTCTACCATGTCTGCTGTTATTGGAATTGTGAAACCCTCAAATGCATTTTGTGAACATTCATTATAAGAAGGACTGAGGGTCTTTGCACTACAAAATCTCTTTCCTAGCCTGATTCCAGAATTTTTTCCTTCCCATATGTATTCCCTTGAAGAAAAATGGTATTACTCTGAGGAAAGAAGTTCAAAACTTAAAAAAATAAACATCTATAATGGCACAGATCCAAAGCAAGTTTTATTAAATAAGTATTCCAGTTTAATGGTAGCACATTCACTTGCATTATTCTAAACTGGAGTTTTGTTTTGCTAGTTATCTAAACAGCTCTCTTTCCTTATTAGCTTTACATTTGTTTTACTGATTGACAAAATAGCCGGTATTAATTTCTAGTAACCTGGGATCTGCAAATGTCGCTGTTGTGAAACATTTACTGTTTTATCTCTCCCCTTGTTTTGTACAAAATGAGAAACATTTTTTTCAGTAACAAACAGCTTTTCAGAAAATATGTTTTTAATATAATGTGCTATAATTATAATAGCTGACCATGCTGGCCATAGGAATCACTCTACAGAGACCTTGTCACATCTACGTTTCTAAGGTACATGGTCAGTGTACATTGTGTTCTGTCAAATGATTGCATCTGTTGTGTGGGGAACAAATATCAATGGAAATGTCTACATCACTGTCTGCTCAAGGCCTGATGCAAATAGTACTTAAGTCAGTGGAAAGACTCCCACTGATTTCATGGGTCTATGGATCAGGCCTTTACATTTACTTCTGTCGTGTGTAAAAAATCATTTTGTGGCTTACGTGAATGCTTTTGTTAGTTTATTCTTTTGTTTTGAGAATAAATGAAATAAGAATGAGGTCTTCATGAAAAGCTTTCTGTGAGTTTTGACATTTGAAAAATCTATGGATCAGGCCTTTAAATTTACTTCTGTTCTGTGTAAAAAATCATTCTGTTGCTCATGTGAATGCTTTTGTTAGTTTATTCTTCCGTTTTGTGGATGAAATATGAATGAGGGCATTCGTGAAAAGCTTTCTGTGAGTTTTGATATTTGAAAAATCAGTAATACTGTAGCACTTGGTTTGATTCAGTATTCTGATTATTGCCATGCTTCATCGAAAGGTGTCTGTATTATCAGTTAAGTATTTCATTATTATGTCTTGCATGGTTTTATTATCTAGCAGGAACAAGCAAGTCTTTAATGAGCTCTGAGGAAGTGTCAAATTTTTTATATATTCCACTATTATATAGCAGTTGTGTGGTTTATGATAAGAGACCATAGGATGAAATGTAGCACATTCCCTAAATATACGAACTGTATACCCTTTGTGTTAAACCCTAACATGAGGTGGTTCAAGAGTCAGTCCTTTATATGAACTTGAACATACTCAATGTCACATCTGGACTATAACAGATTATTAATATTTCCCTGTCTTTGGTGACAGGTGTACAGAGATCTAATGTTTAATCTCAAAGTTTACAAAAATTTCAGTGGTTAATTAGCATGTTATCATCATCGTTGCCACCCCTAACATATGGCCTTAAACTTGCTCTTCAGTTTGCTCCCTCAGCCTCCCAGAGTCACTCATAACAGAGTATTGATCCTAGTTTGTGGGCTCAGTCTAGTACTTAGACACATTGGGCCAGATCTGATTTGTTTTCTGGACCAAGTGAGTTCTGTAGCAAACCAGATAAATGTTACTCTAAATACCTGGCCTGAGAAGCAGGAAGCTTTAAAGAGTATCAGCAGACTGGTTATGAGGACCAATTTAAAGAGTATAAGGGCCACACTAAATTATGCCAGTGAGGAGTAGGCCCCAAAAGCCAAAACCACATCTGTAGGGGCATTGTGGTCATGACCCCTTTTAACTGACCATACTACCTATGCCAATAGCACAGAAGAGGACAATATTTTTTAAATAAATGGACAGTTCTCAACGTAAAACATTTCTATTAGTCATTTAATTTTGAGTGGAGTTTTTTTTTAAGGTAGTAGTCTAAAAAAAGCTTATCTAGTCTTTGCAGTTTAGATTGCTAGGTTGAAAAAGAACATGGTGTAAAATCTAAAATGCAGTCTATGTTCTACATGTGGTCCAGCTGAATCATGAAAAAGGACCTATTTGAAAATTGTGTAATTTGGTAATTGACTCTTGAAGGCAGATGCATAAAAACACTAAAACTGATAGTGAGGTGGTATGAAGATTTTAGAGCAGTTCAGTCAATGGTAAGGGTTTGTATGTGTAGGTTCCCCGCCTTTTTTCCCCCCTGTACTCATGAATAATGTATTTAAATGTTCCCTAGAAACTACTCAAATTTTCCTTCATCATTCTCTTGCTGCCTCCGGAGTCTCCTATAACAGCAACTCTCTCCTGGGCTAAGAGTATATCGTCAGTCTAGTTCTCTGCAGCTACTGTTGCTGTGGCACAGTTGAGTACAGTGGGTCACCAGACACTGACACACAAGATCAGATTCTCTTCTATCTATTAGATGTCTATATGCAAGTCTATTCCAACCTGACTGAGTTCCTGAAAATCTGTCAATGAATCTAAGTTATAACTGCCATCTTGCTCTGAAATTGAGTCACAAAATAGCAGAGGGGGAGGACCACTCAACTTTAGTATTAATAGTTTCTCTGAATTTGTGTAGGGTAGAATAGAATTGCGTTTTGGATCCTATGCTCACATGTGTTGTTAGCAAGTACAGTATAATCTGGCCTTAGATGTTCCCTTCCTCAGAAAAGAGCATGCTGCTGTATCCCTATGAGAGAGACTTGTTTCCCTGCTGCTGTCTCTGGTACACTGTTATGCTGCTAGAAAGTCATTTTGGAGTGGATAGGTCAACTGATTTGGAAAAATTCTGACCTTTCTGGTTGATGTGTGTGAGGTATCTGTCTACCCCCACTGTTAAGCATGTTGACTGTTCCCAGAAGTTAAGAATGATGAGTGTGATTGTAGTGTTGTAAAAAGTGTGTGTGTGTGTGTGTGTGTGTGTGAAAGAGAGTGAGAGAACAAATTGTATCACGCTAAAAAGAATTTTAGTTTTTGAAGGAAATGATTGCAAATTTTTTATCTTGAGGAACTATTGTCTCGATGTCCACCATAAGCTGATCAGCAGGGGATAACATTTCTGCTACTTTATCAATGCTTAACACTTGCTGTCCAAGTCCAAATGTAATTGTAACAGTTTTAATTCATCTCTGTATGTTTAATGCTGTTGCTCCATGATGCACACACATCCTCTGACAATTATATGAAAAACCATAGTAGTAAAGTTCATGCTGTTCAACAAGAACCCCAGATCACATCGTATATGCACCTCCTACAATGTTTTCTGTGATTGGCCTGTCGTTGTGCTTTCTGTGAGCCTAAATTCTTTGGTAGGAAAAAAACAGAGTAAGAGGAAAATCCCTCCTGCCTTCTTCCACTGAATAGACAAATCAACATCTGAGGGACTAGAATATTCAAGTTCCATCTAAAAGCTTTTTGTGTATGTTTGGTTTTGTCTGTCCAACTAAAATATACCATAGTGCATGCATTTATAAAGAAAGGCGATCAAAAGAAAATTAGTGATATTGTTAATACCTTTTTCTTCTTAATTGCTTACTAATTGGTTGCTTTTAATGCTACAGTTGCCTAAATTTTTGTGCTCTGTTGAATTGTTTGATTCTATTAGGAAAACCATTTAATGAAGTAATTTGGTTTAAGTTTCAAGGCCCTGTAATAAAAAATTACTGATGATGTTGCTTCTTCACATATGCTGTATAATATTTCCTAATAGTTTTTCCATATTCCTTCAGAGGAAAGCATTCACTATTTAATGGACTGTGTTTGATTAGTGACCTGCTTCTCACTCTTGTACAGTTATCTTATTGCTGAAAAAAATGGGACTGGAATGACTGTGACAAATAAACAGGATTTTCTGTATACTGTTTAGAATTGGTGAGGCTGTGGGCTTTTCTCAGAGTGACCAGACTGTTTTATTCCTATTTAATTGTGTGTAGGACCTGTCCTACACTTCTTACTACACACATCCTCCAGTGACTGACAAAGTAAAGACTTCTGGGGTAGATACTTAGATTAAAAGTTGCTTCTATCCTTTGTTCTGCATATTTTATATAAAAAGAATTCAATTGTTTAAATTACAGCTGATTGATATTATGTCTTTATGTTCAGCTCAGAAAAGGAGGAGCACGGAGGACTGTGGGTGGTACCCATCAATGACAGTCCACCTGACCAAATAAGCCTATCAGATTAGCGTGGTTAAGACACACTGACCTCTAGCTGATGGCACACAAGGGAATAATGTGGCTAGCATTTGCCTCCGGCTGCCAGAGACTCACAAGGCTGAAAGATCAGGAACCCATTAACAACTGGAGTTATGAAAGACAGCCTTGGCCAAAGGCTTGAGCAAGGCTTGAACTCATGCCTCTACAGTTAAAAGATGTCACTGCCACTGTGCCTCCCTAGGTTATGTATGCCCACCCAAAAATAGACCCGATTCTCTGATATGGTTGGCCTGAGGTGTAGCCCTCACTGTCCTTCCTTATTCAGATCAGGGGTTGAGGTCATCTGGTATCTTGAAACCTCTATTTTGTTTGGAAATGTAACCCTTCCCATAATTACAGTGCAGACCCACTGATGCAGTCACAGCATTGTGAATATCTTTGTCCTCTGTGATATTGTCAGGATAATTGTCAGGGTCACCAAGCCCTACATTAGCTCTCATTTAAAAAGGGGAAGAATAAGTGCCTCTAAACCTTTACATGAAGAGATGAGTTGCTCAGGTTCTTCTTCTGCAGACCTGTTTATTTATATATACGTAGGCCTTGGGGTATGACTACAGGGTGCAAGACTATACCACAGAGAATAAACCCATACTACCTTTGGTACCGGAAGCAGAATAGCCTGAGCATATTAGCTCTTCGGGGAAGTGGAGTATATTAGCCAAGGCACAGAATTGCCCTAAAGTGACTTTTTGCCTTAAGTTTGAGAGTTACATCAAGCTTCTTTGCACATCTCTGCCCATTACTGCTTCTTGTGCTGTAAGGACATACTTGTAGCAGGACTTAGACAAAACCAAGTCCAATACTGTGATGCAAAAATCCCCCACTCAGCTGCTACAAACCCTAGGGGATCCTAAATTTACTTGATACATGCATGTCTGACTTGAAAAGTTCCCCTAATGCCTATAGAGTTCTACCCCTACACATGCCCATATTATCCCCATCCAAGTAGCTTTCACTTCTGCTAGAAGCTCTCTAGTAGCTTCACCTCTGTTTGCCTAATTACCATCAGGGGAATCCCTCAGGAATTCTCAGAACATGTCTAATATACCCCAGCACAGTACGTGTGGTGGCCATACTCTTTCATTAGATGGCTAGAGAGTAGACCCACATTCCATATTGGTGGAATAGTCAAAGAACTGTGTTCTGTTCCCTCCAATCTATAGGTTAGACCAGGGCTGTCCAACTTCATTATAGCCAAGGGCTGTGCATAGGCCAAAAGCTGTGCGGGCTGCACCAGCAGCAAAAGGCCCCTTATAGTTTTTACACCCCATGGCAGTTTTTACAACATGGCAGTGGGAGGGGCAGCTTCATGAGCCCACTCACTGCCAGTTGATCAGCATTGGGTTAGGCTGTGTTAGTGTTGGGGGAGGGAAGAAATAGGGAAGTCTCTGTCCTTCCAGTGAAAGCTGTACCACTTTGCAGAAGGGAATGCAAGCTTCATGGCATGGAGGAAGGGAGAGAAAAAGAGTAAGAAGTTGGAAGGACATGCAGAAGTGTGACTACGTAATACAGTGATGAAGGCTTTCACCTGTGAATGGAAGTCCTCTGCTCTGTTCCCTGGACTGTTTCTGCATTTTTATCTGATGACTTATGTGCTTAGTCTTTCCTGCTGGCTAGGTCTAGGTGGCACCCTGTTCAGCAAGTACCTTCTTGTGGTTTACCCTTCAGATGCACTTAAATCTCCCCATGCTCTGTACAGAAAGTCAAGGTGCCTAACTTAAGGGCCTGAATTCTTCTCATGGCATCTCTTAGAGGTGTAATAGAGGTTTGCTAGCAAGGAGGACATATAGCAGTAATTTATACACCAGTTACAGGTAAAGGCATGATACAATGTATAGAATGAGCCTGGAAAGGCATGCTAGTATAAAAGTTCTTGTAAGTAGGAAGTACTGTATTGAGAAGAAATAATAAGAACCAGAAGAAAGATGCTTCTGAGAAAGGGATTGCTTGAGCATTGTGCATATTATCACATCTGATAGAAACATCCTCATGTTACAGTATAACAAGTCAGATTCAAAACTCTTCTGCTTATCAAATATTATGCACAGTAACATGTTAAGTTTCCAGTAAGGTGAGGTGCATCTTGCTGTATTTACTTGCTAATTTATTGTTTTCTTTTAGAGGCAAAATCTCTATAATTAACTCCTATATACGTTATGCCTGAACAAGAGATGTTGCCTTACTTCTAGGGATAGGCTAAGGAAGCATTGTGCCTGTAGCCAGTCACAATTCAAAATTTCCATTTTTGTGGGAGTTTTCAAAATTATTTTCATTCTACATTGGAATGAAAAGATTTTTAATGGAATTATTAGAAAACTTCAGGTGCAGAAACTTGCATATCTGGATTTTGAAAACCAGTGTTTGAAATATCATCCTTTTTTTTCAGAAATTCACATTTTTCATTTCAGCCTTTGTTTTTAGTTTTAACTGCAGGTATTAGAGATGCACAATATGACAAGTGTAATCCCAGTTGGCTTGGTTACTTAGGATAGAGAGTCAAGAGCGATTGGATGTAATGCTATAGCTACATCACTTCCTTCTGTATTATTGTCTATAGAAACTGGTATGTTATCACCATTCTAGCCCTAATAACTGCTAGGCTCAGCTGGACTTTTATCCTTTTTTGGGTACCAACAAGTCATGATATAGCACAATAGTTTAAATATTCTTTTAGAGCTGTTTTTAATTTTATTTTATTTTATTATTTCATTAAAGAGCTACAGCTAGTAAATACTGTGTAATACTGAATAAAATCTATTTTTTTATTTAATATCTCCTGATTGTGTTGTAATGAAACAGTTTGACACAACTATCTCTGTGGACATGGGGAGACCAGTAGATGTGGTATACCTTGATTTTAGCAAAACTTTTCATGCAGTCTCCCACAACATTCTTGCAGGTGAGCTAAGGAAGTACAGGCTGGGTGAATGAATTGTAAGGTGGATAGAAAACTGGCTGGATCATCAGGCTCAAAGGGTAGTAATCAATGGCTCAATATCTAGTTGGCAGCTGTTATCAAGTGGAGTGCCCCAGGGTTTGGTCCTGGGGCCAGTTTTGTTTAATATCTTCATCAATGACCTGGAAGATGGCACAGAGCACACCCCGAGCAAGTTTTTAGATGACACCAAGGTGGGAGAAATAGTAGATATGCTGGAGGGTAGGGCTAGGATTCAGAGTGACCTAGGTAAATTGGAGGATTGGGCCAAAAGAAATCTCATGAGTTTCAACAAGGACAAGTGCAATGTCCTGCACTTAGGACGAAACAAACTCATGCACTGGTACAGGCTAGGAGCTGACAGGCTGGGCAGGAATTTTGCAATAAAAGGAACTTGGGGGTTACAGTGCACCTGAGGATTATAATAAGCTGAATATGAGCCAGCAGTGTGCCCTTGTTGCCAAGAAGGCTAATGGCATACTGGGCTGCATTGGTAGGTGCGTTGCCAGTAGGTCAAGGGAAGTGATTCTTCCCCTCTATTCAGCACTGGTAAAGCTGCATCTGGAGTACTGTGTTCAGTTTGCTCCCCCCACCCCGAGAGGATGTGGACAAATTGGAGACAGTCTGGCAGAGGCCAACAAAATGGTTAGGGTCTGGGGTACATGACTAATGAGGAGAAGCTGAGGGAACTGGGCTTATTTAGTTTGGAGAAGAGAAGACTGAGAGGGTATTTAATAGCAGCCTTCAACTACCTGAAGGGGTTTTCAAAAGAGGATGGAGCTAAACTGTTCTCAGTGGTGTCAGATGACCGAACAAGGAGCGACGGTTTCAAGTTGCAGCAAGGGAAGTTTAGATTAGATATTAGGAAGAATTTTCTCAATAGGAGGGCAGTAAAACACTGGAACAGATTACCCAGAGAGGTGGTGGAATCTCCATCCTTGGAGGTTTTCAAGACCTGGCTAGACAAAGCTTTGGCTGGGATGATCTAGTTGGGGATGGTTCTGCTTTGAGCAGAGCAGGGGATTGGACTAGATGACCTCCAGAGGTCCCTTCAAACCCTAATATTCCATGATTCTATAATACAGGGGACAACAAGTTCCCTATCGTTCCAAATTGGAAAATACAGAAATTCCATCACCCACATGCACCTTTCTATAGTCATGCACATGTGTCATCAGCATGGCTGGGCTCTTTAGGTTGCTACAGAGACCCTGCAAGATGGGCTGAGAGACTAGATTTTCAGTGGCCATATCTACATGAGACACTACCGCACTTTAGCATTGGGGAGCACTAATCATGATGTGATGCTACTGCTCAGTAGTAACAAGCGCATTGCTACTGCACAGCTGCATCAGAAGAAAACCATGCAGGGATGCTACTGCGCACTAACACTGGTTACTGTGCAGTCATTTGGTATTTGCATAACCAAGTACTAAATAACGTGACAGTAACAACTGCACAGTCCACTGTCTGTGTAGACACAGCCAGTAAATACCAGCACAAGAAAGGTAGTACACTTGGTCAGAGGATTTTAAGTTGTGAAAGCAAACACATGGTGAGACTCAGGGATCTTGTTCCAATAAAGGATCTGGAGGAAATAATGCTCTAGACTTCATAGACTTTTAATCCTGTTTCCCTTCCAAATGTGGCTTGTCTCTTTCAAGCTGCCCCTGTTTCTGTCCTGTCTCATCCCTGCACTTGGCTCCTCATCCCAATTCCATTTTCCTCATTTAGCCAATCCTAACCTCTGCTAAATGGAGCCTTCACTTGCCCCTAATTAGTTTCCATGCCCATCAATTCCTAGTCTTATTCTTTCAAATTCTCCATTTCCATACCAGTCTCTTTTCCTCTATCATTCACACTTAATTCCTGTGGTACAGCCATTCCCAGTTCCCCACCAGAACCTTTCCACCTCCTTACCCCAAATCAATTTACCCAGCTAATCCTCATTTTCCCTCTAGTTTTTTATCTAATCTAATTTTACCTGCACCATAGTCTTCAGTCAGTCTATGGATTTTCAGTCCAAGTTTCCTCCCAAATTTTCAGTCAGTCCCAGTCTCTTATGCTGGACAATCCCACTTTTATTGCCCAACTAGTCCTGCTGTCTATCAGCGTCCAATCCCAGTCTCCCTGGCAGCCAGATCCAGGCTCTACTCCCCTGCATATTCAGGTTCCATTTTCCCTGTCTTCCCATATCCCCTCCCTCAGCAAGCAACCTCCAGTCGCACTCTTCATTCCAAAGCTTTTTTCCGTATATTCCCCTGCACAGGTCCAGTATTTGTTCACCCAGCATTTAAATCCAGAAGCAGCTTGCTGGGGTCATTAGGAGAATAGAACAGACAAGCTCTCTAGTCTGTTTAGATGCTTTTACCAGCAGCCAGCATGACCTGTAGCATCTCAAAGTTACAATTGCAGATAAAGTCTTGTCTATTCGATGCTGAAACATGCTTAATACAGACAATATCTCCAGGGGAATTTAACTACCAGAATTCATGAAGTGTCCCCTGAGTATGTATGCACAGAGTCTTATAATCTGGTTAAATGTAAACAAATGTTCACAGGAATGGAAAGAAGACACATTTGTAACACAGGCTACCCCTACTAGATTTAAGTCAAACTCATAGTAGTGATGGTACCTTATAAAAAAAATGTAAAAGGTTGGAGAGGCTATCAAGATTTTTAAGCATCTGTAGAACAGCATGCTTTTCCCCTAGACCATTCTCAGCAGTAGCTGCATGCTTTTGGTTAAAATTCTCTTTAAGTAAAGAAAATAATTTAACCTGCAGATACCAAGCCTGGAAAATTCCATCCCAAGCAACTATAGTCTGAAAACATGTTAAGCAACTAAAAATAGGGTTTTTTCCAACACTCCTTTATAACTATAATAACAGATAGTGTTACCAGCCCCACCTATAACTAGTTTTCTAATTACCCCACATTTTGTTGAAGCTTTTTATAGACAAATAAATAATTGACCACTTGTCCCTAATTTCAAAATATTATACATAGCATAACTACATACTAACTGAACAGTAAAAAGTAGAGGTTTCTCAGGAATAAGAAAATCTAGGACACTGTTGTGCTGTATGGTGCTAATTGATTCAGAATGAACTTAAATGTGTGACAATCTAACCAAGCAATTTGAGCTTTTTAACACTTCAGCTGCTACATTTTAATGAGCATTAGGGCACCAATGTCTTGTTAAAGGCCAAATTATCTACATCCTAAAAGTGTTTTGTTTGTTTGCTTGTTTTGCTTTTGTTTTGTTTTGTGCCCTCCCACCCCTCCACAACCACACCACTGATTTTAGTGCCTACTAACCATAGACTTATAATTGGGCCTTTAAGTGAAATAATAGCATAAATCAGAAGTACTGAGGATTTGTAGAACAATCAAAGTAATATTCCTAGAAAATGCTGGATTATTGAGCACTCTCTATTTACAGCATATAATGTTTAAAACGAATTCAATAACAAACCACCCTTTGACACTGAAAGATGAGAATATACAAAAAGCAAGAGATTAAGTAGGTTAAAGTTTTGATTGCATGTACAATAGGCATTACTTTATCATTTATAGTTTGTCCCTTTTTGAGGGAGACGGCTGGCAAATGCATGATGGCTTATTTACCTTCTTGGAAAAAAAGAAAGAACCAGTTATTGACTGACTTTCCTATTTTTTGTGTCCATTAGAAGGATATACGGAAATAATTTCCATTAAAAAAGAGAAAGGTGAGTTTGTAATTGGCAACCTGTTTGTCGTAAGTTATGTTCTCTTTATCATAATGATGCAGGTCATGAGTTACAACATGAAATTTTGTTTCAAGGCAGAGCTAAGAATTTTCTAATAAATGTTTTTGGCTGTAAAATGTCACTTTGAAACAGAACATTTTTTTGGATCTTTTGATGAAAATTCCATTAGGAATTTTAGGTTGCTCAGGTCCAGAATGAAAAATAAACTACTTACTGAAACAAATTTCTTTCATCACAAGAGCCAGAACAAGAGTGCCACCTCCAAATATCCAATGGTCTAGTAGTTAAAGCACTTATATAGAATGTGGAAAACCAGCTTCAAGCCCTTTCTCTGCCTGATTCAGAGCAGATACTTGAACCTCAGCCTTCCTCATTCTGGGTGAGTGCCCTTATGTTAGTGAAACTCTGTCTCTAGTTTTTCATGAAAATCTCTGAAAGTTCTCAGGACTGTCTCAATGTAGAACAGAAAAAAATGGCAAATCTTGAAATTTTTTACAGAATGAGAAAATGATTTCCTGTCTTGAGTCTATTTGAAAAGCCATCAGAAGCACCATATTTGAGCACTGTTATCAAGTACACTATTAAGCTGGACAAAGACCTAACCATATGTGAGTCAGGCAGAAGGGGTGCAAAAGGAAAAATCACTAGATAGAATATACTGTCATTTTTGACAAACCTTTCTGTGCTCTTCCATTTGATGTGACTTAGCAGTCAATAGATAGACCTTGCACCTGTGTTAATATTACTGGGGGCCCTGCAATCTCTTTCAGATTAGAACTGTCATTCTGAAAAGCCATTTTTTTTTATATTGAGGCAACAGGAAAGTAAAAGAAACAGATGCCAGAAAATCCATTGCATGAAAACTAACTTAACTGCTAGCATTCCTCTTTTCATTTTCCCAAATACGTAATTGACTAATTTGAGCGCTGTTATCAAGTACACTATTAAGCTTTCCTTTGAAAACCATGTCAATTTTAATTTCAGAGTTCATTTCTTTTATAAATTCACCATCCCTAACACATTAAGATTTTTTCTTTAAGCTGAACACTCATGTTTTCCAGATCCTTTAAATAGCTGAGAAGGCAATAGACAGAAGTATGACTATAAAAAGCTGATTCTGAAGTGCCACAAAGGTAGAGAAACTTCCCACATGCAAGAGTCTAGGAAAGAATTACTTTCAAATGTGACTCCAGAGTTTTTGAAGGAATGATAGGGCAGGTCATTTGAAGAAAAAAAAAAGTAATGATTTTAGTATGTCCCACCCTGGACATTCAAGAATAATCTTAATAGAACTTCAGTATATTCAGAATAGGTTATAAAATATAAAATCATGAAATGCATGTATGGGTTCAAGAGTCTTCAAGCCCATGAAAATATTCTGGGTAGTAGTAGGAGATGTGTATTAGGGAACAGTTGATTTATATGTTGTATGTAGATTTTAATATAGACCACTGTCAGTTTTGTCAGTGTTATGCTATAAAACTAGAGTGTAAAGAATATGTTGAATCTTTTAACTATAAATCTTGTTGATTTATAAGAGTTGGTTCACTACTATGTTACCATTGTTTTATGGCAACTCAGTTGAAATTAATTAAATTACACAATCATTAAACAGAAGTAATTTATTGAAGCAGGCTTATTGTCTGGAAACTACAAACATTAACAAATCATTGTCATCTTTGTTTCCCCAGCTCCTGTCCGATACTTCCAATGTGTCTTCCTTGATGGGCATAATGGATATGGATTGCAATTCCCCATTACTTCAGCCCCCAGCCATGAAGAAAAATCTAGACATTCAAAGGCTTCTAAGAGGAAGACAAAGGCACCAGGGCAGTAGAGAGACTTGTAACCTGTGGATTTTTCAGATTTTGCACTTTACTACTTCTACTGAGGTCCAGCAACATTACAACGGACCTGTTATTGTAAAGATGTGATTTACTAAATCACCTATACTTTGAGAAGATTTTTTTATTATTTTATGAATGGTGCAGAGGGAAAAGGAGTGGCTATGAGCACTTTGACAAATGTAGAAATTCAAAAATACCCCATTTCTTGTGGAAATGGCGTGGTGTTGAAATAGTTTGTCAAGTTGTGGGCACATTTTGTTCTGCCACTTCTGCTTTGTATCTCTCTCTCTTGCCTAATTGCTTGGTATTAAACTGTGCCTGTTTTTCCATTTAATCTTTAAATGGTAAAATGTGTGAAACTCTTATTTCAGCAAGTCCTTTTACAAGGCTACCTGAAATCCTACATCATTTCTTCTTCATGTTCACTCAGAACTTGACAGGAAGAAGCCTCACTAAAGAAAGAAAATGTGCTTCTTGTCTGGTGCTATTTTTATATATAATTTACCAGTTTAATTTGAAGCACATAGCTTAGCTTTAAACAGCTCAGTATGCTGGTGGTGAGGTTCACTATCAACATCTCATTAATGACAACTATTTACCTTCAACTTGAAGACAAGCAATAAGGATCTGCTATGTTTGTCCCAAAGCATTTTCCAGATTATAACTGTTCACTTTCTATGTCTCAAAATGAGTGGAGAAAGTGAGGCAAGATGGAGCTCTTAAAAGAGGAGATGAAGTAAAGAGGTAAAGCTATGAAGGTCTCAGAAATGGGAAGGAAATCCTTCTGGTACCTCTACATCTCTTCTTTGGATAAATTTCTTATCAAGTCAGATCTATTTGCTGTGTACACTGTGCAGATGGATAGTACTGGAAAGTGCTAGATTTATTGTGAAGAAAAGTCAGAGGGGGAGCTATATTAAGATACATCACTTGTGAAACCATGCAAAGCCAAATTTGCAGGTAAACGTCTCAATTTTATTCAATTTTTTTTAGCGTGGAGGAGGGGCTCACTCAGCAAAAACAAACAGGGAAAATGGTGTTTAATTTTGGTGTTTAATTTTGTTAGATGAGATGAATGAGCTCCTCTAGCTACTATCTGGCTTCCTTCAAAATGCACTCTACTGTCCACTATTTCTAGGTTGAGCACTTGAAGTAAACATACCTGTCCTCAACCATCTTTTGTTTATTTCTTTAGACAGAGCTGATAATCAAGTATAAAAAAGAGGATAAGATGATCTTTGCTCTATGTGAAAATGCCTGATTGTAAATCAGGATTGTGTTGTCTGGCAATGTAAATAATAATGTCTTTTTGCAAGCTGCTATTTGTTTTCTTCTTTACTATATTTATGCATTTAATCTGTGACATGTACAGATGTAATCTCAAGTTTATAGTTACTAGGTGAAGTATCATGAGATTATTACATGGCATAATCTGGTTGCTTCTGTAACTATATATTGTTTTTTTCAGCAAAGGTCTCAGTGCTGTAGTGGTTTTATTTCAATTGGATGATTGACTTATATGGATTTTGGGTAACTATATCCTAGATGGCAATTCAGTATGGGATATGGATTTTTTTGTTTTTTTACCTTCAGGTCACTGGGTCAGTATGATAGTGGCTGGAAGTCATTACCCTCTGATTGCTGTTCAATGCCCTATATGAAATGAGTTCTGGATCTCAACACTCTCCATATAGGTGCCTACATCATAAATCCATAGACAACCACCCTCCTTCACCACAGGCAACCTAAATAGCAGTCTCTGCAGACGTGCAGAAGCTGAACCTCCCCTTTTTGCCCCTAGAGTGGTTCTTCCTGATCAGGAAGGGGGCAAACTAAAAAGGTGAATTTACTGTATCCTCTAGAATCTGTTCTGTGAATAAATAGAGGCTTGCAGAATGCAGAGTTGACAATCCAGAGTTGACAACTTTACCTATAAACAGGCAAACCACAGTTTTTCTCAGTAGGGATTTTATTCCCCCATACACACCCCATTTTATCCCCCTCCAAAAAATATATCTTTATGTATGTATGTACGTATGTATATTATTACACTGGTGGTTGTCCTGTAGTATTACTACTAAGACTGTCTTAACTAACTTTCAGAAAACTGGCTAATTTAATTTTGAGCTTTGTCCAAGTCCAATAATCAGCAGATGTAATCTTTCAGTAAAAATATCTCAAATAATATGTACATTTCCTTTTTTGCACTGTATTTCATCTTACTTTCCCACTGCTTGTTAGTTGAGAGGAAGGACATGAATATGTTTGAGAGCCCATGAATATGTTTGAGAGCCATCAAAATGGCTCTGAAAAAAGTAAATAGTTCACTAGTGGTATAAACCTGGCAATATATTATTACCTTCGTATCTCAGCCACAGACAAAAATATTATTGGACATTGGTCTTGAGTCAAAATAGTAGTTTCTATACTCTGGAGTGTGTAAATTGAGTTTATCTGAAACCTTAATGAAGTGTTGCTTAAATTGCATGGTTTTACTCAAATTAGCCTAAAATATTGCTAAAGTATATATGCTTATTGTTTGTTTTGGAAAATAAAAAATATATAAAAAGTTTGCCAATGGTTGTGGGATGCTTTTCTGATTCTGAGAAGGGAGGCAAGGAATGCATGGAAGTAACTTGATTCACCACATTATGAGTACATACAAATTTGAATATCCAGGGGCATGACATCTATAAATACAATTAGTTGTTACGGTATCATTCTGTGTATGGTTTGAACTTGATACCTACTTTGCATTTAGCATCATATGCTATGACAAGATTCTTTTTTTCCTCCACACTTCACTTGTGTATTCCACTTCAGTGTTTTGAAGCTTGTGCTTGCTACAGTCAGTGAATGTCTCCTCCACTCATTTACATGTGTACCTTTACCCTAGCTGGGACCATATCTAGCCTGTCTGCCTCTTCCACCAGACCCAAAACAAGAAATTGTAAGATAATGGAACATTTTGGTAGTAGTTGCCTTTACATAGTAGTCACCAACAGTGTAACTAGGGGTGGGTGAGAAGAGAACAAGACCCAAGCAGCAACTTAGAAAGGGCTCAAGAATGATGGACCCCATCACTCCAGTCATGGCTACCATGCAGGGTACAGAAATTGCTGTTTATGCTTCTGGTAGTTACTATGTATGCCAGACTTTTTTTAGACTAAGTAACTCAAGTTGGCTGCAGGTGACATGCTGTTTCCCATAGAGATTATTTAGTATCTCAGAGCCATAGCCTGAAATCTCATCCTGCTATAGAGAGTAAGTGCCTGACTCAGAGCTGCAAGCAAATGCTTCCGTGCATTCAAGTCACAGTTCTCCTCTGAAGATAGTCACCTCTCTCTAGTTTTTCCCACACCTGAGTAGGGCTCAACTTTTTTTAGAATGTGGCCACAGCTAAAGCGGGTAGTGATGATTGATGGCTAGAAAAAGGTATTTAGGGATTTGGTTTTAGGAATTGGCTCATAGGTGGATTTGTATTAGAATAATGGTTCAGGGGAACAACAAGGGTTAATTGGTTTTTAAAAGACTGTTTGTGATGCAGTTTCCTTCAAGGCCAGTGACTGTCTGATATAAAATTCAGAAATAGGGTTGGGGAGAGTTATAAATATTTTTTTTCACATTTCTGCTCAGCCATCTTCTTTGGGCTAAGCAAACCCAATTCCTTAAGTATTTCTTCTTAGGGCATACTCTGTTTTTTGGATTTATTTGTTTGTTTGCTCTCCTCAGGACTCTATGCATCTTTTCTTCATCCTTCCTTAATTGTAGTGCCCAAAGCATAATACAGTTCCCCAGATAAGGCTTTACCAGATCTAACTAGAGTGAAAAGATACCTCCACATCTTCCATAAGACTTGCCTATTTATGTATTGCAATCTGACAGGATTTTTGTTTTGGTCTCATTTTGTAATAGTATGAGTTTATTGAGTTTTAGATCAACAACATTGTGGGGGTCTAGGATTTTGAAAAGGGGTGTGCAGGTGGTATGATGCATCATCCCATATAATACAAAACATTTTTCTCCACTTTACTAAAACTTCTAGTTTCTCTTTATGTACTAGAGGCTTAGCACTAAGTTATTCAGTTTAAGATCAATTCAAAAACAAATATCACTTTATTGGAATGTGGACTAATTTTCTAACTTTATATTAAGTTTAAAAAATACAACAAACTAGCCAAAAATAGTCCAAAGATGTTGCTTTATTAGTCATGTATTCATTACAGTTAAATATGCATCTCTTATTCAGATTAGTTAAACAAAATCTAGCCTTCTTGAGCATCTTGACAGTGCATCCAACACTTTACTTTCAATCATTTTCACACTGGAGTGAGTATTCCCCTAAATTAATATTACCACACCCAAGTTAAGGTTTTGAGCTAGAATTAAACACAGCCTTTTGGGCTGTGAAATAGAAGGAAGATGTTATCAGGAATAGCTAACAGAAGGCACATCTACACAAAATGCTACTTCTCAGTGGTTACTGAACATATATTTAGTACTTGTATAAGCAAACACTAAGTAAATGTGCAGTAACCAGAGTTACTGCACAATAGCACTGGTGAATGCCTTTTAAGTGATGCTACTGTGCAGTAGCCTAATACTACTGTGCAGTAGTGCCTCAGTTGTTGCCATGTGATGCAGTAATATCAAGCAGTATGCAGTAGTATCAAGCTACTGCACAGTCACTCTCTCATGTAGATGCACCCAGACAGAAAAATTGCAAAAGAAAGAGCAGCTTGATTAATGCAACATCACGACCATTTAAAAAAAGAAAGGGTCATTAACACCCAAGTAGAGTTTAGCAGGAATAAGACACATTATAAAGAGCCATGGTGTCAATTAACTCCCTCGCTGCTGCCTGAATAGAAATGCTGCTGCCTCTCCCAGACATTTGGTTTTAAAGTCTGGGTGGAAAAGAAATCAAAGGTGTGGGTGCACCTGCACCACTGCCCCTAACCACTTCCCCTGATCCACAGTATCCACTTCGCCCACCACATTCTTTTCTCCAGAATTGCTGCCTAACCAATTTTTCCCCAGCTGTAGTTCCTCAGTTGATCATTGCTACCATTAGATACTGGATTTACAAACCAGTCTTGATATCTTGTTCCATGGGGGCACAACCTCTCTAAGTGACTGACCATAACCCCTTCCATTCTAGAGTAGGAGAATTTTATTGATACACAGTAATAGCAAATAAAACTAATGCAAGCAAAATGATCCTACATATATACCAGTTCTAGGGTTTAACAAGGAGATGGTACATCCAGCCAATATGTGAATTCCACCTCATGGTTCTTGCTTGAATCAGAATATCAGCAAGCTTGGAGGTTGGGGGCTGATGTCAAATTGCTGGCCTGAAGATCCCTCTTTTTGTATTTTTTGCTTTTGATGACTTTTCATTTCCAGGTACTGTTCATTGGCTTTCCTGTGGTCATCATGCTGTCCACATTCTGTCCCGTCAACCTAATCATTTGTTTCTTTAAACACAGCATGTGTACACATCTTAATTTGGTCATTCCCAGCCTCCTAATTTGGTCATTCCACCAAAACTGGGGACTTTTCACCAGGCTGCAGCTGGTCATTTTGACCTGATGCTAATTCTGCATGTTTCTATCATGTTGTGGGTTTTAAGGGATAGTGGCTGTTTTGCTGCTGCATGGTTTTCAGTTTCCCAGGATGTATGTGCCTGTCTGTCTGCTAACTTTGGACCCTTGGACTGCATCCAGATGAACACAGTCATGCAATATGGGGCACCGCAGACCCATCTGCAACACCACATAATGCGCATTCAGGCATTTCCTGTGCTGCTACCTTGCAGCATGTGTGTATATGTTGGGGGGGTTGACCCCTGGAGATCCAGAGGTCCAAGAAACCTGCACAGAAAAAAAAACAGGGCAGCGCACACAGGGATAACATGTACCACCCAAAACTAGAGCCTGGCTGGCTGGAGCCACACTCTGGCTGCCGGCCAGGCTCCAAGATGCAGAAGCAACACAGCTATAGCTTCCCCAGCCCCCAGGACTCCAAGTAAGACTGCTAGGACCAGCAACTGTGGTCCTAGCCTCCCCTACCCAACCTGGTATAATCTGCCATGTGCCAGAAGGCGCATGGCATGGGTGTTTCCCAGGGACAACTAGCAATGGCACAAGGTGTCCCACTACTACTTGTTCCTGGGGAACCAAATGTCTGCACTGATCTGAACATGGCCTTGGATGTGAAAATGCTGAGAATATGAATCTTCACCACAAACAGACTTTAGAAAATGATTAACCCTTGCTGTTCCCCTGGACCATAGTTCTAATGCAAGCCAATATCTAAAAGCAAATTTCTAAATATAAATCTCTAGCCATCACTACCTACATATTTTGGGTCATTCTTTGCAATCCTTCTTACTGATTTGCATCTGATTTGAGATAATTTTCCATCATTAGAAATTTTAATCCAGTCCTCTAAAGTGCTTGTAATCTGTCTCAATTTGGCATCATTTGTAAATTTAATAAATGAATTATTTATCGTCCATCATTCTTTATTGTATGCCCTTTATTGGATGTAGCCTTAAGTGACTTAAGACTGTGTGGAGGTGAGGCATGAGCCACCAAGGCAAGAGACATCCTGGAGGTGCCAGGGGGCTTGCAGCCCTGAGACTTATCAGCAGTCAGATTGGTGGTGTGGGCATGTGAAGCTCTGGCACCATTGCCGCCACACTTTGTCAGTGTGTACCAGCTCTGGTTGACTGGGTGCATGCCATGCCATGTCATAAAGACGTGCCCAGCCTGGAAGGAGGTGGGGAGAGACCGGAACAGGAAGCACAGCAGAAGGAAAGCTGGTTTCCAGTGGAGGCTGACCCAGCAGGGGCAAATGGAGTGAAATGGCTACAGTTCCTGCATGTGAAGACTTGGAGGAGCTTTGTTACTTACCTGAGGGATAATGGATGCAAGACCCGGACCTGTCCCTAGATCAGTGGAGCGGCAACAAGCACGCGATGTCCTGCAGAGATAAAGAAGATGTCTAATCATGAGCGGTTTGAGGGGCAGAGAAAGAATTCTCCTGCAAGCCTCAAACAGCATATTGGGTGTAGAGCCCTTATTAGCTTGATGAGAAGCAAAGCCCCCATCTGGAGCATAGCATGGTGGACATAAGTACCCAGACAGTCCTGCAGACTGAATTGATTATAGGCTTTTTGCATGTACATTACCATTCCACCAAATATCTGGGGACTTTATGGCACGCTAGTGACCATAATAACTAATTAGAGACTGATACCATCAGACTGGCATATGGATGGGATGCAAGGGGAAGCAGAGCCCTGAACAACGTCGCATGACCAATTGATTAACGACACACAAAAATAGGTACCTCCCTTCTCTTTAACATAAAACAGCAAAGCATGGTGGGCTAGACGAGGTACTGCACCATTAACAAGGGTCATTGGAGGTCAAACTGTCATGTCCAAAAGATGGGCACACGGAAAAGAACAACTCAAGACGTAAGCTCCCGCCTAAGGTAACCCATGGATACTTACAGACTCACTTTTGAAAGCATCTCTAAAAAGACTCTCGCTGAAAGTCAATGGAACTGAGACTTCTAATCAATTGCACAAAGGGTCCAGATGAGAGACTGGAGCAGAATGTAGTCATTTAAGTCCAAGACCATGATTCTCAAAATCCCAGTGTACACTGTAGGATGCTTAAAGTCCAAAGGGGTCCAAGGTGCTTTGCACAAAATAGACATAGCCACTTTCATTCTAGAATGCAGGTAATAGTGGTGTTTCCTTTCATCTGACAGCTCCAGGGGTGGATCCAGCTGGGGTGCACTGGTGTACTTCAACTGCCTTTTGATTCCTGGTCCATCCAAAGTTTAAACCCAATTACTTGGAAGTGGCAGCAGCATTTCTATTCAGTCAGTAGTAAAAATGTTACTTGACTTCATGGATCTCTCTCATCTACCTGATCCCTTCTAAAGTATTCATTCTCCAGGGGTTAATGTCCCTTTCTTCTTAATGGTTTTAATGTTCCACCAGTCAAGCTAGCCTTTGTTCTGCAATTCTGCTCTCTGTTAGCTACTCCTGGTAACGAAGCTCTTATCTCACAGCCTTTAACTCATTGTAATGACATTATATTTGCCCTAGCTTGAATCTTAAACTTAATAATACAGTCCTACGCCCTTAGCATATTAGTAAAAGTTTTGGTTTATTTTTTACCTAGAGAAAAATATGTTTCATTTTTGTGTATGATGGATCTAATGCACTTCACAATTTGCACTCCATACCCTTTTCAAAGTTCCAGATCTGCCCATGAACAGCTCAGTAAAAAAAGCATTTGGTCATAAGTTTGGAGATTTGAGTTCAATATCCTATTCAGCATCACAGAAGAGTGATCTAACCAGAAGGCTATGGCCTGTACTTAGTGGTGAGGGGAGGGACAGGGAACTCTGCTAGGACAAAGTTGTAGTCAAAATGGCCATTTACTTACTTCCTATGGTTTTCTTTCCTTTCTCCATCTGCAGACAGGAAGTTGTAGTATTACAATCTGCAACTGGCACATCACTGAACAAGAAAATACATGGCCTTTCTGGATGTGTCATCGAGCTAGCTGTCTGTTAAAATTCTAAAAACATTTCATTGCTCCTTTTCAATTTTGTTCTAAAAATTGACAATGATTTTCAATCACAGTGTCATGGATTTCCTTTTAAGGTCTTTTCAAAATTCTTTTAAGCATGCCATGGAATGCTACGCAATATTCGCACTGGTAGATGTATAAACACTTGCACAATTCACAGGATAAATCCAGAGATCTCAAATCAGAATCTGTCACACAGAGTTCAAGGGGTGGCCGTGATGCCCCCTGGAAATTCTGTGACCATGCCCACTCTGCTCCTAGGGCACCTACTTGTCTCTCCTGCCATATCTTGTTGGAAATAATGATAACAGGGAGGCTGCCCTGATCTTATTGTAATGACCACCTGGATTATGGTCATGGACTTGTGGGCTCATTTCACCTCTCTTACATCATGTCTCATGCCTTACAGATGTGCTGGTCACTGATGCAACCCCTCTCTACGCCTTCTGACCCCTCGGATTCTCTCCTGGCCCTTCTCTGGTTGCCAGACCCCTTGGTCTCTCCCCTGGCCCCTCAGACCTGTCAGCCTCACCCAACCACTCCCTGGGCCACCAGACCCCTCAGTCTCTCTTAGGCCCCACTTCTGATGGCAGACCCCTTGGTCTGTCATGCCTCTCTCTAGGCTGTCAGCTCCTCTGTATTTCCCTGGCCACTCTCCAGGCCCTCAGCCCTATCTGGCCCTGTGCTCTATTCCCAGTTCCTCTCTGGGCTGCTGGCCCCTTCTGGTCCCACTATGCCCACTGGGCCTCACCATAGGCGTCAGACCCCTTGCTGGGCCTCACAATTCATGGCCTTGAACCCCTCTGGTCCTACCCTCTATTTTCTGGCCCCTCACTGGGCCTCTGGACCCACACAGTCCCAGTTTCCCTGGCAAGTCCTTTTCTGTCAGGGTGTGCTTCCCTAGCCTTGCCCCTCGACAGACTCACCCACAAGGTAGTGGAAAGTGAAGCTTTCTGCTGCCCCATCCTCAACTTGCCCTGGAGTTGCCCATGCATGGCATTTCATGGAGGCTGCTCCACCACAGGCAGCCCCACCACACCAACCAACTCCAGTAGGGTGCAGTTTTAGGTCTTACCCAAGCCTTCCTGTTCTTACGTATCCCTCTCTGAGCTCTCCCATAGGTGCCCTATGCCCCTCCTGGGTTGCTAGCCACCAGCCCCACTGGCCCTGGCTCCATCTCACACCTTAGTCCTCTATCTCTAGCCCTCAGCTCACCCCTGGACCCCTCCCATCCATCCTCATCCTCTGTTGCCTGCTCCCTGATCCCTCCCTCTCATCTGTGGTCCCACAAGGACCTTTTAGCCTCTCCTAAACTCTGGACCCACCTCTAGGCCAGTTGAGACTCCAGGCACTCCCAGCTCTGGCTCTCTCTTATGATGGGCTCTCTCACCCTTTGGCTCCTCCTGAGCCCTGACCCCAGCATAGGCCAGTCGAGGTTCCCAGGATCTATCCTCCAACTGCCAGCCCTCTCCTCTCTGTGAGTCTGCCCACTTAGGCCCCTCCATAGATCACTCTCTTTCTCTCTCTGCAGGCTCAGAGCCCTCCATAGATCTCCCTTACTGCAGCCCCTTCCATCTCTGGGCTCATCCAGGCTGCTCCTGGCCTCCCACAAAGCCCCTGTGCTTACAGTTCCTTTCTGAACTTGTCCTGAGACCTCCTCTCAACATGTCACAGGAACTCAGACCATCTTTCTCTGGGTGCCTCTGGCCTCAGAACAAATCCCTATGCACTCAGCCCCTCTCTCTCTGGGCTAATCCAGTCTCTCAACAGGCCCCCTTCTCAGGGCTCTGAACCCCACACTGGATCTCCAGGAGCCTCCTCCATCCCCTTAGTTTCTACCCAAACCTCCAGATGCCATTTTCCTTGCTGGCATTCAGGAGTGGCAGCCTTCCTGCTGGGTGATGTTCCTATACCAGCTCTCAAGTCGTTACTGCCAGCCCTGTTCTCAGAGTCTGGACTTATATCCTGTCTAGCCCAGCCCTCCTCCAACCAGCAGACTCCCTTTACTCAGGTGACTCCTCTTCCAGCCCCCTGGGTCAGCTGACTCAGCAATCAGCCCTGATCTCCATCTGCTGGGGCCTCAATGGGCTGCCTAACCTCTTAAGGTGGCAGACACATCAAGTGTCAAAAACATTCTGACCTGTTGTGTTCTTTCTGAATTTTTTGCAAAGGATTAATTTTTGATAGTAAAAAATGAATAAAAGTTAAGAGCTGTCATTCTCTGAAGGGTGCTTTGAGTTTAATGCCGGATGCATTCAATCAAAAAAAATTGAGAACTACTGATCTAGTGCATACTAAGTTGCATGCAACAGAAAAAAAATATTTTGAAATAAAAATCCCAAACTGAAGAATTGCAGCCAATATAATGAAGCAATCTGATCATCTTCTTGCTGTTTCTGTTGAAGGACACCATAAAATGAAGATCATATTGCCTTAATTAGATGAAGGAATCCAGTGACAAAATAGAAATACTGACACATCTTTTAACATATTGATACTTTATAAATGGACCCTCATGATGGAACACCTTCCATGCTTTTCCTTTTGGAAGGCTAAGTAGGAAACTGGATCCCCGTGCTGCTAAATTAATGACTAGCTATAGCATGCATGTGAACAAAAGGGCAAAATGAAAACAACATGATGACAGCTTTTTTCTAGGTTTCTGTAAATACCATGTCTTCCTTGTCAGAGCTGATATAGCTATGCTTTCTTACAACAATTGATTCTTTTTTATGGAAATGATGAGGAGTGTTTCACTTTTTGAACACTGTGTTAACTAAGTACAAATCTGATGTGAAAAAAAATAATTGTATGGAAAGCCTTATTGGATTTGGAGGTTAAAGTTATGGTCTAAATTCTGGGAAGGGCTACATATAAATCTTTTCAGTAAATAAACCTACATACACGTATGTGTGTGTATGTGTTTGCACGTGCACGCGCACACATTTGCATACACACACATGGGTAGTAATAGTAATAAACTACAGGCATGGAAGTTTGAATGAAGATATGTACTTTGCCTTGAAAAGAAATGTAAAAATACTGTAAAGCAAAGAAATTACATTAAAATTATCAGCCAGTCAAATCAGCTTAGTAGTGATTATTCTTAAGTTTGATATTGTTTTTAAAAGAAAACTTTTAAGGAAGTAGGATTAGAAAAATCTCTAATAAAATACATGCTTGCCCTTGTAATTTTATGTATCTATCTCAATGTTTACATCAGGTGGGTCTTTTGCCTGGTTATTTATTTATAGACATCGTTTTTGGAATGCATTGCTAAAGTGCTTAAGCATACCTGGTTCAGACAAAGTCACTGAAATTCACTTGACTTCAGTGGGCATTGGCTCAATTCCTTGTTGCACTTTTTCTTTTAAATGATTCATTGTTTAGATTATTACTTTGGAAACTCTGTACAAAGAGAAAATGTTAAAGCATTAGAGCATGTTTTTAATATCTTTGTTCCCTAAGTAAAACCAAAAAAAAAAGGACACAGAAAATGAGTGACCAATAACAGTGGGGTAAGAGATTTTTTAAATGTCACTGAAAATTAAACGCCCATGTGATTCAAGCCTGAGGAAATGATCCCTGCATTATCCTCTAAGGCTGCTTAGAAATGCAATTATATAGTTATTTAAAAAAAACCCTAGCCAAGCTATTATTATGAGCTTTACAGCACCATCTTTAATGACCTGTAGCCTCTGTTGGACAGAAGTAACAATAATGATATCTGAATATAATTTCCAGTTTCAGTCTAGATATAGGAAATCCTACTAATATTTTTCATTTGATTTTTTTAAATGATCAAGTAACTGTGGATAACTGTATCCTGTGTCTATTGACTGGCACATTATAAGAAATAGAGTGACTGGACACATCTACACATGCAATTAATGTGCAGCATTAAACTCTGGTGTTCAGGGGTTCAGCCTACCAACCCAGGGCTGCTCCGACCTGGCTCAATGTGCTGCAGAGAGGCTGGCTGGGAGACGAGGGTGCTTCAGTGCGTGGCTAGCTTGGAGTCAGCCCTTACACTGAAGCACCCTCCTGCCTCAGCCAGCCCTGTTAGTTTCTACATGTGTGTTGCTGTGGAGTAAAAAACTCTGCTGTAGGATAGTACTTGTGTTTACAAGTACTAGCCTACAATGGAGTTAATAGTTTCCTCCATCTTAACAGTACTGCATGTGTAGCTACAGAGATATTTACTGTGGAGCTATATAGGCAACTCTTCAGTAAACATCTTGTGTAGACACGTCCACTGTAATATCACTGGAATATAACTGCTCTGAAAAGTTTTTCAGAAACAGAGAAAGTAACAAAAAAAAAGAAATATATCTCATGTCACATATTTTGTATACTCCCAGCTGAGAGTTGCTCTTTTGGGGCACCTATACGCAAGTGCTGAGGCTGTTCCAAAGCACTGGAATTCCAGCACATCAGAGCAGACTTGATTGATCAAGTCTGCTGGAGCATGGCAATTGCCGTGCTCTGGCAGCCTCCTGGCTTTTGTGTATCAGTGTCCCCATGCTTAAAAATGGTTGGGGGTTGGGTACTTGAAGTAAAGCTCATCAAATGAGCTTTAGTTCAAGCAACCCTGCTGCCATTTTAAGTGTGGGAATGCTGATACAGGAGACATGGCGGCACTTTAATTAGAACAGCTCTTGGATCTGCTCTAATTAAAGTGCTGCCCCTCCCCACCCCCAGAGCATGTTTAAATGTGCCTTTGGTGACTACTCCAAGTTGCACATTATCATTCTTGTTTTTCAAAAGTAACTGCTATTTTTGCTTAGAAATGTATATAGTAATAGCACGGATGCTCTATTTTTATAACTATTGTTTATAATTATAATAGTAACATACCATAGCTCTGTCATAACATAAAAAGGCACTTTTAAGAATGCAAAAGAAATCATAGTTTATTTTTGGTATGGAATGGGTTTTCAATCCTAAATTTGACTTGTTCTTCATAAGCAAGTGAACCAATAGGAAGTTTACTTTTCATGTTAAATGATCTGATGCTATACATATCTACTACGCATTATGCTATTAATACTTCTAAATAAAAAGGAAATTATGTCAAATTAGATGAGTAGATTAATTCTTATTTTTGATAAAAAGTAGTATGTACATGTTTCAGCAAGTCTCTCCTCTTAAGGGTTTATGAATAGTTTTTGAGGATGATTTCTTTGCCCGTTCGATAATAGGAATGGGAGCTCAAACACAGAAGCTGTCTTCCTGCTCTACAATTCAACAATGACTGTTTATAAGGTGAATCTTTGAGGAGGACAAGGAACCAGATTCTGTTCCACCTATTACACACTTAAGTGGACTTGGATGCCTAAGTACAGTCCTCTTCCAGCCTACTTGTGCCTATAATAAACTTATGCCAATTTATACCAGCTAAGATTACAGCCCTCACAGTCATTAGTGCAAAGACTGAGGAAACTATATACATTCCTTCATTTGTAATGTGGACCAGGAAAACAGAGTAATTTGGAAAAATTGAAAATGCTATTTGTTAGAAAGGCAAGGATGTCTATACAAATATATATATATGTTTTTTATGCCTGATCTGTCACAACTGACTGCCTTGTATGCAGTCTCATGGGTCCATACAGGAAGAATAAGTTTCTTTTACTTCATCCCCTGATCTATAGAATTTACAGCCAGAAGAGACTATTGGATCATGTAGTCTGACTTCTAGAACCTCATAAGTTCTTAAATTCCACCCAGTCACCACTGTGCAGAGGTCAATAACTTGTGTCCGACTCCAGCATAACATATAAGTCTCTACAGGGCAAGTTTGACAGATGTTTGTAAGGCAGTACACACTATTATCTGTGCTGTTCATAGTCTCTGGATAAATAAGGGATGTCAGTCTTTGAGAGCATTGGTCTAGGCAATTTCACAAATGCTCAATACATGACTACTGGTGCCTGAGTGAGCCAAATCCACAATGGAATTAAATAAGTATTGTTCAATTGACTTAAGTGGGAGTGTACTGATTTATGAAGTGTATATAGCCCCCAAAATTGGATTTTACTTCTCATGATGCTGCTGAAGAAGTGAGGAGTAGGAGCTCTTTTTATATAAGCTCCTTTAGAGAAAAATAATTAGGAAGGCTGCAGATGCATTTCATTTTAGCATCATGAGATGTATGTTTCAGTACTGGTGCTTATCTCTGATCTGAGTGTGCTGACCACAGATTTGGACAATTATTAACTAACAAAATTGTGATTCCCATCACAGGGAATTTCCATCACAGGGTCTGCTCCTAGATCCACCATACTACTGGTCAGTCATCCTAGCTGAGTACCCAATACTTCCCTTGCTTGAAGAGAACAGACCTAGGTCTGCTTATAATATTTTTTAAGGAAAATAGATTTGATGAATGTTAGTTCTTGATCAGATCAATTGACCTACCCAGAATAAATATGCTGCTGTAGTATTTGACATTGGTGACCTTCCCACAATTAATATTTGCTCTTCGTTCTCTTTTCACTGTCTTTAGCAAGCATCCAAGAGCACAGACCAACTTCCACTCAGCCCTCCTGTCATTCTGATAAAGAGACTTTACCAGAAAGCACTTCACCAATTTCATAGACATTAGGGCTGCAAGGGACCTCATGAGATCATCCGGTCCAGCCCCCTGCCCAAAGGGCAGGAAGTCAGCTGGGGACAGATAAAACAAGCAAGATAATCATCCAAACACTTCTTGAACATGTACATAGTAGGTGCTTGCACCACTTCTGGGGGGAGTCTATTTCAGACTCTGGAGAATCGACCGGTAAAAAAGTTTTTTCTTATGCCCAGACCAAAACAGTCTTCCAGAAGTTTGTCACCAATAGACCTTGTCTTCCCTTGGGGTGCTCTAGTGAACAGATGTTCTCCAAGATCCTGGCACACACCCCTTATGTATTTATATGCTGCCACCAAGTTGCCCCTGAGCCTATGCTTCTCTAGGCTGAAGAGTCCCATGCCTCTCAGCCTCTCCTCATAAGACCTGCTCTCTTGACCTCTGATCATGTGCATGGGTCTCCTCTGGACTCTTTCAAGCTTCTCCACATCCTTTTTAAACTGTGGAGCCCAGAATTGGATGCAGTACTCCAGCTGTGGCCTCACCAAGGTCGAGTAAAGCAGGAGGATGACATCTTGGGTCTCGCTTGAGATGCATTGGTAGATACAAACCAGGATTTTGTTTGCTTTGCCAGCTGTGGCATCACATTGGTGGCTCATATTCATCTTGTGGTTAATCATGACCCCCAAGTCTCTTTTGGTCAGGGTGCTAGTGAGCATAGCACTGCTGAGCCTATCAGTATGATGTGGGTTCTTTCTCCTGAGGTGGAGCACCTTGCATTTCTCTATGTTGAATGCCATCAGTTTTGATCTGCCCACCTTGCAAAGCTGTCCAGGTCAGCCTGAATCACCAGAGTGACCATGCTTCCCCATAATTTGGTGTCATCTGAAAACTTAGCCAGTCCACTTCTGACACCCGAATCCAGATCATTTATTAATATATTAAAGAGTAATGGTCCGAATACTGCTGGAGGAGACCACCGGTGACCATGTGTCATGTTGACTCGGTTCCATCAACAATCTCTCTCTGCATCTGAACACAGAGCCAGTTCTCCAGCCATCAGACCGTAAGGTTGTTGAGGCCACAGTTCCCCAATTTTTCCATGAGGACATTATAAGAGACCAAGTCAAGGGCGTTTTTGAAATCTAGGTAAATGACGTCAGTCTCTCCGCCCCTCTTCAGGTGAAACGTCACCTGGTCATAGAAGGAAATGAGGTTGGGCAGGCATAACCTACCCATAGTGAAGTCTTGTTGGCTACCTCTCAGAATGATGCCTTCTGATAGCCTGTTGTTAATGAATTCCTTAATAATTTTTTCCAAGATCTTTCCAGGAATTGAGGTCAAACTGATTGGCCTGTAGTTCCCTGGATGTTCCTTCCTTCCCTTCTTGAAGATAAGCACCACATTGGCCCTCTTCCAACCTTTAGGGACATCTCCCAAGCACCACGAGTTCTCAAATATCCTTGCCAATGGCCATGCTATGACGTCAGCCAACTCTTTCAGCACTCTTGGGTGCATTCCTTCCAGGCCACCCTGACTTGTAGACATCCAGCCTTTCAAGGTGTTCCCTCACAAGGTGTTCACCAATAGTAGGCGTATGGTCTCCCTCACCCCGGTAATCCTGCATCCTGTCAGGCAGGTCAATCCCCTTGGGCTGGTGGAAAGCCGAGACAAAGTAATTGTTGAGGACATTAGCTTTTTCTTGGGTGTAGGTTGTCAGCTGCCCCATTTGGTTAAGCAGGGGGTCCAGCATTGCCCTTATTTTTCTTTCAACTTCTCACATATCTGAAAAAGGATTTTTTATTGTACTTGATTCCCATAGCCAGTTTGAGCTTGGTTTCAGCTTTGGCTTTTCTGGGCTGCTCCATACAGGTGCAGGCCAGTGATGCATAATCCTGTTTAGTGGTATTTCCCATCTTCCAATCCTTATAAGCTTCTCTTTTAAGATTAAGGAAGTCCATGAGTTCCCTATTGAGCCGAGTGTGTCTCTCAGCCCTTTTACTACATTTCCTATGGGCTGGAATACACTTACCTTGTGCTTTTAGGGTTGTGTCCTTAAGGAGCAACCACTCATCATATTGGCTGGCTATGACTAGCTATTACATAAGAAATATTTTTAAAAGTCATTTCAATTTGCATTTTGAATCTTTAGTCTAAAGCTTTTCAAGAATCCAGTGTCTCAAAAGCCCATGTAACTGGAACCAAAGGAAACTTTCCTTCAATTTGGTTTAATCTGTATAGAACAAAGAGGAAACTATTATGTTAATGATACGGCAGATGAGAAGTTTCCTAAAATTAAATTAGCAAGCGAATTCAATTACACTCCAGACTCAGTGAATTTAGTAAGCAAAATTGTTACCAACTCAACAGTCATTAATCCCTGCTTCCAATCTCCTTAAAGGAAATCATTTTCTGGATTGAATCGATTGCATGACAGGATTGGTTAAACTTGGTTATTAGTTAGCCATAGGTGACTGGTGCCACCTTAGTCGGGGGGGGGTGGGGGCGGGCACATGCCCTCCCAGCGACCAGTCAGCTACCAGTCAGTGACCGGGGGGGCGGGATTCCCCTGTGGCCAATATCACTGATAGGGGGTGGTTCTCCATGGTAAAACTTACCAACTGGTGAGCAGCCATGCTATTCCCAAAAGGGGCGCTTCCGGAAACAGCTGCAGCCTACATCTGGTGCTCGCAATCCCTGGCTGGTGGTCATAGGGGGGGCACCAGCACTCCCACATGCCCCCCACTGCCTGTCACCTGAGCGGGGAGTGCGGCCTGACAGGGAGTGCACCAGTGCTCTCAGAGGGTACACATACATACCTGTGCACCCCCAATGCGTCGACACTAAAGTAAGTTTCCCTAAATGGAAGCTAATGAAAAAGATATATATTTGATATATTTCTAAATTGATTAACAAAATTAAGAACTCAGGGAAGAATCAAGTCCCACATAGGCTATTTTACCTAAGTCTTTTATTATCTCAGGTTCTTCCTCAGCTGTGTGTCCCAATGCCTTCTTCAGGCAAAAAAAAGGATAAATTAAATAGGCAGACAGTGGTTGATTCTGTGAAGTGTCACACTGGCATGTGCTTGCCCCTCCCTGTGGACACCCACCTGGCCCTCACCCTGCTCAAGCTGGCCATGCCAACAACAGCACGAGGGGCAAGCCTAGCCTGCCCAACAACCTCCACCACTGTCTGGAGGGCTATCCGTGGCTGCACAACACATCCCTGTCCCACATATCTGAGGAGGACATCGCTGCTGGCATTGACATATCCCTCAGTGTGTGAGGCCTGTGTTTCCCCAGCTGCAGGGACATGAGCTGCTCAGTAAAGTTTGGCACTGCCTTCCACCTCCCTGCATGCTGTGGTGGAGGGAAGAGGGAGCCTAGGGCCAGGGGAGTATGGACAGACCAAGCAGGGAAGGGGAAGTAGAGGCAGGGGCATGGGCAAGGGCTGGAGTGGGGAGGGCCCTCCCCACAAAGTGGGATTCACCATGTGGCTACAGCTGGTGTGGCTGATGGCTCCATGTGGTCATAGCTGTCAGTGATGGCACATAGCTCTAGGTGGTGTCCTCGGATGGTGGGGCTGCAGCCTGGGACCCAGGGCATAAGGATGTCCATCAATTGCCACATAAAGGACATGGACTTAAAGGCATGCCCCAACCAACAGTTGTGGTCAGTGATGGAAACCCACTGTGCCTGCAAGGCCTTGAACTTGATGCAGCACTGCTGTGCTAACCAATCACGCCCTCACCCCTTCACCTGGCCTCACAGCCCCTCAGAGACATGGGCATTAAAGCACCCATACTCATCAGTCTCCTTCATGGATCAGTTGGGCACAGCTGCAGACAAGGAAGATGCCATCCTGGGTCCCACACTGGCTTTCTGGGCCCCTGCACAGCTGTCCCTTTGCTGCCAGGCCTGGACAGCTGCCTGCAGTGCCCAGCACAGGAGCCCAGCATGCGATTGGCAACTGCATGGCAGAGGCAGTACCCTGCAGCACCTGTGGGCTCAGGACAGGCTGCTGGAGGTGGGCTGTGGACAGGTGGAGCTGCCCCTGGCAACCCCTAGCAGCCAAATGCTGCCTGCAGCTGGGCCTGGGTGCTGGCAGGTCTGGCTGGAACTCAAAGCATCCTACAGCAGCCTGTAGGCCTGGACAGCATGGGCCTGGCAGCTTCACAGCAGTGCCAGTGCCAGGCAGAGATGCCAGGGTGCAGGCAGGCTAGGTCAGCTGGTCTGCAGCCTGCCCAGGGGACACAGGGGCCTGGAGTAGCCTCAGGCTCCCTGATAGTGTGATCCAGAGCTCTGAGTGTCTGCAGGCTTTTAAAGGCCTGAGGCAGGGGCTGTCATAGAGACAGCACAGCTCTGAGGCAGGAGAGGCTCTCAGCCTGGAGCCCTGGGGCTAACCTCAGGCCAGTCACCTAGTAGCAAGGCTGACCCAGGAACAAACTTGTTCCTGGGTCACATCTACACATTTATAACTGCACAGGAACTAATCATATGTAAAATTTGCTACCTGCATTTGCAGGTAGCAAATTTACCCGTGATTAAGCATTTTTACTGCACAGTAAGCGTATTCATGTGTAGATGCACACATTTACTGTGCAGTAAACTGCTACTGCATCTTGTGTAGATGAGCCCACTGAGTAGCACACTACTCCAGAAGAGGCCTACTAATTTTTTTTCAGGTTTTAAGATTTTTGGCTCAGGAATGGTCATATACTACGGCCTCAGACAATAAGGTGTTGCTCAGATTGGTGTAACTATTACTATCACCAGTGGCATAACTAGGGTACGACAAAAGGGGCAACTGCTGTAGGTGCTGACGTGGAGCAAGGGTGCAAAAAAAGCAGCTGGTGCTGGCAGTCACTATTGTGATACCTTCTGAAGTTGCTGCTGCCTCTATGCCCTGGGATCTCAGCTGTGTCTTTATGCTACTGTTCACCAGCACTATGAAATGTTGTTATTGTGAGTTGTTGTTACTGATGTTGTTATTATTATTATTATATTAAAATATTATTAAGTATAATAACATTTTCAGGACAAGATCTGACCCTTACATAGTAGTCATTAACATGGAAGCATGATGTTTCTTATTATTTTTTATTTCTTATGGGGGGGAGGTAATTTTTGAGTTGTATATATGATGAACTTGTCCAGCCTGTGAAATTCGCAAAACTGTGCTGCCACAAAATATAAGATTTCATACGAACAACAACTATAATAATGTAACTGGTATAACAAGATATTAGCTATGTCTTCTGTGCACTTGCAGGTGGAAGGAAAGGAGGTAGAAGGTCCCAGGAGCTGCTACAATACCTGGCAGGACATTCAACTACTCCTATCATATCATCATGGCAACTTATAACTTTTGAGAGTTTTGTCCTCTTCTGTCTGTTCAAAAACAGACTTGAATATTTTAAATTTTGTTTTTATTCATTTGGATTAAAACTCAGGTCCTTGCTTTCCTCTCCTGGCTGAGAGAAACCTGATCAGGCACATCCAATGAGCCTGAAAACAGAACTGTGGTTCTTCTTCTACCAAACCTGGGGGAAAGGATGAGGATGAACCTTAGACTGAACCAACAATGTGTTTTCCTCTCTACAGCTGTCACAAATTGGTACAATATCAGATTTGTTCCAATGTCAGCTGCTGTGTGTTGGTGATGAGAAAATAGGAGTTGCCAGGCTTTTAGCTCAGCCACAACTTTTTCTTACAAACCACAGCTCTGTTTCTTGCTTCTGTCAGTGTGTCTTCATGTGCATTAGATCTGGGAGCAGTTTACCCATGAGTAAACTACTCATGAGTAAAAGCTCCTACTAGCTGCCCCACTGGGGTCTGGGACCTGCCCCACCTCTGCAGCTCTTTCCAAGCCCCATGCCTCTATTACCTCAATGGGGCATGGGGCTGGGACCTACCCCTGACTGGGACAGTTCCCAGCCCCCACTCCATGATTGCTGGGTGGGGGATGGAGAGCTTGTTCCCTGCTCAGCTCTGTGAGCATGGAGCTGGGTGGGCAACAGACTGGAGAGCCTCTTCCACACCCAGATCCGCAATCATGGAGCTGAGCAGGGAACAGGCTCCCCAGTACCCACCAGCAGGGAGCTCCCAGTGCCAGCTCTGCAATAAGGATCTCCCAGTCCCCCACTCCTTGATAGTGATGGCAAAGCAGGGGCTGGGAGGTAAAGATACCTGATTGTGATCTCTGAGTGGAAGGCTTGGAGCTCCCTGCTGCTGGAGCAGAGAGACATAAACTTCTCCCGGGCTCCAGTAGTGGAGCCTGCCCCAGCAGCATGCAGCTTCCAAGGGCAGGGAGCAATCTCCCACCCCCTGGTGGCTGGCTGGTAGAGCAGATTTGCTTCCTGTCAGATGTCTACACAAGCCCTACTGCACAGTTAATAATTGCAAGTAAACATGATACTTGCATTTGCAGGTAGAAAATTTACTCACTGTCAGTGAGGTTTACTGAACAGTAAGCATAGGCGGAGGGATAAAAAATTATTTGGGGGGGCTGAGCATGTGCATGCATACACACATGGGTGTGCACTCCATGCCCCCCAATAGGTAAGTCTGAGGAGGTTGAGGGAAGGGCTGTACGCAGGGCACATAGAGACCCCCATGGTGAGGGAGGGAGTGGGGCAAAGACAGGGGCAGTGTTTGGGGTGAATGGGACCCCAGTCAGGCCAGGTAGCAGGATGATCAGACCCCAGGTGGTTTGTCCAGGGGCGCAGGAGGCTCCCGCTGCTGTGCACACCCCATTGGAGGCCCAGGGGGCACATGCCCTCACCAATCTGTGCATGGGGCAGCAGCGGCTGCCATTGCACACTATGCCCAGCTGCAGCTACCCTTTGAACACGTGCGATGCCCTGTGCATCCCACTGCTGGGCTGGCAGGGGTGTGGCACAGCCCAGAGGCAGCGGACACGTGGTGTCACACTGCTTCTGGGGCAGCTGCAGCTGGGCACAAAGTGCAGCATGCAGCAGCAGCCACCTCCACCCTGCATACAGAATGCGGGACACATGTACCCCAGGCCTCCGCTGGGGTGTGAATAGTGGCGGAAGACCCCTGGGCCCCTGGATGAGCCTCCCAGGCTCTGATCATCTCACCACCCAGCCTGGCTGGGGTCCCATTCACCCCAGACCCTGCCCCTCCCTCCTCACTATGGGGACCTTGATCTGCCCCCCTCCCCTTCCCAGAATAGATTGATACTTGTCTGCCAGGCTGAGCAGCCAGTGATCCACACACTGGGCTGTAATCCTGGCTGCATGTGCCCTCCTCCCCACCCCTGCCGCAGCTGCCCAGAGCCTGCGGCTGGGTAGCCTTGCAGCCCCACTTGCTACTCTGCATTTGGCGGGGCTGAGTCCCCTTAGCCCTGGCCTTCCACCACCTATGACAGTAAGTATGTGCACATGCAAACGAAAATGCTTACTGCACAGTAAATTACACTACTTCTCAGTAAAGTGTATCGTGTAGATGCACCCTGTATGTTACAGATCTATAGGTGCGTACGTCCTCTTGTTTGATAATGTACGATACCCTCTATTTGAAGCATATATTTATATCATCTATTATACACAATCTTCTTGGGGTTAGGGACTGTCATTTTGTACAGCACCTGATACAGTGCTCTTCTGGTTCACATATTATGCTTTTATATACAATGATGATGAACATTGATAAAATAGCTACCTGCTCCTCTTCATAAAAAACAGGATGAGATTTGTGTCAGTCAGGAAAATTAAAGCTCTACCTTGCCTGAACAGGCATGTTTGAACATCTTTTGGTGTTACCGAGCCCACAGAATCCAAGAAACATCCACATTTTTTTTAAAGTAAGCACCAAAGAACCCCTTGTCCTTTGAAGTTGACCTGCTTTCAGAACAGCATTTAAGAGGCTTTTGTCAAAAGTACTGAACTGAGTCATTCATTCACAGTCTGAAACAAATTTTCACTTCCCCCTTGACATTGTGAGCTAGAGTTTGACCTCTAATTCTGGTCATTCAGATATCTGGAGTTTTCTTGATTTCCACTGATATGCCTGCCAATCAGGGGATGCTGAAAATCACCAGTGCTTAAATAAGAAATCTTTTTATTCGAGATTTCTAGAATCTTCGCCTCATTTTTGAACATAAGAGAAGCAAAAGAAATAAAATATCTGCTACATTACATATTTCCATTCTTCTGGCCATTGCCGGCCAGTCAAGAAAATAAACTATGAACCCTTAGAACTTTTCAAGCTCAGTGACTACAGAGTGGTTCCTTTGTAACTAGCACTGCAATGAAGATGAGCTGCCAATTCAAAGGAGAATTGCCAGACCTCATAAATTGTGCTTTCTTCAAAGAGAATTTTACCATTCAAAGGGCGTTGTGACAACACTTCAGATGCAGCTATATCTTATGGAGAAGGAAATACTTCTTTGGCCTGATGTAATTCTATGAAAAAAGTGTTAGGCAGTAGATGCAAGATCCTATAGTGCTCAGCAAATCCTTATTCACAATAAAATGGGATCATTACCATAGAAAAAGTATTTGGATTCATTGAAATTACATCATAAAAGGAATATTTCACCTTCATTTTACTCATCTCAGTCTCCTCCTACCTCCAGTGCTGGAGGTTTTCTGTTTTCTTTTCCCCACCATGATCTCTCCAAGTACACAGGTCCCATTATTTTTTACAGATCCAGTCTTCACATACTTTGCACTGCTACCATTCCCAAGAGCTACTTGTGGTTACTGCTGATCAGCTCCAAAACATATTGCCCCTTTTGCTGTGCTAAAGTAAGAGTTGCTTTTATTCTCCCCTAACTGATATAAGAAATTCCCATTTAATCCAATAGGAGCAAGTCATGTCCTTCAGAGAGGAAACTGGGCCATCAAGGAGCAAGAACCAGAGGTTGGAAATACAATGCATGCCACTTTGTAATTACAGTAGCAAACAAACACAAGGCTTTCCAAATAAACTACATCATCCTTTTTCTCTGTTGCTATCAGCATGGTGGGGAACTGCTCAAGAAAAGCCTTCAGAGAACCTAGATGCTGTTTCCAGAGTATAAAAAGTATTGTTGTAAAACAGAACATAACTTGGTATTATTGCCTTGATTTCTGTCCTGAATGATGATGGTGCAGGCATCAGGAGGGTCTAATAGGAAGGGAAAAAACTGGGTTTTCAAATTAGTGTTGGTGCTGACACAACTCTGCCTTATACACTGACTGTAATGTGCTTGCAGGGTAGACCAGAGTTCCCAAGACAATCTGTGATTAAAACAGCCTTCACAGTTACATAGTTTACATCCACAGAGAGAAGCAAGATGTTTAAAGAGAGGTCACTTAAGGGAAGGGCCAGCTTGCTTGACAATTCACTCCATCAAACTAAGAACTGGCACAAAAAGCAGAGCTGAGGGATCAAGCACAGAAATTTAGGAGTTTATAGGGTTTACATTATGTCTTTATAAAGATTAGACTGTATAGAAGTTAACCAGATTCTCACTTTTACTTTTCAAAGAAAGGAAAATAAGATAGCTAGGAATAGGGAGCATCATAATGGAAATCACAGAGCCAAGAGAAATGTGTGACACAGATATCAAGAAATTAAACTATGTCTGGCTGTGACCAGTGCTATTATTATATCCCCCAGGTGCTCATGAAATAATGATAAGCATGAAGAGTGTCTGAGTTATTTGACCAATTATATGCTAGCCCAAATTCCCCTTTCTTGCTAGTGTCAATTTATATCTTCACTGACTTCATTAGAGTTACTTCAAGTTTACAAAAAATAATTTGCTTCATATCTGTGATTTAAAGTGAGTAAATGTTCTGAGAAATACTTAGGATCCTGAACTTTCTCCACTAAAGAGTACTAGAGTTTTCCCATTTACTTAAACTGGGATAAAGTTAAGCTGTTAATTTTTTTTTAAGTGAATACATGGAGAAACAGGATATGAACCCCATCTCACAGAGATGAATGTTTCCCTTTGAGTCTCATTTCAGCAAGTGGGGATGCTTTTGTCTCTCGAATTCTGCATCCTGCCCAAATGATGCAAGCCTGTAGCTCAAAATAATAGTGTAAATTTAGGATCCTTCGCTTGCAGCACAATAAAATCTCTACTGCGCATAAATAAATGTTTTTGAATCATATTCATATTACAGTGTCTAGAATATTTAAAAAATGGCTTTATTGTCACTGCTTTGCTTTTGTTTTTCCTTTTCTCTTCATGTAGCTGTCCCTCCTTCCATCTTCCCCAGGTTTGAGTGCACATTGGTAAAGCACTTTCCTGGTTTTGAATTTTTTTTAAGGCTATGCCTATTTTTACATATATGTAAATCAAGGTACACAGACTTCATGTTCACACACACCAAGCTAGGGAAAG
>NW_005842227.1:1605289-1619087 GCF_000455745.1 Alligator sinensis
CCCCTGATTCAAGAGTACAGTCCACTTCCTTTTTGTTGCTGTCCCATGAATTCTCCTTTACATGGTCTTTAAAATTTAATAATTGAGCTAAATAGAGAGGTGTACTTAGGAGCTTGGGCAAATTCAGTATTGGGTGTTGTGGGTATGGTGACATCCCCTTTGGGAGTGTGGCACATGCACCACACTGTGGAAAGGGATGTGGGAACAACCCCCAGAGTAGGATCCAGAGGTATGCAATAGCATGGCTATCCCCCTTTTGTATTGGATCACATCATGAGAGTCTCACGGGACTTTCTTAAGACCTTAAAGGAGATGAAAATCCCTCCTTCCTCCCCTTTTCCCTATTGCTGTTGCTTCCCCAGCTGTCCTGGGCATGGGGGAAGGACTGGAGCTGTTCTTGTCCTCCCCAGCTGGGCTATATGTGTGCTGGAGTCAGCTGGTGATGAGGAAAGTGGCAATGGGGATGGGCAGAAAGAGACCCCCTACCTAATTCAGCAGCAGGAAAAGAAGGAAATGCAAGGGACTACAAGCAGCAACAGGGAGCCTCCAGAGCTTCCTACACTTGAAGTGCCAATGAGCTCACTGCACAACCCTTGGATTTACCCCTTGTTAGATATGTTAGTCTGAAGTTAGGTAGAAGGCAGGGCAGGAAGGAGCCTTATAAACTATAACAGATTTTCTCTCAATGGAAGCAGGCCAGTACTGAGCTGTTCCCACTCCACTCTGCCTCCCTGCAGCAGCCAGGCTTCCCCCAACTCCTCCGACTGTGCTAACCCAGGGACTGGCAAGGGGCACTGTGTGGTCTCAGTGGGCATGGGGCCAGGAGAGCTATGCCAGCTATAGCAGCAGCTGTTTCCTGACCCCATGCACCTTGGGAGGGGACCTGATGTGTATGGGGCTGCTGGTGAGCCTCCTGCTTGGCAGAGGGGCATGGGGCTTACTGCCAGCTGCACCGCTTGGCATGAAGCCAGCTGTTCCAGGGCAGGAGGGGTTTGCTCCCAGCCAGCATCCACATGTGTGTTGCTGTACAGTATCTACTGCACAGTTAACTTACTACCTATATTTATAGGTTAGCTAACTGCACAGTAGACTAATTTACTGCACAGTAAATGTGAGCATGTGCAGATGGTGATGCTTTACTGTGCAATGATAAACCTCCTGTTCACTTCACTGTACTTGTGTAGAGACATCCACTGAGACTTAGCAAATGCTGAATGGAGTAAAATAATTTTTATGTATAACATGGTTAAGCAGCATATATTAATCTTTGTCACCAGTGACTGCCTATCTGTTCTTTACCTCACAGTATGCAACTAAAAATTAGTAAGCAACAAAAATACACTGGAACTGAAAATGAATGCTAACCTAAATTACTCAGTCACATCGTTTGTTTGCTCTATATGGCTTGTTCTTTGAGTTCTTCAAAGCAGGATCCTATCTTCTTATTAACCTGTTAGAAGTCAGAAGTATATAACTTACACAAAATCAATACTATGACTCAGTGCAGTATAGATAAGCCCCAGCCAGAAATGCCAATGCTTTAGCCACTATGACATACCAATTTTTGGTGATAATTATGGTAAAACCTGCAAAGAAATTTGGCATGCCAATAAAATATTCACATGACTGGTAGAACTTGGACTTACATACAAGTGATGCTGACTGACAAACTCTTAGTCTGAATGTCTCGAAGATCACTGTTATGCATTTCCGCTGGTTTAAAAGGTATCTGGTATCTACTTTTGTAGAGAAATCAAATTTCTTCAGAAACAGTATCCTTGGAATCTCCTTCATATAGTTGCCTCCTAAGTTCACTTTGATAGACACAACCAGGAAGATGGATTCTCTTTAATGTACATTAAATCCACCTATTATCTGAATGAAGAGCTACTTACAGGTAAAGCTGCCATCAATTTATTCATTATAATTAGAAACTACATAAGCTTGTGAGAGGCAGCGTTCTGCCATATGACACTTTGTTCCATTTTAAACTGTTCTTATATTTGTATTCCCATCTTCATGACAGAGTCTTTCTTCCAAAGATCACTTATACAATATACAGCTCATGATCTCTGCCAGTGTCCCCATACTCTTGTTCATGAATATGTACTTAGGAAATATTTAATTTAAAGACTACTTATATAATAAATTTTTAGCACTCCTATCAAAGCCTCATATAAGATCAATGTATACGTAGCCATATTATTTTTGGTATCTGGATTTGTGTTGCATGTTTAAAAGGTTAGTGCTTTTCTTTTTACTTATAAGGTAGTTCAAAGTTGTGCCTTTACCATATAATATAATCTCCCATTTTAAACATTTTTAAATACAGAATATAATAATCTTGTGAACTAATGGTTTATAAAAATAATAATTTCAATGGGAAAAGATTTCAACAGGAAAAGTATTTTAAGTTACAAATTGACAGAAAGCATTTAAATAACTAAAGTTTTATTTTGTTTTTCATTTTATGGTTTGGTCTCTTTACTGAACAGACTTTCCTTTCACATTTTGTAGATCTATTTGCCTCTGAGCTGGGATTATCTATGCCTGTTAATTTTCAACATGGAACCAATTGTTATGGCAGTTATAAAACCCTGAAAATAGAGGATTATAATGAAAATACAGAGCGCGTACAGTGTCACTAGGATAATAAATTTAATGCATCTATGCATTAGTATTTTCTTTTTCCAAGTTACTAAAGCATTGTGAGAAAATCATATACTGTAACAACATTTGGTAAAACATGGTCATTGTTAATTGATGTTGTATGCCCCCTCTACACATTTCAGGTATCGTGCAATTAACTGGTTAATTGCGTAATTAGCTTGAGACCAGTTACACATGCAAAGTGCCTATCACACCATAGAAAGCTCCAACCAGCTATACAGTTAGACATAAAAAATGTGTACTAACTTTATAGCCGGTTGCTGTCAAGCTTTAATTTGCACATGTTGTCTCCCTTGCAGCTTGGAGCCCCATCAACTGAGGGGACTCTCAGCCCCAGCAGCTGCCGACTCTGGGTCCCAACAGCACCCCGCAGCTACTGAGACCCAAAGTCCCACAGCTGCAGACACTGGGTTTCTGCAACATGCCAAGATTCAGCTGGTCCCAGCAGCTGTGGGATGTGGCTGAGATCTCCAGCCCCGGGGGTGCATGAAACCCCAGAGCTGGGAGATCACAGTCGTCAGGCAGCTCCAGTCACGGGAGCTTGCTTTTTGCCAGTGTACGGGCAATAAGGTATGGTGGGATTTAATACACAATCCCACAATCGTGCCATGTGCCAAGCACATGTGGCATGGCAGGAGGTGCAATTGTGTGGATCGCATATCAGATCTCATCGTGCCTTTACCTGCATGTGGAGAGGGGCCCTTAGTGCTTGAACTTGCTAATAAATCCAATCAAATAATTACCCAAATGAAAAATAACAACCCAAACCATATATATTTTGATTTGACGTTGCCTTTTTAAAATTAGAAGACATTTTGCTTCGACAGTTTGCAAAGGCTTGGAAAATGAGGACTGTATGGTGAGATGAACAATCTTCATAACCAGTTACTGATGTACAGAAAACTTGACATATAAACATAGTTTCTCAATATTTTGGTTTCTGTATTCATCATACATTAAGATCTGTTTCTGTAATGGGTTATTATATTTGTTTTAATTATGTTTATTCATTGTTTTGCTACAGTATAGAGCCAATCATCTACTTTACATTAAAACAAAACAGCTTAAATGAACATGTATGTATGACATGCAATTTGATTTGCAACAAACAATCTAAAGATTACTAAGAATATTGACATGATGCATGCAAGATTCTAAGCCTCCAAGTGAGAACATTGAGAACTCGATGCTTTTTGTCATCTTGTCTCTCCAGTTTTGTTTTATTTTTCCTCTTCCATGTGTTTTTATACTGAATTAGCCAGTGAGTCTTGAGGGACTTATCCAAATTCATAATTTCACTAAAAGGAACAGCAAAGGGACTGAGAAAATATGAGGTAATTAAAAGGCTATATCTGAGACTATGGAAACAGGGATCATTGACCTGTCAAGTTCTACTCCAGAAACTGAGCTGGCACATCTGGAGTCAGTTGCCAAAAAACTGGCCCAAAGGAAGGTTTGCAGATTATATTGGAAGATAGATTTGTGTTAAAGGACCAAAGCTAACAAATTGCAAAAGTGTACTATGTCCACTTTTTCTATGCTAGGCTAGATAATTTATGGACTGAGATGGGGTATGATGATATGAATCAAGAACTAAGATGGAAATATGTTAATAGATTACAAAAATATCAGGTAAAACAGGCCCCCATGCTTCCAATATCTGTAATATGGCTATTGACAGACATGCTTCAAAGTGCATTTTGGAATGCTTTTAGAGAGCCTATAGGGATGATCAAGCAGGGGTTTGGGCTGGATAACCTATAGAGGTCCTTTCCAGACATACTTTTCTATTATTCTATGGTTCTATGACCCCATCTGAGGGGCTTGTCGTGACATTGGACAAGCGGTCAACTACATGTAATGCTGTTAGTGTGGTGACATCCTCTAGAGATGTAAAGGTACCTGGTCTAGATAGCATCCCAGATGATATCTACAGAGTTAATTACAAGCCCTTGGCTGTTAGGGAGCAGGTTATAGGCAGTCAGGAACAGTCACCTGATGAGCAGATGGGCAACGTCCAGGAGGTGTGTTCTAGGGAACCAGGAGTCAGGATCCGAGCTGGAATCAGGAGGCAAAGTCAGAGTCAGGATGTGCCAGGGATCAAATGGAACCAGGAGCCAAACCAGAGTCAGAATTTGCAGAACCAGGAGCCAAAGGCAGAGTCAGGATATGCAAGAAGTCAGGACTGGGATCAGGAGCCAAGAGTCAAAACCAGCAATCCACAAGGAGAAAGAAAAAAGCATATAGAAGTCAGGAAAAGTACCTGGGTCTTTCCTAGGTACTAGACCTAGCTTTTAAAGTCTGGAGTGGCTGGAGCCTGCTGCCTGTGGCTTCAGGGAATGGTTCCTCTGATTTCCTCATTTGGACCAACTGGGCTGTAGGCACTTATCCAGGCTCACTGAAGATGGCACTTGTTTCCCTGCAGCCTTAGGGGGTGAATTGTCCTGATTCTCTGAATGGTATGAGGTGGGTCCAGGGCTCTGATATGGCCTCAGTTTATTGGCTGGATGAGTTCATCAACTTTCTTGTTGAGTTGGGGATACAAGGATTGTTCCTCATGACTTAAATCATCAATGGGCACATCTACATGTGAAATTATGTGACAGAGCACCTTTGGTGCCTGTCACTTTAAGGGCTTTGAGTGGCAACAAGGCAGCTAGCAGGTGCAGGCCAACCCTGAGGAGGTGGTCACATGACCCAGTGGGGGCCATGTGATTGGAGGAGAGAGCTGAGCGGACTCCATTTTAGCTCAGGCACTTAAGGTTGAGCTAACAGTCTGCTGCTGGCAGCCAGCAGAGCAACATCTGACTGATTGGCTGTTCAGGAACACCTTGGAGGTAAAAGCAGAAGCTGTGGGAATGGCAGAAGGCCATGACTTGGAACTGCACCCTGCTGGGGATGGGTGCCATGGTGGGGCTGTCTGATGCAGTTTGTGACAGAGTTTATTGCTTCTTGGTGCAGCATTTATATGTGCACCTGGGACCAAAGCATGTTGAGCCAGGGCAGTACAGCCCCGGCTGTACTGAGGTCTATGGGGCTCTGCCTGCCAGCAGGCAGCCCCCACGCTATAGCACTGTGTGCCCCAGCCAGTCCCAGTCACTGTCTACATATATATTGTGGTGCACTAAATAATTCTGCCATAAGATAGAACTTGTCCTGGACAGTACTCTTCTACAGTGGAGTTAATTATTTTACTGCAGCCTAATGACACTACACATATAGATGGTGACACTTTAGTGCAGAGCTGATTAGTCAACTCTGCAATAAAGCACACATGTAGATGTCCCCAGTAAGATCTTTAAACATAAAAGGGAGTAATGCAACTGTAAAAAATACAGGGAGAGTGCTCTACTAGCCATGGTAGCAAGATCCTCTCTTGGATCTTCCTCATTTGACTGCTCTTTTAGTTTTATAAAGGAAGATTCTGGGATTATGAGTGGGTCTCTTTAGAAGTGACTTTTTCTGCTGGGTGAAAAATATAGGAGTGCCAGGAGCAAAACCTCAGTCTCCCTGTAGGTTTTATTAACTTGATGGAAGACTTTGGTGTAGTGATCTTACCTAGATTTGTAACCTTATGGAAAGTTTTGACTGTCTAAGGAAGCTTCTCTTTATTTTAAAACAAGCTCCATGATGGTTTCATAGAATTCTAGAAATTAAGGGCTGGAAGGGACCTCAAAAGGTCATTAAGTCCAACACCCCTGCTCTGAGCAGGAATACTGCTGAGATCAAATGATGCCCGGAAGGTGTCTGTCCAGTCTTCTCTTGAAGAATTCCTAAGGCTAAGGAAGGTACTACCTCCTTGGGAAGTCTATTCCAGATTCTGGTCACCCTTACCTTCAAGAAGTTCTGCCTTATATTTAACCTGAAACCATACTCTAACAGTTTATGGCCATTGCTACTAGTCCTCCCTTGGGGCACCCTAGTGAACAGTTTTTTCTGCCAGTTCCTGATATTCACCCCTTACATACAAAGCCACCAAGTCCCCCCTCAGTCTTCTCTTCCCCAGGCTGAACAGTCCCAGATCCCTTAGTCTCTCCTCATCAGGTTTGTCTTCCAAGCCCTTAATCATTCTTGTGGCCCTAAGAATGCATGACTGTAAAGGTCAGCAGTGTCCTATCTTATTCCTTTCCTGTACACATTTCAAATATGTTGTCCTTGTTTTTGGTTTGAACTTGAACTTGCATATTTTTTTCTAGTTAAAGAAAAACTAGAAGTTTGTTTGTTTGTTTGTTTGTTTGTTTGTTTTAATATGCTCGGGCTGCATTAATAAGTTCACACCATTTGTACTCCCTTTACAAAATCCTAGCTCTCCCCATGCCATAAAATGACAGTACTCTCATGGCCTACTCCAGGGAATATGTTCTGCTATTCATAGATCATTTCACTGTCTTTTGAAATCAGCTTTGAATTAGCCATTAGTTGGAGGAAAACAGAGGTTATGTGACAAATGCTAGAAAAAGAGTTTGAAAACTTTCAAATCTAAGCACTTGCGTTCAATTTTGTCATCAATTAATAACTTCTAACCTTGACTGGAGCAGCCTCTTGTCTTGATTTCTTCCTCTCGGACATCCTGAACTCTGGGGCAAATGTCTCCTTTTGTTTTGACTATGGCTATTTCTACTTTAGATCTCTTCACTGATACTTTTTTTTTTTTCCCCCTCACCTATAGTGTCAAACATAAGACCTATATCCATTTTTTAGGGCTCTAAACAATTTACATCCTCCCTACTGCTCCATTCTCTTTATTTTCACTCATTTCTTCTTTCATTCCAGCCCAGCTACATGACTAAAATTCAGTTCCTATTCTCTACTGCTCTCATTTCTATGCCTACTTCTATTTTTTCCTGAGAAACTTTCTTTAGAAACTGAATGCAAGGAAGTATTTTATTAATACTATCTCTGGGCTATTATGTTAATGAAAAATTGAAGTGGCAAAATATAACATTTAAAATTTGAAAAAGAACCTATAAAACAGTCATTTAGGTGTTTTTATTTCATGGATAAGCTATATCATTTTGCAGTTGGTCATAAGAACTAATTAACAATCAGTGAGTGCATCTACATGAGATGCTTTACAGTGTAGTAGCATAGTTTACTGCACAATAAGCATGCATGTCTGCACATATACACACTTACCGCACAGTAAGCTTTGCTACTCATGAGCAAATTTGCTACCTGCAAATGCAAGTAGCAAATTTACTCATGAGTATTAACTGTGCAGTAACTCATGTATAAATGCCAAACAGGAGCAGATTTGTTCCTGGTCAGCCCTGCCACTAGGAGGCCAGCCTGAGCTCAGCCCCAGGGCTCTGAGCCTGGGTCCTCTCCTGCCCCAAGACTCAGCTGCCTCTATGGCAGTCCCAGTCACAAGCCATTTAAAAGCCTGCAGGTATTTTGAGCCCTGTGGCACAACAGCAGGGAGCCTGGGGTGACTCTTGGCCTCTGCTACCACTGCGCAGGCCACAGGCTACCTGTGCCAGCCTGCCTGCACCATGATACCACTACCTGGCACCACAATGCCACGTGGCTGCCAGGCCTGCACCCTCCAGCCTTGCTGGCTCCTGCAAGCTGCTACCAGGCTTGCCAGCACCAGGGCACAGCTGCAGCCAGCTCCTGGCCACTCAGGACAGTGCCAGCTGCCCACAGACAACCCGCCGCAGCCTGCCTGGACCATGCAGGTGATGCAAGGCATCGCTCACCACATGGCTCCTAGTCCTTCATCATGCCCTTGTGCTGGGCACTGCAGGGACAGCTGTGAGGAGGCCTGGAGAGCCAGCGCAGGAGCCCCAGAGGCCTCATTGCCAATGCTATATGCCAGCACTCAGGGCCCCAACTGGTCAGAGGAGACTGGCAATCTCATGGCACTGCAGGGTGAGTTGGAGGTGCAGCAGCAGTTCATGTGGGGCTGGCACTCCAACACCTACATCTATGAGGGAGTGTCAGGCCAGATGTAGGAGTGTAGACATAATTTTCAGCTGTCACATGTCTGTGTGATAAATGTGCTTGCTGAAGGCTCTATGAAGATTAGACCAAGTGTCTTCCTGTCATTTGTTCAGATATTAAGCTATGTGTTGTTGTTAAGAGCCTAATTAAAGTTAAAGATGTAGTGAGGCCTTGTATGTAATAAGGCCTAGTAAATTTAACAAAGCCTTGAAGTAGTGGTAAGCTTTGTGGCATAGCCAAAATTAACCTTATCAGAAAAATGCAAGGCTTGTACTGTTATTGGTCAGTCCTAAGAATAATTATAATAGAAAAATCTGGATGGCTGTAAATTATCAGCATAGCTCAGAAGTTTATAAGTTGGCTGGTGCATCCGGAAATCATTTAGAAGGAAGATGTGGCTCTGTAAAAGAATCTACTGATTTAAGATTAGCTGCTGACATAGATTCGGTGGGCCCGTGGATCTCGAGGAGCCCGAGGACTGAATACCAGGGTCCTTTTCAGTGCCTCTCAGACAGCACTGATCGGGGACGCCTGGCTTTGTTGAGCTTTGTGGAAGAGAAACTTGTCATACATCAAGCATCAGAGGGGATTGCCAATAAGATGCCAAAGTGAATTATTATTGTCTCTCATTGTCTGTCCTATTATTACATGTAGTTGTGTTATTTAAGTCAATAAACCTTTCTTACCTTTCTACCCCCAACCACACTCTCAATCCCGAACCCTCCACAGGCAGCTGGGACACAGGCACAACCAGTCAGCATGCGAGTGCCACATAAAGGTCAAGGCCTTGCAGGCACAGTGGGCCAGCATCGCCAACCACAATCACTTGTTGAGGAGTGCTTGCAAGTCCATGCCCTGAACATGGGCAACTGGACTCTATCCTTATGCCCTTAGATCCAGGCTGCAGCCATGCTGTGTACAGCAGCATGGGCAGCCTGCCCAAGCCTCTCTTCCAGTCCGGCACCCATGGTGATGCGTCACCAGGAGAGGGTCCTTTGGAGTGCCAGCAGCCCATCCCAACAGTGCCAGCTCCTTGGGGGGGCGGGGTGAGCCCAGGCTGGTGCTCACACTGCCAGGCATCCTCTACTCACTTTGCCTCCTCCCCCTGGGCTTTGCAGATGTTATGCAGCATGCAGGCTGCGATGATGACCTGAGGGATGTTGTCCTCAGTAAACTCGAGGTGGACTGCAAGGGTGTGCCAGCATCCCTTAAGGCAACTGAAGGGACACTCCACCAAGGCACGGATCTGGCCCATGCAGCTGTTGAAGTGGGCCTGGTGAGGGTCCAGCTTTCTGATATAGGGCCACATGAGCCAGGGGAGGAGCAGGTAGGTGGGGTCCCCAGTAAGGAAGTGCAGGACCACTATGGCACCCAGCTGGAGATCCAGCACCCCTGGCATGAAGCACCTGCTCTGCACCAGGGCTTGCAGGGTGGAGTTCTAGAAGATGTGGGTGTTATGGGCACTGCCTGCCCAGGCATCGCTTGCATTGCTGAAGGCTCCATGGTGGTCAATGACTGCCTGGAGCACAGTGGAATGAAAGCACCTCTGGCTGTAGTAGGGGTGGTTGCCATAGGGAAGGTAGGTGACAGGAATGTGGGTCTCACCTAGGGCCTGATGCACTGGGGGGGAACCCCATCACCACCTCCAGGCAGTTGTGCACATGGAGCACGGTGGAGCCCAGTACATCCTAGAGGGCACTGCACACCTCTGGGACAGCACCCCAGTTTTAGCTTTGGCCTTGCCCCCACCAAAGAGGTGGCCCATATAGCAGAGGCTGGCAGGCATGGCCAGCTTCAGCAGGGCAATGGCCAGCCAGGTCTCCACAGGGTGGGACTGCCACATGGTGGTGTCCTGCCACTGCAGGTGTGGACAAAGATGTCTCAGGAGGTCCAGGAAGGTAGTCTGAGTCATGCGGAATGCCTCTAGCTACTGCTTCTTGTCCTGAGTGGTCTGGACAACATGCAGCCACCAGTTCTGGCTTGCCTAGCATTCCCAGAAGTGGTGGGGCTGGAGGCCCAGGAGGGCAAGGATGGACTTGGTGGTGCCTTCCTGGAGCCCATTGCCAGCGTTCCTCCTGGGGTCTCGCCAGCAGGACGGGGTCCAGGCAGCAGCTTTATGGTGGCAGCAGCCCTGGGATGGTACAATGAGGCCAGGCAGAGAGTTGTTTGTGGGAGAGCCAGCAGGGCCCAGATGACCATGAGCCAGCTGGCATCCGATGCAGTAAGCCAGCAGGGCCAGCGCAACAGCCAGCAGGAGCCTGAAACACTGGGCATTGCTTCTAGAGGCAGGGACTGGAGGAACCATGGCATGGGGAGGCAGTGACTGTGGTGTGAGAACTACTGTGTGCTGCCCCCATGTTCTGCACACTGTTCCTGGCCAGAAATGCAGCTAGCCAGGGAACAGGGCTGCCTTTTAAAGATGGACTCTTGGTTGCGGCAGCAAATCTGCTCGCATGTTTCTGTACATGTAGAAGCCTCCCTGGGATCATTTACTTTTGAGTAATTGACTTGCAAATAAACCGGTCCTGCATCAAATGCACATATAGACACACCCAGTAAGTGCATTTCTCAATCATGATAGTGCTAAAGGACTAATATGCCACTATAGTGGTACAAATATTAGCATATGTTACAGCACATAACCATTACTGTGGTGAATAATTGCATTTGATTCTGATTAATTTCTGAAAAGTGCAAAACACGTGTGTGCCTATACATTCAGGAGATTCAAAAAGGTAAAACTCTTCAGATTCACTGGCTCTTCCATATGTCCAGAAAAGAAGTTGGAAGTGACTTGTGATGTGAAGAAACATCCCTAAATGTTATAACACTTGGTTTGTAGTTTATCTGTCCTGTTAGGATGCAGTTGTTTCATCAAAGGATACTGGATTATTCTGGCATGGACATCATATTGCTGGTGGCTTCTGAGATAATAAATATAAGGTATAATTAAGCTAGAGGCATAGTGGAAGTTGACGAGTGCTGCCTAGCAGTTGTCAGGTACTCCTATTATTTAGTAGCAATCAAGGCTAAGAGACACATGTTTACTGAGTGCTTTATTCTCATTTCTCTCACAGAAGCTGGAATGTGAACTGTTCCAGGATTGCAGCATGAAGGACACATTTACAAGTCTAGAGTGGTACAAAAGACAACATTAGTCTGGCAATATTTGAGTCGAGCCTTCTCAGGAGCGGCAGCAAGAATGGTTCTTAGGGCATTGTACAAGAAATTCAGCAGGGACCACTCCAGTATATCTAAGAGGAGAGTTAGGAGAAGAGAATGATAGAGGGAACATGAAACTGAAGGCATATCATTTATTAACCCTGGACTCATGCTGAGAATCAATTATTTGTAAAGTCTAATAGGTATGCACAGGCAAAGAAATGAATTGTTAAGTCATTTCCATAGGTCTAGTGTGCATGTATCTAGTGACTGGAGACTAGTTAAGAATTGCCCTGATTTTTCTGTCTAAGCTATTTACAAAGTACACTATAGTAGCTACAAGCTTGGAAACAATTTAAATTTAAACTCAAAATTCAATTTTTTCTTTCTCTGCTATTTCTATAGCGGGGGATTCCCATTTGTAGATTTTGGACTCCCATTTATAACTCCTGATGTGCAGAAAGATACCCTATGCAGATAAATCATATTTTTCTGGTATTGCCACTATTAGTTGACATCTATATTAGTGCTTAAGAGACAATGGCATTGTTCTGACAATGTAGAGTCTTCTGTGTGTACTAGTAACACTCCAATCTCTTGTTAAAAGTGACACATTTCATTATAGTCCATTACAAAGTTCTTTGGACACAGATACTGTTTGTCCTCTACCTCCACAGTGGTTATAGTCATTGTGTGCCATGAATGACATAAAAGGATCGTTTTCTTTCTTCGAACCTTATCTGACCAATTAAAATTAAAAAAAGCACAGAGATAGTACCTGTCTGACATGACTGTAGCTGATGCCCATTAAGTAGAACTGAATATCTTATATATAACCCTCTATTTCCTTGATTCATGGAGCCATTTCTTCAGCACTGTATAACACTGCTGTCTATCAGCCTGGGGGTTAGTGAATATGCTTTATAGTGATATACAGCTATATTTGACAGTATTAAGTCTTTGCTCATATGGAATGTGTTCCTGGCAAGGCAAACAATGAAGCTTAGAGAATTGAGATACCACGTCCCTTTTGTAGAGGCACTTAGAAACACCAGTGGATATCGAAATACCTCACTAACAGTCAAGGATCCAGGCAAACAACATGTCGCATGTACAGAAGAACAGTTTCAACAGTGGCCAGTAAATGGAGTTTTGAATCATTTGGCTGGTTATGTATTAAGTAAGTAAGTGTTCACATCATGGAAATCAGAATACATGTTATTAGTTGAATAGATTTATCATTTCATGTTCTGTGGCTGAAAGGCCTGTAGGACTTGCAGAAGAAATAATATGACAAAGTGGGTGCATGTGAGATATTTACTGCAGATTAGACTAATTAGGTCCACAGCAAATGTCTCGGCATCTATGCGTTTGGGGCTGTTAGGCTGGAGTAAACTAATAAACTCTGCAGCAAGTTAGTACTTGTAAATACAAGTACTATCCTGTGTGCGGGCCGGGAGCGGTCCCAGGTTCTCGGGGGCGCGCGGCGGGCTGTGGCCAGCAGCCCTGGCATGCAGGTCAGGGAATGCAGGCCAGCAGGCTAGAATTAGGCACAGACGCGTAGCGGTTGATTAAAGATTATTTTACTTACACCGAAGATGGTCACGGTGCAGGCAGGAAAACTTGCTTGAGTTGCAGTTACAGACAGGAAATGAAACAAAACTTGAACCTGCAGGGCACGAGAGTACGTCGCAAGGGGTTTTCGGCGATGGGAAGATGCAAGACACGAGAGTACGTCGCAAGGGGTTTTCGGCAACGGGAAGTTAAACTTGCAGGACTCGAACCCGGACAGAGCTCTGGATACACTCACACGAAGTTTGCTAGGCTCTGTGGAACTTGCACGCAGGGAAGGGTTCATCGAGGGATCGTTCGGCGACGGGGAGACGCCAGAGGTTGATCAGACCCCTGTAGCCTTCTCAAGGTACACGCTGGGTCCGATAGGCTCCGCAGCGCTTGGAGATCTTCACGAGACGTGAAGTTCTCCTCCTCCTGATGGTTGTGGAGTCCTCCAACTTGGGCGGAA
>NW_005842227.1:1619203-1619670 GCF_000455745.1 Alligator sinensis
AATAATTTAGCAGTGCCGAAGCGCACACAAACAAAATCACACCCTTGGGTTGTGACATCCTGCTGTGGAGATTTTTGCTATTCGGTCTGGCTAGCCCCACACTGAAACACCCTCAGGCCCCAGCTATTCCCTCCATGATGGACACATCTACACGTGCCCCTATAGCACTGTTGTTACTGTGCCATCATTTACTACACCATCATTTAGTACTTCCAAAAGGATGTAATAACAACCCTTGCTGTGCTGTGCCAGTGGCACATGGTTATTCTTAGCCCCCTATGTTACCGTAGCAATGTGCTATAACAAGGGAGTATGTCACTACAGCAATATACCTACAGCATCTTGGTTTGTGCCCATTAATGCTACATCATCATAGTGCATTGCTACAGCAATGTAACGTCACATATAGATGTGCCCAGTATGTTGAGCTGAGTCAGAGCAGTCAGAGGCTGGCAGGCTGACCCCCG
>NW_005842227.1:1619680-1668044 GCF_000455745.1 Alligator sinensis
CCCCGTGCACATTGCCACTTGGAGCTGCTCTGACCCAGCTCAATGTGCTGCAGTCCCAGGCTCATGTTCAAGCAATGCACCCAGGAGCAATAAACTCTGCTGAGATAAGTGCCAGAGCTTATTGTGTTGCATTAACATATATAGATGTACCCAGCATATCTTAATTTCAAGTCTCCAACTTCCATCCAAAAGAGGCCAGCAGTGACTGAAATTTATTTCCATAGGACTGTTGCCTACAGGCAGATGTTAAATAAATTTTTTGAACTCCCTTTGTTGAAGGAAGAATCCCATTCACATAAATGATTATCATGATTGGAAATTCTTGGTACATTTGTCAGTAGTCTTAGCAACAAAGCCAAGGTCTAAATGATGAAGACAGATGAATTATGCTATCAGTGGTCCCTTTGAGATGTACATGACTGGCACTAGTTGGAAGATCTGTCTGCTGTCCTTGCTCTATGGTATCTTCCAAGCTACCAAACTGTAGCTACTGAAAAACAACACTACATTGTTCTTACTAACTAGCCCATACTGGATTTACAGAAATAGAGCTGGATAAACTAAATAGCATTTTTTTTTTTAAAGAACTAACATTTTAAATACTTCCTGGATAATAAAACAGCTAGTAGCCCTGTTAGGGTAGCTTGTCATATTTTATGCTTTAAAGTTGCACCTGCTTATAGAGTGTTGAATTATAGTATTGTTTATATTAAGCCTTATTTAATTATTTCTTAAGTGTTGTATAGCCTCATTAACTTTTGGGGTTTTTTTTAATTAGCTGCCTTTAAGTTGGTTTTGTAGAGCTAATAGTGCTCATTATATTATATCTTTTCTTTTTTATCATTATAAGTTTTTCTAACATAACAAGGCCATTGCTATGTTACCAGCTCCTGGCCAAAGGAGACAACCTGGTGACCCACTTAAATATAGAGGGCAGCCTGGGTGACAGTGACCATGAAACCATCATGTTCACTGTCCTTTGCAAGGCAGACAAATTAGGTAGTAGGGGTGAAGATTTGGACTTCAAAAATGCAAATTTCAACAAGCTCAGGTCACTAGTAGGGGAAGTGCTGTAGGACCAGGGACTGAAGGTGAAAGTAGTGCATGAGGAATGGTTGTTCTTTAAGGACACGATCCTTGAAGCACAAAGGAAGTCCATTCCCATGCAGAGGAAAGGTAGCAGAAGGGCTGGGAAGCCCTGTTGGCTATACAGGGAAATCATAGTGATCTGAAGAAAGAAGCGTACAAACAATGGAAGCTTGAGGCAGGCCCTAGGGAGGGCTATACAACAAGAGCCAGCACTTATAGGGAAAAGCTAAGGTGGTAACTGACTTTAAATTAGCAGTGGGAATCAAGGACAACAAGAAGTCCTTCTTTAAGTACATAGAGAACAGGAAAAAAAACAAGTGGGAGTGTGGGGCCATTACTCAAGAACTCAGGACAGCTGGCTACCAGCACTGAGGAGAAAACTGAACTTCTGAATGACTACTTTGCTTCAGTATTTCACCAGGCCAAGGGGAAAATAATGCCAGATAGTCGTTCTTACCTTGCTCATTCTGTACCCTACCTTGCCACTATTGCCGTAGAACCGGTGTGTGATCAATTAAAAAAATTAGACATAAGTCAGCAGGGCCAGATGAGCTTCAACCAAGACTGCTGAAGGAGCTGGCCAAAGTCATCACAGAACCCCTGATGAAACTCTTTCAAAACTTGTGGCACTCTGGAGATGTCCCTGAGGACTGGAATAGGGCCAATGTTGTACCCATCTTCAAGAAGGGGAGGAGGGAGGACACGGGTAGCTATAGGCCAATCAGTCTAACTTCTATCCCAGGGAAAATCCTGGAAAAATTAATTAAGGAGTCTATGTGCAACAGACTTGCAGAAGGTAGGATTCTGAATGACAGACAGTATGGCTCCATCATGGGCAGGTTTTGTCTTACCAGCTTCATCTCCTTTTACGATCAGGTAACTCGCCACCTGGATAAGAGAGAGGAGGTTGACATTGTATACCTTGACTTTCAAAAAGCCTTTGATCTAGTATTCCATGATGTTCTCATGAGAAAATTGGAGGATTGTGGGCTTAACTGTGAGACAGTTAAGTGGGTGGGAAGCTGGCTGTGGGGTAGAACCAGGAGAGTTTTAATGAATGGATTAATGTATGAATGGATTAATGTATGAATGACCTGAGGGACCTAGGATTCTTCAGCCTGAAAAAGAGAAGTCTGAGAGGGGACTTGGTAGCAGCTTTCCACTACATCAAGGGAGTACATCAAGGGCTTGGTGAACAACTGTTCACCAGGGCACCCTTAGGGAACCCAGGAGTAATGGCAACAAACTCCTGGAAGATCGATTCAGGCTCAACATTAGGAAAAACTTCTTCACAGTCAGGGTGTCCAGACTGTGGAATAAGCTCCCTCCAGAGGTGGTACAATAGCCTACCTTGGAAATTTTCAAGAGCAGACTGGATGGTCACCTTGCTGGTGTCACCTGACCCCAGTTGTCTTTCCTGCTTGGTGCAGAGGGCTGGACCCAATGATCTTCCGAGGTCCCTTCCAGCCTTACAATCTATGAATATGAATTAACTGAACTTGGCACTAACCAGCTGAATCAGAGGGATGAAAGGATTGGATATGTTAATGAAGGTGATAAGGGAGACGAATGAACAATGCGCAAAAGTAAGACACCGGGAAAAGGCCAAATTAAGAGGTGTGCTTGTGATGGGTCTGTTGAAAAAAGGAATATGGTAACAGGATAAAAGATGGATAGAATGCTGACTACAGAGAGACCAATCCAAAAGCAGAGCCATCAAAGGAGTGACTTTGAAGAAAATCATAAAAAGGGGCAGCAAGAAAGTTAGGTGTCATTGTTGTCATCATAAATCCAGCCTTCAGCACCAGTCTGGAGTGTCCTAGCCCATGACGTACCCTTTGCTTTCAGGAATTGTTTCTGTTAAGTGAAGTAACATCTGGGATTGAGTGAGATCATTGTACTGAATGTTTTTCTCTCTCTGAATATAAAAACTGCTAAGATAATACTTGTTGGACTAATAAAGACAGTTTGATTTTAGGAGACAGAGTTGTCTGCATTTGTATTTTACATTTCATTTAAGGGTTGATTGTCATTTAAAGATCCCTTAGCACTATCTGGGAGACAGTGATGCTAATGGCCCCAGTCCTATAGGTTCTCTTTACACATGGATGTGCTTTGGGTTGGTGTTAAGTATTCCAACTACAGACACAGGACCTTGTTTTACATGGACACCATTTCTACAATCTCTAGAGGGTTAGAAGATTGTTGTAATTCATTTTTAAAGCCTAAATTAACACTAATGTTCTCTTCAGATCTTTCCCATGTGAAAATTTCAAAGACTTTTAAAAGCCTGACTATTGAACCTTGTTTTATACTAATCGATTTAAATTGTTGATGAAAGACTAAAAGAATGGGGGACAAACATATTTGGATTTTTTATTTTATTTTCATCCTATTTAGCTAGATTTGTCTCCCTGATCTATTCCTCTTAATTATCCCATGAATTTTCAATTAACTGTGGTATCTTCTACTCTAATAATTACTAGTTTGAAGAGATTTAAGATCACTTCAAGTTTTAGAAATGCAGCTCATATCCCTATGCTATGCTGAAGAACAAGAATTACAGGATAAAGCAGTGAACAGACTTTTGCTCACGGCATCAATAAAAGAGTTTCTGGTTTCTTTTCCTAGGAATATCTGTGCAGACTCTGGCTTCTCAGTCTCAGTAGCAATATTGCTTCTCAAATGATTTTAATCCAAGGCTGATAGCAGTGAGTAAAGTAAGGAGTACAGCAAAACTGTCACGCCCCAAACATGCTACATATAATGTGGAGCTCTGATATATTTTTCCTGTACATAATGTTATAGTCCACATACACACAAAGCAATACAGCAAGTGCTGGCAATTCCCTTATACTATTTATTGGCTTCATTAGATACTCATAAAATAAGTGACATATCCAGTCACTGTACAAATATCAAAGTCACATTAGCACTAATAAAACTATTTGCATGTTTTACCATCACTGAAACATGACAGGGAACAAAACCAGCATAGCCTGTAAAACAGATAACAAATGTCATACTCCCAAGAAAATAATGCTCATTTGTATGTTGCAGGTGCCTGCTTTTGCAGCCTCCAAGGTCAAGTTAGTCTGGCTTCTGATTCATCTTGATGTTCTCAGACAGTGAAGTGTCTTCACACTTAGCCCCACTGGAGCAGTTGGGATGTCTTTAAATAAAACACTAGACCTGCTTGCATTTGACCTTCCTGTTGAGAACTCTTGATTTGCAGCACCCCTGAGTTTAGCAGACTGCCACAGTTCAGTTTTGCTTGCCCATATTAGGTGACTTTTCTGGTTCACTGTCAGATGTGGTACAAATGTAAAGTGAGTATCAGCTAAAAATACTTAATGGTGAGATTTTTCAGATATTTCACTAATCCACCACAAAGTATAAAAAGTACCATTGCTTGACAGATGTAAGGATGGATAAGATCACTGTATATAACATTGCTACATTACCCTTAGGTAGTGCCTGAGATGATCTAATGATTTTTTTCCATGTCTCAACTGCATGTTACAGATTAGATTGAAACTTTACACATCACCTTCTCTAAGGCTAGCGACAGATATTCAAAAAGCCTGAGCTTGAATTGATTCAATTTTTGCAGCTTAGTCTAACCTGGCTAGGCTAAATCAGTTTTGTAACCAGACATCCCAGAAATTCAGGCACATGCCTGCAGTAGCTCAGGCTAGAAGCCAGGGGGCTCTGGAGCAGCCCTCCCTTCAACAGGGCTGAGCTGAGGGAGGCATGGCCATGCCCCAGCAGGACAATGGTTAGGGAGGGGTTCCCCCCCCCTTCATAACAGAGTATTTATCAGCTCTGTTATCAGCATTTAACACCCCATCAGAAAACAAAGCCTCACTCAATACAAACTCTTCTTAAACAGCTTTTTCCAAAGGAAGGATTGTAAAGGCATTACCATCTGAGTTGTTGATTACCTGCAAAAAAGCCCTAAGTGGACACTGTCCTATCTGCCTTACACAGTATTAGCTAGCATACCACGTGCTGGCTATAGTCTGTGCTGTGGGAAAAAGGAGGAAGGGATCTTTGCTTAAGCAGCAAGTGGCAGGAGGGGAGGGGAGCTACACATGGAAGCCAGCAGACCCTGCTGTGCCTGCAAGTCACTGCTGGAGCCCCAGCCAGGGAGCAGAGGGGAGGGGCCAGCCCTGCTGTGGAGCAGAGAACCCTGCCCAGCCTAGAGAGCATGCCAGGATGCTGGGGGTATCTGATTTAGTTTAAACCAGCAAGGATCTGGGACAGACGTTTCATAAACTGGTTTGACCCAAATCAGTTAAGTCTGATACTACTTTCAACCAGGTTTATGTCAAACTGGTTTCAGCCATTTTCAAACTGGTTTGTGTGCACTGAACATCTGTTCTGTTACAGGTTTAAACCAGTTTCTGATCACTTAAACTGGTTTATGTGTAATGTCTGTCCCTAGCCTAAAGGGTGCTGCATAGCTCTGCTACCTAAGACCTGTCCTAAGAATGAATGTGACTGAACCACAAGACTGAAATAAAACTGCAAAGCCTACTGGGAAATTCCTTTAGCTATCTGACAGACATGTGCTATCTGGGGGTGGGAAAAAAACAAAAAACAAGTGATCCAATGGAAGAGGTTTTGAACGGGAGTCTGTCACTGTGGGAGAAAGCCATCCTACATTAGTTTTCATTTCATGCAGACTAAGAGTAGGCACACAAGCACAGTGAAGAATAGTTGGCATGCTGTAAAGCCCAGTCCTTGTTTGCCTTATGACAAATTGCTTATGTTCCTACACCTTCAGAGAGTTACCGTTCCTTTGCTTCCTGCTCTAGAGAGAGGAGCAATTTCTTAGTTTTTAACATGCCTGAATAATACACCTTTCCCTCCATGCTGAATCAGCTCCACAGATGGCTCATTGGTGGATGGAGACAAGGTTCCACACTCTATTCCTCTTGTGTTCTTCACCCACTTAAAAAAACAGTGTGGAAGAAATAACTGTACAGTGATAAAAATAATAAATTAATAACACTTCCTAACCTAAGAGAGTAGAAAAGGTTGCCTGCAAATGTTGCCTACTGCTCCACAATTAAAGTTTGTTGTTTAGTGCTCATTCATTGTATGTCCATATTTATTAACCCTAATAATCAATATAATTCCTGTAGAGCCTGCTTCCTTTCCTACCCTCTGGAGCAGTCACAAATGCATAAAAGCCAGTTGCAACTTCTAGGATGTAAGAGTAAAAAGGGAGCTGCAGGAGAAGTGAGGAAAAGATTCAAGCAAACCTGTCACAAGTTTTGTAAAATAACAGCCATTTTGCATTCTTCAGCATACATAAGTAAATGCTCTTTCTTCCAGGATGATTTCTTTTAAATTGTATATCTTCTATTGAGACTGGATATATATATACAATTTATGCATCAGCTGACTGTACTCTTTCAAATACTTAACTCTAGTTGTGCTGCAATATCCACCACTCTTATTCATAGAAGGTTTAACAGTAATATCACAAAGTGTTTTTCCCTAAGATTCTTCCATGTATAATCTTCTATAATTTCCAAATAGCATGTGGGTGAACCATTTTGCTTTCACATAACATTTCAAATTCACAGCTGTGTATAACAGGGTTCTGCTCCAGGGGTGGCCATGATGCCCTTGGAGACCCCCTCAGCCTTTGCCTCCTTGGCTTTTTTAGGCAAACTCCCCATTACCTCGCCTGCCATACTTTGATGAAATGGTATTTTCAGGAAAGGGTGGCTACCCCAGGGCTTCTCAAGCCTGGTCTTATTCTCATAACCATAGGTGTCCATGGTTATTGCCTTAAAGGCTAATTACATGTCTCCAGTTGCCCTTTACACCACACTGATACCTCGAGATGATATTTTGACACATGCCCTTCCTGACCTACAGGCTCCTTGGTCCCCTCGGTCTCTGGGTGTGATCCCTGGCCTTTGGTCCCTCTCTCTAGACCCTGGCCCTGCTCCTAGGTTAAGCAAAACTCCTGGGTTCCACTGGCCCTGCCAGTCTCTGGCTGTGGCCCTGCTTAGCCTTTGACCCATCTCTGGGCCCTGGCCCTGCTCCTGGGTCAGTGAGATCTCTGGGCTACCAGGTCCTGCTGTCTATCACCCTTCCTAGGCTGTAGGCTTCTGGGCTCCCTGGCTCTTCTGACACCTGCCTCTCCTGGGCTCCAGCATCAGGCCATCTGGCCTTACCTACTCAGCCCCTCCTGGTCTCAGGATCTCTCCCTGTGGGCCCCAGGACCCCTATTCTTCTGCCCCCCCCCCTTTCTCTGGGCCAGCTGGGACCTCCTTACCTCCCCTTTAGCCCCTTCCACAAACCACCAGTTAAAACTGTAACCCTAGTAGTAAGCCATCTGGCAGACACCACTAAACCTCTCTGGGAGCATCCAGATGAGTGCACGTGTGGTTAACAGCACCACAAACCACATGAACCTCATACGCACACATTCACACTGTTAATTTGCAGCATGATGGGAGGGGGGGTTGACACTAGGAGATCCCAGTGTCAAAAAAAAAAAAAAGTGCCAGAAAAAGAGCAGTGGTGCACGTGGCAGCAGCATGCAAAACCAGAGCCTGACTGACCAAAACCATGCTCCACATGCCCAGATTGCCACCACTGCAGACTTAGGAGGCCCCCAGGACTCCAGGTAAGGCTACTAGAGCCAGCCTAGGTGCTGGGCCCAGCCTCACCTAACCATGTGGTAACTTGCCATGTGCCAGAGCATGTACAAGGGCCCTCCCTGGGGACAACTCGTAGTGGCACAATTATGCAGCTGCTATTTTGTCCCTCGGAAAATGCACATTTCTGCTCATGGAGATATGCCCTCTGGGTCTAAACCTTAATAATAGCTACCTGTCTCCATAACCAGGCCTCTCTTTACCCTAGGTAATGTTCCCCTGTTCCGAGGCCTGTATAGTTGCTTACCCCATACTTCAGTGTCATTCCAGAAGCCCTGCTGTCAGGAACTCCTTTCCCTGTGGCTCTCAGTTCTGGATTTCCCAACCACCCTGGGCTTATATAGTTCAAGCTCAGCCCTCCTCTGGTCAGGTGACTCTCTAATCAGCCCCCACTGAGCACCCGCAGGCTGCTTCTTAGGCAGCTTCTCCATCTAAAGTGACAGCCATGCCAAGCACCCTGTCACATTGTGGCATTGTCACCTTGTAAGTATATCTAAATTAGATTTATCCTGACTGATATTACCAAGGAGTTAAGTAGAATGCTAACTGCCTCAAGACTACTTTCTGTGTAGAGATCTCTGGGCTCTGAGAAGTATTGTTTTGTGCATGGAAAACTGAGGCAAGGAGCCGTGAGTTATTTGCCTGCAACCATAAATCAGGTCAGTGTTGTTACAGTCAAGAATTTAAAAAATAAAAAAGGTTTCTGGACTTTCAATTCAGTGCTCTCCCCACTGGACCACTTGGTTTTCTCCATTAGCAGGCAACTATCAATAGCAAAAGTAGCCTTTCTAACATGCTTTGCAAATTCATCCAAGGCTTGCGGCTCAGTACTAATCTTACATGAGACTGGACAATACTGTAAACATAACAAGATGCTGTCAGTCATTCCAATCTTTTAACATTATGGATCTCATGGGCACAGGCTATATTTAGTTCTGAGCCTTATTAACCTGATCTGTGATTATGTTACTAAGTAAATTCAAATCTGACTCAGTTATTCTCATCTATTTTCTAGCAAATGGTTTACTGTTTTCATTCTCTGATATGGGTGATACCTTGTTTTGGATTTGTTTGGGGTATTCAGCAAGGAAACCTACCAGGATTGAATTTATTTTGAAGTGCATATCACCTTTACCATCCACTTTTTTATTTAGAACAGCTTTGGTTTTCCTTTTTAAAAAAATGTACTTATCTGCTCCTAGTTCATTAATCCAGGCAACTGTATTAACTAATTTGGCCTGTTGTGTGTCACAGGAGCCTACAACCTAGGAATTTTTCTTGACACAATGTTTGCAGACCACTGCATTTGAACAAATATGTATATTTTTTGCTTATTTTCCTTTGTGTCATGTTCAGCTGCTGTGGCTAAATCACAGAACGTCAAACTGACTGTGCTTAGAGACATATAGCCATTAGCTTTACAGCTAGAGCTGTTGACCTGAATTGAAAAAAGTCTTAATCGAGGCCAACTTTCACTCTTAGAACCTTTATAAATCATTCTGACTGAGATGATTAATGTCCAGCAGACAGTCTCTTATTTGCCATACCGTATGTCCTCTCAAAAATTGAATATAGGTGAGATGGGAATTTTTTATTTCCAAATTAACTATTGTACTTTGTAGTTTCAACCAGCCTAAGAGGAACACAAACTAAACTACTGATGAATGATGACAGTATATATTTATGGAGGCATTGATAGGAAAATGGCCTAAAGTGAACTCTGTGTGCTTCACAGCTAAACAGGGCATTTTCTTCTTGACTAAAATATGAATTGCAGGCTTAATCCAAGCTCAGAAGAAGCAGTATTTGGTGACTTCTTCCTTGTCGTATTGTCTTGAGGGCAAACTGGGATTTGGAACTTGTGTTATATACAGAAGGTTTATTCTTTCAGTTGACAGTAGCTTTTCTTATTCAGTGACATTTAATATAAATGACTCCAAGTGTAAAATTAAAATGTAATACAAAAGAATCCTTTTGTGTCCAAGATGCCACAGATAAGTCTGTCAACAAGAAAAAACAATTGGATCTGAATTGTGTGTATATAGCACTGTCAACTTACCAAGTACAGTCCATGTCTTTTAGATAATAGTAGTGTAGCTGTGATGGTCCAGGAATTATGTGGAAGGCAAGGATTTCTTAGGGTGATATATTTTATTGGACCAACTGCATTGCTAGGATAGAATTAGACAAGCTTTCTAATGCAATAGAAAGGGGTGAAAGCCAGCACAGCAAAGTAAGAGACTCAATACTTAAACCTGATGCCTGAAGTCTTCCATACAAAAGTTTGTCTAACTCTATGCCAGTTATGCAGTTGGTCCAATAAAAGATATCACCCTAAGAAATCCTTGCCCTTCTTTTAAATAATGAAATTATGACTGAATTGCATTTGAAGAGAATGGAAAAACATGAACTCAGGAAAATAAGCACACTAATGTTCATTACTAGATTCAATCAAATTACTTTTATGGATCACACAAACCACAAATACTAAGTGGTTGATAATAAATTGTTCTAGATGTCACACATTTAAGAACATATGAATATTAAACTTACAGTGTGAACAAACTGCTGTAACTTACATTTTTTTATACACAGGTATCAGATACACTGATGACCCAGGGCAGACAGCCAGCAACCTGGAGGCAGCAGGTGCCATTATAGAGATTTGCTAAGTGGTGTAGAGCCAGTCTGCTTGTCCGCTTGAATAACTCTACCCTGGGATGAAACTGACTGTGAACATTGGATCTGTGCATTGGTATGTGTCTTGCTGAGGGGAGACCTTACGACAGAATGGAATGATTCACACAATAGTAGGGCCTCATGTCTTGTGTCCACTCCACATATATATTGGTATAAAGGCAGCTTGTCATTTGCCCACATCCTTAGATGTCCATATAAGAATCATCTATTATTGTGCTCACAAAAGGTCATACTTAAAGCTTGATTCTTAATTTCATTCCATCAGTATTATGCCATTCTGACACCTCTGAGGTCAATAGAAAAGCAGGCCACTTCCTGCTGATACTAGAAGGACCTGATTCTCATTAAATTGTCATCAGTTTTTCCTCAGTTCAATTTCATTGACTTAATTCAAATTCCTTTACAATAGACTTTCACCACTTTGGATAAGAGGAGAATCATACCTCAAAATAATCAGATCTCCATATGCTTCATATTCAGCTTGGGGAAATCTCCATAAACCATGAGATTAGCCAAAATGGAGCTTTTTACCAAATGGATGGATGGATGGATGGATGGATGAATGGAAACCTAAAACTGCAGCAACAAAATCCTTGTTAGTTATACAATGCAATCTGAAACAACCAGTATTTATACCAATTTAGCAAGAAAAGGAAAAACTCATACCAGAAGGATTTCTTTCAATCACCTCCCTCCTCATTAAGTTCTGTCAGGAAGGACTTTGTGATAATGAGTAGAGCTGGCTGGAGAACAAGAACTTTCAAGGTTTCAAAATGTATTTTCCCCACCTAGAAATGAAAACAAACCCTTTCTAACATTTTTACAAAACAATTATGTCAACATGACTATTCTTGGAATTAAAAAGTTGTTTTTTTTCCTTCTCTGTCTGAGAGAGGGGGAAAGTGTGAGTTTGCTGCAGACCTCAGGAACTTTTTCAGCAGAAAATATGTTGAAATTATTCCATAACACTTTTCAGGTTCAACCAAAAACATGTTTCAAGATTTAAAAACTGCTTAATTGAAATTGCTCTGCCCAGCTCCAATAATGGAGCCATCCTGTGAAGGGGGGCAAGTTCAGGGTTGGGTCTCAAGCTGGCTCGCTCACCTGTCTCAATGGGGCAGTCCTCCCAGTCTTCCTGCCACGACTTTGCTGTTCCAATAAACTGGTAATAAATGTGGAAGACTGTCCATTATATGCCCTGATGCCAGGGGGTGCTATCCACAGCTCCATAGCTCCCCTACACCATGGCCCATGCCTTGCAGATGGCATCCAAAATATTATCATTCTCCCAGCCCCTCATTTTGGCCACACTAATTGGGCTCCATGCTCCTCACTCTTACTGGGCTCCTTGCCCCCCTGCACACAGTTGGGGCTCCTAGCCTCTGGGCTCCTTGCCTCTCACTAGGCTTCATGCCCCTTACTAGTCTCCATGCCCTTTCCCAAACTCTGGATCCCCTTGGTCCTGCCAACCTGCTTGCCCGGTTACCTACTAACCCACTAGATTGTGGGGGCTCGGGCAATATGGTGCCCTTTTCCACCTTTCACCATGGCAGTAACTGGCCTGGCATTTCTTGGGGGCTGTCCCACCACAAACAGCCCCATCAGGCCTCCCATCCCGGCAGGGTGCAGTTTCAGGTCATTCCCAGAACCACTGAGGCCTCCTCCATCCCCATAGCCTCACCCCTACCTCCAACGTATTGCAGAAGCAGCTCAGCCTGATGTTGCCTCCTTGGCTGCTCAACACAGACTGCTGCCTCTCTGGCCTTTGTTTGAAAATGGCCACCCTCATCAGACACCTGGGGACTGCCTGCCTGCCTGTGACTGCCCTTAAACTGGCACCAAAGGTGCCCTGCCACACATCCCAATTTTTTTTTTATATCATGCCTCATATAGAGGCAATGTACTATGTTATAGTATACCAAGAGCTCAATGAATTCTAGTACATAGGGAAGTCTAATTTTCCTTTACAGGAATTCTTTTGGATTCTCCCTATTTTCTATCACTTAAGTATTTTCTAATTCTTCCTTTAACCAATCCTTTATGCAATTTAATTTTTTCATTTGTCTACTTAAATCATAAGGGCTAGGTACAGAAATTACACATAATTCACTATAAGTGATAGGAAATTTGTTAAAATCTGTAACACAACAGGGCTATGGACAGACATGAAATAAATCAGAGCCTAAATTGATTCAATCTTTAATCTAACCTGCAAAGATTGAACTGATTTGCAAGTGCACAGACATTCACGTTTAATTCTGGAAAAGCAGGCACATGTCTGCAGTGGCTCAGGCTAGAAGCCAGAGGGCACTAAAGCAGTCTTCCCTTCCCTTTGTAGCAGCTGCAAGACTGGAGAGAAGCTGAGCTGGGGGGCATGGCCAGACCCCTGCAGGAGCTAAGTATGATTGTGAGGGGTTTAAACCCCCATCCTGGCCTGTAGAGACCCCAGTCACAGAGACCCCAGGCTGTGCCTGGAGGGGTGGGAGGGAAGCAGCCCTTGCCAGGCTTTTCCCCGGAGCTAGACACTGGCCAGGGCAGTGCCTCAGGCAAAGGAGGGCAAGGGATGGGGATTAAACTCTCTTGTCTCTGGGTGCGCACAGGACCCCAATTGGGTCAAACCAGTTTATGCAATGTCTCTCTGTTTATGAAATGTTTTAGAATAAATCATGTTATAAATTTTAACTTTAAGTTCTGGGTTTGAGTTATTGCATGTTGACCTCAATTTCCATAGTCATGTAATTGTTTCAGCAGGCAACATATTTAATTCACTAGGCAATTTGTTCATTCAGAAGAGATATATATTTGATTTCATGTCTGATCTCTCTAGTGTTAATGAAACATTTTTATAGGTAACTTTTCTGCTACCAATGGATAGTCAGATAATAGCTGGTTTGTCATGAGCAAATGTTTACTATTGGATAAGATGAAAACAAACAGCACCTACACATATACAACATGCATTGATATAATATTACCTATAGTTTTTCCATTGCTATGGATCCCATCTAATCCAGCTCCTCTATCCAAGCCAGGCTGAGTCTCTTTATCCCATCATTTCCAGGCACATCTTCTTTTCAGACCATAAGCCTTGCCAACTCATTACTGCCTTTACCTCACCTGCCTCCTTCACCCCTGCAAATATATCCCCCTAATACATCCCCTTAATATGCCTTAGGTTCTTATCCATCCTCTGAACAGCTAATATTTTTTGGTTTGTTTTTTTTATCCCTGTAGGCATCTGCAAGCCTTCTGGTTTCCTTTGGCAGGGCCCAATCCTCTCCATCCCCTTTATAAAGAGTCAGGCATGTACTCATGGAGCACTCTTAAGAGGTGCCCACGTTTCTCCATTGACTAGATTCAAGGCTCAGGGGTCTAACACTAATTTACAAGCAGCACACTTTGTTCTCACTGGGCATGTCTACAAGAGGCACTTTACTAATTTAATGTGCAGTAAAGTGTCACTGTCTACATGTGCACAGCAATTAAAGTGCACATTAACCTAAGGTGCACATTAGGTTAATCTAATGCACTGTTTGCTACTACTGATAGATACAGGTACTAGAAAATGGCGCATCAAACTAATGTGCCATACTGCATGTATAGACACTGATTGGGAGCAAAATGCTCCCAGGCAGCATGGGCACACAACGTCTGCCTGGCTATGTCCTAAGCTCCAGGGGGTGAGGAGTGCTATACCTGGCTCTGGAGGCAGCTCCTAGCTATGCAGAGATCAGGGTTGGCTGTGGCCAGTGCTCCTGGGAGACGTGTGCCTGGGAGAAGTGCATGTGCATCCAAGCCACCAGCTGGGGAGGCAAGGCCCATGGTGTCCATAACATACCCCCTCCTTCCTTGCTTCCTCCAAGAACTGTGAACACAGTGGGATTGGCCGCTCAGTGACACAAGGGCAGTTCCCAGTCCTGGAGCTGCTGCATGGTCCCTGCTGCCCTGAACCCCAGCACTTTCCCCTTGGCTGCAGGACACACACTGTAGAGAAGCTGTTGTACCCACTGCCACTGTGATCACAGCTCCTGGGGGAAATCACGGATCCCAGGGGAAAGAAGGATGCGTACAGTACAAGCATCACAGGCCCTGCCTCCCCAGGTGGTGGCTCAAACCTCCATACGCTCCTCCTGAGAGCATCAGCCACAGCTGACCCCAAACATCACACAACTGGGAGTACCCCCAAAGCCAGAAGCAGCTCCCCCCACCCCTCAGAGCTCAGGCCTGACTCCCCATTCCCCCTGCCATCCTGGGGCTGCTCCTGTAACCCCCTGCCAGCCTGGGGCTGCCCCCAGTTCCCCCTGCCATCCTGGGACTGGCACCGAGGGAAGCCTGGAGCTCCCCCTGACTGCTGTTGGGGGATATAGCAGTGCAAGAGCAATCCTCAACTAGGCTGCTCCTATCAGGCTCAATTTGCTTCTGACCTGGGTGCACATATAGATGTATGCCCAGGAGCAGTTTAATGAGCCTGAATTTACTGCACAGTAAATTCAGTGCATTAATTGCACATATAGATGCTCCCACTGACTACTTCCAGTTCCCTCACCAGATTAGATAGTATCCTTTCACTAACTGCATCACCTACCTAACTTCTGCTTTAATCAACATTCATACTTTCTTTCTGCATTCTCCTTTTTCCATACCCCAGCCTTCCAGTATTGCTTTGTCTACTGTTGTGTTCTGTCTTACCTAATTTTTCTCTTCTGGTGTATTCAAGCAAGGCATGGAGATTGCCTGAGTCCCTCTCAAACTTTTCCTCTCATTTCTTAGTTTGAAAGTCTTCTGATCAGTCATTCCAGCCTTGATGCCAGAAGTTTATTGGTTCAGATGCTTAGGTAAAATTCATCCAACAAGAAAATTCTTCTTTCTATGAATGCATCCTGATGGCATTCTTCCTCATTGTAGCAATCCTTGAACCATCTGTTGATTTTTTCTTATCAGCCTTCACCCTCCATCTCTAGAGACTGTAAGAATTCCACTGAAGATCACTTGAGCGTCTTTGAGCATCTCCCCAGCCTGGCTTGTTATAGGTTTCTGTGGGATTCTGGCAGTGTCATTTGCTCAATGAGAAGGACAAATTGGTGGATTCTTCTGGCTTCCAAGAAGCTCTCAGCCTACCTCTTACATCCTTCTTCCTTGCAGACACTACATACTTCTAGTCTAAGAAGGTGATGGGCCCACTAATTCTTCTCAACAAGAAATACCCCAGTGACATTGACCTGCCAATTTCTGATGTTGGTTTGCATCTCAGGATCACTCTTCTCTCATCATTATCCTCATGCCTTGGGCTCCACCTTCTGGTTATCTACATCTCTATCTCCATCTTCTCTTCCTCTCTTCTTGTAGGACTCATTGCTCTTATTTTCTTCCTACCCCACTTCCTGATCCTGAAGGTTTCTCTTCTTCATTTGCTATTGCAGAAAACTCTGTGACAAATAGAAATATATAGAGAACTAGACAGGAGGGGCTTGAATGGATGATCTTGACTTAAGGGTCAGGGAGATTTCCAAAGGTCAGAAAGAGGAATCAAAAATAGCAGTAGAGAGGAAGACAGATGAAGCAGGAGAAAAATTTTATCTATATCCATCCCAACTATACAACATTTATCACTTGCATTTTTCCTGGCCCATCATGGTTACAACATCACCCCAACTCTATAAACTATTAAAAGAAGGTTCAGGAAATTAAAAGAAAATTCCTAACTATTAGAGCAAACAGGTTAAAGTCTAACCTTCTAATGGTAGTAGTGGGGGCAAAAAACTAACTAGTTTTAAAATAAATATCAATCAGTTTATGAAAGAATATGATGTGGTTACCTGACAGGGCAAGATCTGGCCAAGGATCTCCCTTCCAGTCCTGTATCCCTATAGCACCATTTTTTTCCAGTAGAAAATAACCCTTGAATCTGTTCCTGTGTTTGAAAGTTAAGTCATTCATAATTTTAGCATCATATTTCTTTCTTTGTGCAGCTTTTATCGGAGATGAACTATGCCACTGTATTGTCATCTGTAATGGTTTCTCTATCGTATTATAAAAATGAAATCTTGATATAAATATGGCTTCTATCCCTGTATTAGAAATTCATAGAATCATAGATTCATAGAAAGTTAGGATTTGAAGGGACCTCGGGAATTCGTCTAGTCCAACCCCCAGCTCAAAGCAGGACCATCCCCAACTAGACCATCCCAGCCAAAGCTTTCCCTAGCCGGGTTTTGAAACCCTCCAAGGATGGATCTTCCACAGCCTCTTTAGGTAACCTGTTCCAGTGTTTTACTACACTTTAATAATTTCTTTGCCTCTGGTTTCTTGAACAGGGACCGGGGCATCCCTCCTAACAGAGGTAGGAACAATCTTGGGGATAGCTCTGTCAGGCCTTCGGTCAGCACAGATGTAGTGAAGGATCTTCTGGAAGGGATGGACATCTTTAAATCTGCAGGTCAAGTTGCCCTCCACCCAAGGGTATTGAGGGAGTTGGCAGGGGTCATCGCAGAGCCCTTGGCCCAGCTGTATGAGCATTCGTGGTCATCTGGCCAGGTGCTGAAGGATTGGAAACTAATGTGGTCTCAATTTTTAAGAAAGGGAGGAAGGAGGACCCAAGTAACTATAGCCCTGTAAGCCTCATCTTGGTGCTCGGGAAGATCTTGGAGAGAATCATCAAGGAGCACATCTGTGGGAGGCCAGCAGGGGAGATCATGCTCAGGGGCAATCAGCATTGGTTCATCAAAGGCAGGTCCTGCCTGACCAACCTGATTGCCTTTTATGATCAAGTAACCAAATCCTTGGATGATGATGGACATAGTCTTTCTAGACTTTAAGAAGGCCTTCGACACTGTCTCTCACCCTATTCTCATCAATAAATTAGGTGACTGCAGCATTGATGCCTACACAGTTGGATGGGGAAAAAAATTGGCTGTTGGGGTACACCCAGAGAGTAGTGGTGGACGGGTCATACTCAACCTGGTGAGATGTGAGCAGTGGGGTCCCCCAGGGCTTAGTCCTCAGGCCCGCACTGTTTAACATCTTCATCAGTGACTTGCATGAGGGGTTGACAGCGTGTTGTCCAAGTTTGCTGATGACACTAAGATGTGGGGTGAGGTGGACACACTTGAAGGAAGAGAGAGGCTGCAACTAGATTTAGACAGACTACAAAAGTGGGCAGATGAGATTAAGATGGGGTGCAATGTAGATAAATGCAGGGTGCTGCGCCTTGGGAGAAGGAATCCACAGCATACATACAGGCTGGGGAGTTCACCTCTTGAAAGCACAGAGGGGGAAAGGGATCTTGGAGTCATTATAGACTCCATGATGAACATGAGCCGCCAATGCCAGACCGCAGCCAGCAAGCCCAGCCATACTTTGTAATGCATCCAAAGATGCATCTTAGCCCAGCCATACTTTGTCATGCATCCAAAGATGCATCTTAAGCTGGTCCAGATGGGTGATACTCCCCCTCTTTGCGACATTGGTCAGGCCACAATTGGAGTACTGCATCCAGTACTGGGCGCCACACTTTAAAAAGTATGTGGCCAGCCTGGAGAGAGTTCAGAGGAGGGCCACCCATTTGGTGAGAGGGCAGCAGGACAGGCCCTATGAGGAGAGACTGAGGGACCTGAACCTACTCAGCCTCGGCAAGAGGAGGCTGAGGGGGTCCTGGTGACTGCCTACAAACTCATCAGGGGAGATCATCAGCAAATAGGAAGAGCCCTATTCTCCCCAACACCACCTGGTGTGACAAGGAACAATGGTAATAAGCTGATGGAGAATAGGTTTAGGTTAGAGATCAGAAGGCAATATTTTACAGTTAGGGTGGCCAGAATCTGGAACCAACTTCCTAGGGAAGTAGTCCTCACCCCTACCTTGGGCAAATTCAAAAAGAGGTTAGATGATCACCTGTCTGGGGTTTTGTGAACCCAGCATCCATTCCTGCCTGTGGCAGGGGGTCAGGCTAGATGATCTTATCAGGTCCCTTCTAACCCTAGCTACTATGAAACTACCCTCCTGGTGAGAAAATTCTTCCTAAAATCTAAACTAAATTTCCCTTCCTACAACTTGAAATCATTGCTCCTTGTTCTGTCAACTGCCACCATTGAGAACAGTCTATCTCCCCTCCTTCAAAGCCCGCTTCAGGTCATTGAAGGCTGCTATTAAGTCCCCTCTCAGTATCCTCTTCTCCAGACTAAATAAACCCAGTTCCCTGAGTGTATCCTCATAAGTCCTACCCTGGCTCCTACCCTGGTGGTCTTTAAAAAAAGGCTGGACGAACATCTGGCCGGGGTTGTTTGACCCCAGTACTCTTTCCTGCCACAGCAGGGGGTCAGACTAGATGATCTCCTCAGGTCCCTTCTGACCCTACCAACTACGAAACTATGAAACTATGAAAGTCATGTGCCCCAGCCCCTTACTATTTTTGTCACCCTCCGCTGGACTCTCTCCAATTTGGCCACATCCTTTCTGTAGTGGGAGGCCCAAAACTGAGCACAGTACTACAGATGTGGCCTCACCAGTGCTGAATAGAGGGAAATAATCACTTCCCTTGACCTGCTGGCAACATACCTAACAAGGCAGCCCAGAATGCTGTTAGCCTTCTTGTCAACAAGGGCACACTGCTGGCTTATATTCAGTTTATTGTCCACTATAACCCCCAGGTCCTTTTCTATAGAGCTGCTGTTCAGCCAGTCAGCCCCCAGCCTGTACCAGTGCATGGGATTATTCTGTGCTAAGTGTAGGAAACCTCTGAATCCTAGCCCTACCCTCCACCATATCTACTACTCCCCCCAGCTTGGTGTCATCTGCAAACTTGCTGAGGGTGCACTCTATGCCATCTTCCAAGTCATTGATGAAGACATTGAACAAAACCAGCCCCGGGACTGACTCCTGGGGCACTGCACTTGATACTAGCCTCCAACTAGACATTAAGCCATTGATTACTACCCTCTGAGCCTGATGCTTCAGCCAGTCCATTCATCTAGCCTATACTACCTTAACTTGCCTGTGGAAGACCATACCAAAAACCTTGATAAAATCAAGGTACATCACATCCACCAGTCTCCATGCATCCACAGAGCCAGTCACCCTGTCACAGAAGGCAATCAGGTTGGTCAGTCGTGACTTGCCCTTGGCAAATCCATGCTGACTATTCCTAATCACCTTCTTCTTCTCCAAGTGCTTAGAAATGGATTCCTTGAGGATCTGCTCCATGATTTTCCCAGGGATTGAGGTGAGGCTGACCAGTCTATAGTTCCCTGGGTCCTCCTTCTTCCTTTTCTTAAATATGGGTACTGTGTTTGCCACTTTACAGTCATCTGGGATCTCTTCTGATTGCCATGAGTTTTCAAACATGATGGCAAATTGCTCTGTAATCACATCAGCCAACTCCCTCAGCACCCTCGGGTGCACCCCATCTGGCCCCATGGATTTGCACATATTCAGATTTTCTAAGTAGTCCTTAACCTGTTCTTCACCATCAAGGGCTGCTCACCTTCTCCCCAAACTGTGCTGCCTGATGCAGTAATCTGGGAGCTGATCTTGCCTCTGAAGACTGAGGCAAAAAAGGCATTGAGCACATCAGTCTTTTCTGCATCCTTTGTCATAAGGTTGCCTCCCCCATTGAGTAAGGGACCCACACTTTCCCTGATCCTCCTCTTGCTACCAACATACCTGTAGAAACCCTTCTTGTTACCCTTCACATCCCTTGCTAGCTGCAACTTCAATTGCACTTTGGCCATCCTGACCTCATCTCTGGATGCTGGAGCAATACTCTTATATTCTTCCCTAGTTATTTGTCCAAGTTTCCACTTCTTATAAGCTTACTTTTTATTATTTAGTTTACTACAGATTTCCCCAGTAAGCCAAGCTGGTCTTCTGCCATACTTGCTAGTCTTCCTGCACATTGGGATGGTTTATTCCTGCACTCTCAGAAAAGCTTCTTTTAAGTACAGCCAGTTCTCCTGGACTCCTTTCCCCCTCAGTCTAGCATTCCAGGGGATCCTACACATGAGTACCCTGAATCAGTCAAAGTCTGCTTTTCTGAAGTCCAGGGTCCTTATTCTGATGCTCTCCATCCTTCTTTTCTTCAGGATCCTGAACTCAATCATGTCATGGTCACTGCTGCCCAAGTTGCCATCTACTACTCCATTCCCCCTACCCCCAGTCTTAGTTGGCTAACTTTTTATCGCCTGTAACCTAGTTGCGTTCCCCACCTCACCCCCATCCTTCTATTGTTAGTCCCTCGCCCGGGCACTCTGTATTTCCCTATCGGCTTTGTCATCTTTTTTCTTGGATTTACAATCCTAAACATCTACTAATAAAAGTCAATCTGTTCTTCAATCTTCAATCTACTACTACATTCACCACCAATTCTTCCCTGTTTCTGAGCAGCAGGTCATGAATAACTTGGGCCTTAGCTGGTTGCTCCAGCACTTGCACCAGGAAGTTGTCCCCAGTACTCTCCAAAAACTTCCTGGATTGCCTGTGCCCCGCGGTATTGCCCTCCCACCAGATGTCAGGGTGATTGAAGTTCCCCATGAGAACCAGGGCCTGTGATCTGGCAACTTCTGCTAGCTGTTTGAAGAAAGCCTCATCCATCATTTCCTCCTGGTCTGGTGGTCTAGAGCAGACCTCCACCATGACATCACCCTTGTTGCTCTCCCCTCTGACCCTAACCAAGAGATTCTCAACAGGCATATCTCCAGTTTCATACTGGAGCTCTGAGCAATCGTATGGCTCTTTTACATAAAGTGCAACTCCTCCTCCTCTTCTGCTCTGCCTGTTCTTCCTGAACAGTTTATACCCAACCATGATAGTGCTCCACTCATGCAAGCTATCCCACCAAGTCTCTGTTATTCCAATCATGTCATAGCTCTGTGACTGTACAAGAATTTCCTATTCTTCCTGCTTGTTTCCTAGGCTCCATGTATTTGTGTACAGGCACCTGAGGTCACTAGTTGATTGCCCTGATTTCTCAGGAAGTATGAGAGCACCTCACCTGTTATCCCTTCCTGCTTGCTCTTTCTCCAGGTCTCCCACTTCCCCACTTACCTCAGGGCTTTGGTCTCCTCCCCCAGTGAACCTTCTGTGCAGTCAATTTCCTGTGAATGAGACACTGAAATAATACACTTAGTAATTGCTAATTGTCCTTCAGGATTCTTAATTTTGAGGAGGAATTTAGAAAGCTACAATCCATTATGAAAATGAATGGTTGATAAAATTAATTTTTGCCAAATTTCTTCTTTCCTGCCCTAATGTTCTTAGTAAGTCTGTAGGTTTTGCCCTAATTAATCATTACTTTTGTAACTCTTTTTATTTTTAATAAAAAGCTGCTCCCAATCCATACATTTGTGTATCTTGTCTCATCCGAAAGTGCTTTTGAAACATACATGAACAAAAAACGGGACAGCTGTAAAAGCATATTCTAATTTTGCAAATGCTAGTTATTGCTTTGGTGACCACACAGCATTTCACATACAGTAAGATGCATTCCCTGCTTGAAAGGGCATATATTCAATTACATCAAGACAGTACATAGACAGACAGGTCAAGCAAGGGAAGCTACAGAGAATAATTAGAGAATATTTGCCTGAAAGAATTGCTTTAAAAGGGGAGTTCAGGCAGGAAAAAAAGGAGTGGGGTAAATGACTGCAGGCATAAGAGAAGAGCATGATGGAAATGTTACACCAGAGCTGTTCAATTGGAGGCCTGGTGGCCCCTGGGCTCTTGGTCCAGGCGCCACTCCCCATTTTGCTTTGTATTGCTGCTGCTGGAGTCTCCGGATATCCTCTCCTTCCTCTAGCTTCTGCTGCCTGTCCCTAGTGCTTGGAGTGGGAAGGAGTGATGTAGTCTGTGGGGCTGAGGCAGCCAGTGGCTGGAGGGCTTGGGGAGAGATCTGGGGACCCACATGGTATCTGTGCTAGTGCAGTGCAACAAAAGTTGCCAACTGTCTGATGGGAGCTGAGGGTGGTGTTGTAGGGGAGCTGTGCAACATGGCATGTCTGTGTACACCGGATGGTTCCATGGCACGGAAAGTCCACACAGAGGAGCCCATGTGGTGACTCGGTGGGGGCTCACACAGTTCAGTGGGGGCCCATGAGGGGCCCATGTGGTGTGCCAGGGGTGAGGGTGTTCATGCAGTGCAGTGTGCAGCCCATGTGGCATACAGACAGGGGGTACATGGCCAATGGGTTGTTTGACTGAACCATCTACAGCCCCTCATCACTCAGAAGCTGGAAAGCTCTCTGTTACCCTAACCAAGGGATCAGTAAGATAAAGCAGGAAACAAAGGAAGGGAAAAAAAGAAATAGGAGCATAGATACAGGTGGAGGAAAAACTGTGATGAATATTATAAGGAGCTTGACTCTGATGCAATGAGGAAGTCAATGAACAGATTCAATTTGAATGGATGGAGACTATTATTGACACATTAAATGGGAAGATGCTAACATGTGGTCAATCTGTGTGTGTTTGTATCTGTTGTTTTCTAATTAGGTTGTTAAATCCTACAACAGTGGTTCTCAAATATTTCTATAATATGACTGTATGCTGTAAAAAATGTAAAGTGTTTCACAACATCCCTACCATTCAATTCTAAAGGAAGAGAGGGTGATTACAGCCTATTGGGTGCATCTATACATGCAAATAATGCAGGATCAGTTTACTCAGGAGTAAATAACTCTGAACTGACCGGGGGACATGTCTAAATCTACTTAAGAGCAGATTTGCTGCTCATGGCAGCAATCTGCTCCTGCCCCCACACCAGCCCCCTGCAGCAGCCAGCAGGAGCTATAGGCTCCCCCAGGGGCTGGCAGAGAGCAGAAGGCCAGGAGACACCTGTCTCCTAGTAGGAGTTGAGACATTGCTCCCTGCCCCCAGGAGCTGCCTGCTGCCAGGGTGGGGACAAAGTTCACCTGCCCCAGCAGCAGGGAGCTCCCAGCTCCCACTCCACAATCACAGGGCTTGGGCTGGGGGAACCTTATCTCCCAACCTGAGCTCCATCCTCTCAAGCCCAGGCTGGGAGATCCTTATCTCCCAGCACCAGCTCTGCAGTCATGGGGCCGGGCTGGGAGATTCTTCTGCCTTTATATTTAGGCTTGCCCAAAATATTTAAAGGTCTAACTACAACACTTTTGTGTATTGTATCTACAATGAGGATAGCAGCTAAAATTTGTCCTACATGTCCCTTAAAACACTCCCCTATCTCATATTTGCTAGAAAATGACCCAAATATATATCTGTGATTATGATTTCAGCTCCTGAAGCAGAACAATTTTATCATTGAGATAAACGGCTAGAAAAATGTGTATTTCACCTAGGTCACATCTCTCAAGTTGATTTCCTCAGAGTGGATTTGCAGAACATCTCTCCTAACATCTGTTACTTTATTATTAGCTATGATGCAATCCAAACACAATACAAACTCTCTTAAATATAAAATTGTCCCTTTCTATTTCCTGAAGTTAGAGGAAATATTTTGCAAAGTGAGGAAACATAATTTCTTACTGGAAATACAAATAAAGAATGTAAAGAAAAAGACACCTACTAACCACATGCCATATTACATTAATTTAAATGAACCAGTAAAAAATGCTGAATTTGTTCAGAAAGCAAGCTGGTTGGCTAATATAAATAATTAAACATATTCATGGAGCCCCACCTATGCTTTTCAGCAGTTTCCACAAAAATGGTTGGGTTTTTGTTTTGCCTTGCACAGATGAAAATTGAGGTCACTATTTCTTTAAGCCTTGTTCAACACTTATCTGAACCTGAATATATAATGAAGACCAATTCAAACTGCAGAGAAGAAGGCAGATTTGCTGAGGCACAGTGTCTTTTCCTGTTTTTTGCTGAGAGGGGAAAAATAATTTTATCCAGGGAGGCTCTGCTTAAATTTTAACAAGAGAATTCCTTGCATTTTTTTTCCCCAGAAGTAGGTAGTATGCATGTGATATTCCCAGGACAAAATGTTCTTTCCCTTTTCCTCCCCAAAAACCTTTAGTTTCATATACTTTACTCAAAATTCTTTTGATCCCATAATATTTTCCTGACTGAAACAGTTCAACAGTCCTTCCATCAACCCCACATCCATCTATTCTTCCTCTTCTTCTTTCTCCTTTTCACAACACTTCAGTGAGTCTCCTTTAGGTGCCTCTAATTCACAGCAGCTGTGCTGACATGTAGGTTGTATGTTGACCTCTGCTGTCAAGCTTGGTAACAGGGAAAATAACCAGGGGTTATTTTATTTAATACTCAGTCTTTAAACTCTGGACTGGACACTCAGATGATTGTGAACACTGCATGGACACAGAACTCCAGCTCATTTTACTAGCAGTTTCCTGATCCCAAAGCCTTCAGGATGGTCGTTGAGGTATGCAGAATGCCCTGGCTCTATGACTCTGCTGCTGTGATAAGACGGGGAGCATCTGTTCTATGGCACCTGTGTGCCATTTCATTCCTGGCCTGGAAAATATTAATAAAGGATACTTTTCATCTGGTTCTTCCCCAGATATCACCAGTCCTAGTGACCCATGAACAGGGGTAGATCTGGGGGCAGGGAGAGGAGGGGGGGCAGGATGGGAAGAGAGGTGCACTGGTGCACTTGTTCCCCTTTTTGATTTTTGGTCTACCCAACATTTAAAAGCAACTGCCTGGCAGTGGTAGCAACATTTCTAATTATGCAGTGCTGAGGGACGCAATTGACTTCATGGCTCCTTATTATGTACCTGGTCCTTCTAAAGTCTTCATTCCATAGGTGTTAACCTCTCTTCTTTTTAATGGTCTTGATGTTCCACCGATCAAGCTAGCCTTTGTTCTGCAATTCTGCTGTTTGTTAACTGCTTTTGGTAATGAAGCTCCTATTCCACAGCCTTACAGATTGTTTTTAACTCATTCCAATTAAGTTATATTTTTGGTTGAATTTTAAACTGAATAAGAGTCCTAGGCACCTAGCATATTAGTAAAACTTCTAATTTATTTTTAACTGGAAAAAAATGGGTGTTGCATTATATGTTATGATGAACCTTACCATCTGAACCTCCCTTTTCGAAATTCTAGATCCACCCATGATCATAATATTATGAAGTATTATGTGGAAAAACTAGGAACAATGAAAATGTAACAAAACTGCGTCAAATTTAACCTGCGACACTATATTGTTCCTCACATGTCCACTCCTAACAATTAGATTGTAACAGTTGCTGCCCTTTTGAAATGTTCCCTTTTTGAAAGGCTCTAAATGCATGTATGTCCATACCTTTTAAGACTTTTAAATTTAACAAAGGGTTATACAGACTTATAGGGATCATCTTCTTCCAATTAATCAGTGAGTTTTAGCATTGGAAAAATGATTTATTTGAAACAGTAGTATGTGATATGTTTTATAATATTTAAATCATAATGTTGTTATTCCCTCATTTCTTATGAGAATAGAAAGTCTCTCACAAGAAACGGGGAGAAAAGTGGCTCACCTTAAACTGTACACTTGGAAGTGGTTTTGTAATTTGAGTCATGTAAGGTCAAGTGTGCTAATGAAAGAGGTTTCAGTTATTCCAGAGCTGAATGTGTTACATAAAACCGAAGAGTCTAGCACTTCCCTAGTAATTTAGCATTGTCAGAAAAGCTGAGGAGGACAGAAGTATTAATAAAGTGTTATTAGGCACTTCTAAATTCTGCCCTAGGTTGTACATGTCCAGCTTCATGAAGTTAGAAGGATTGCACAAGTATAATTGAGCATGTTACTATTGTTATGCCCTTTGGCTTCAAAGTTATAACTTTTGATGTAAAACACAGTGGGCGCATATACACATGCATTTACTTCAGCCCAAATTTACTCTGGTATAAATTACTCTGGAGTAAGGGATTTGGGCAAGCACCTACACATGCTGGGATTAGCAAGCAGATTTGCACCCTGTTCCCTGTAGCCCTGTAATGGTCCCCTGCCACCACTAAGGGAAGGTCCAGGTTTTAGCTGAAGAGAAGGCAGGGAGCACCTGGCCTAGAAACAGCTGTCTCCTGACCCCCGGGGGCTACCTGCTGCTGAGTCAGGGACAATGTCACCCTGCCCAACAGCAGGGAGTTCTTGGGCCAGACTGCCTGACCAGGGGCATGGGGTTTGGAAAGAGCTGCAGGGGAGGAGCAGGTTCCAGCTCCCTGTCCCAATCCACTGGTGGGGCAACTAGCTTGTTGCTAACTGCCCCATGATGGATTGGGGAAGGGGCTGGAACCTACCCCATCCCAAAGCTCTTTCCAAGCCCCATGCCTCTATCACCTGATCCAGCCATGGGGATGGGACCTGCTCCTGACTGGGACAGTGCTCAGCCAGCCCCAGGCTGCACAGAGAAGTCTGCATGTGCAGCCTGGAGGTGGCTAGGGTCTGCCTGAAACAGGACAGTCCCCAGCCACCTCCAGGCTGCATGTGTTTCACCATGCATCTTGGGGCTGGCTAGCAACTGTCCTGGTCAGGGGTAGGTGTCAGCCAGCTCTAGGCTGGGTGGGGAACTGTCCTCATGCAGGGAGCTCCCAGCCCCTGCTCTGTGATTCCAATTGCAATCAAGGAGTGTGGGCTGGGGAGCTTGTTCCCAGCCCCAGCTGCATGATTGAAGAGCGGGGCCTGGGGACAAGCTCCAAGACCCATCTACACAATCATGATCAGGGAGCAGGGGCTGGAAGCTCCCTGTTGCTGGGGCAGAGGGACATTGTTCCCACCCGTGCATGTAGGGCAGGGGCTGGGGAGCTTATTCCCTGCCCAGCTCTGTGAGTGTGGATCTGGGATGGGGAACAGGCTGGGGAGCTTGTTCCTCCCCCCCTCCCCCATTCCATGCTTCAAACTCCCCAGCCCCCTCCAGCAGGGAGCTCCCAGTGCCAGCTCCCCAACAGTGGGGCCACTTCTGGGAGATGCTTACCTCCCAACCTGAGCTCCTCAGTCATGGGGCTCAGGCTGGGAGATAAGGGTCTCCCAGCCCGAGCTCTGCAACTTCAAAGCTCAGGCTCAGAGATAAGGGTCTCCCAGCCCCCTGCTCCCCATTTGTGATGGTGCAGTGGGGGCTGGGAGATAAGGATCTGTCAGACCCCACTCTCAGATTACAAGCTAGGAGCACGGGGCTTGGAGATCCCTGCTGCCAGGGCAGAGGGACATAGTCCAAGCCTGGGCTCCTGTGTGGGGGCCCGCCCCAGTAGCAGGCAGCTCCTGGGAACTGGGAACTATCTCCCACCCCCTGGTGGATGACTGACCAGAAGCAGATTTTATGTCTACACGAGCACTACAGCACTGTTATTAATCCTGAGTAAATTGGCTACTTTCATTTGCAACTTTGCTAATGCAAAGTTAAGCATCTCATGTAGATTTGCCCAGTATAAGGCAATTCAGACAGTAGTCTTTATTTAAACAAAACAGACCAGTTAGTTTTAAACCACCTAATCAAATTTGTTCAACAGTAACAACCAATTTTTGTTCTGAGAAAAGGACAAGGTCTAACATTACTCATTCAATAAAGGAATAATGCAAGTCAACTTCATATCTGCCTCCAGTTAGGTATTGCAATGCCTTAAAAATAAATATCTTGGCCCAGATTGACAGGGTTACTTAGGCTCTCTACATAGGAAATGGAAAGAGAAAGGTACTTCAAAGAGCAATTTAGAGCAATGAGGTGCTTAGAAGGGAAGTACTTGAAGCGAGGCAATAGGAAACTAGGCACATGGGTAAGACTGAATTCTTCTCTCCATAGGCTCAGTGCCTTTGTAGGACCTTTTACCTCCTCTCCATTTCTGAGCAAAAAAGAACTTTCTGATCACCATCCCCCACTGGGTAGCTCATTTGGAAGACAACATCAAACAAACTGGGTTTTCCTTGTCCCAAGGAAGAAGACTTCCAAACTCTTTGTACAACAATAGCCTACAAGAGTGTGGTAATATCTACTGCTCTATGCTTGTCATTTCACAACATCTGATGAAGTGAGCTCAAGCTCAAGTTCAAAAGTTTTTGCTCTCTCTCTCTCTCTTTCTCTCTCTATATATATGACCTAGTCTATAAGGCATACATTTACAATACAGTGGGCACATCTACATGTGCAAATAATCCAGGAGCAGTTTATCTATAGTAAAGTACTCTAAAGTAAATTCTCCCAGATGTGTATACATGTACAGGGACACAGGAGCAGATTGATCCCACTCCCTGTAGCCTGCATCGGGCCCTTACAGCATCCAGGGACAGCTTTAGGCAAAGAGCATGGGGCCAGGAGACAACTGTCTCCTGGTGGGGTCTGGGACATTGTTCCTTGCCCCCAAGAGCTGCCTGCTGCTGAGGCAGGTTCTGACACTGGAGCCCAGGTGTCCCCCTGGAGCACCCAGTCCCCACTCCATGGTCATGGGGTTTGGGCTGGGAGATACTTATCTCCCAGCCCAAGCCCTATGGTCACGGGGCCATTTCTGGGAGATTCTTCTCTCCCAGTGCCAGTTCCACAGTCACAGGATAAGGATCTCCCAGCCCAGGCCCCGTGATCACAGACCTCAGGCTGGGAGATAAGGCTGTCTCAGCTTCTACTCCCCAATTTCAAACTGGGGGCTGGGAGCTCCCTGCTGCTGGGGCTGGGGTCTCCATAGCAGCAGGGAGCTACCAGGAACAGGAAGCAATCTCCTGCCCCCTGCTGCCTCACTGACCAGGAGTACATTTGCTCCCAGTCAGGTATCTATATGTGCGTTACTGTGCAGTAAGTAAGCAAGAGTAAATTTGCTACTTGCATTTGCAATTTACTTGTGATCAGAGCAAATTACTGCACATGAGCGTCTACACGTGCGTTTGATCTGGGATAAATTTACTCGCTATGGGCCACTGCCACCACCAGAGGAAGCTCTAGGCCAGGAGACAACTGGCCAAGAGACACAGGCTGGCAGGGAGCACCAGGCCAGGACACAGCTGTCTCCTGGCCAGAACTGGGATATTACACCCTGCCACCAGGGGCTGCCTGCTGCCAGGACAGGGACAGTGTCCCTCTACCCTGGCAACACAGAGTTCCTGGCCCTGTTTCCCTGATCAGGGACAGGGGACTTGGAAAGAGCTGCAGGGGAGGAGCATGTCCCAGCCCCCTGTCCTGATCTACTGGTGGGGCAGCTAGCAGCTAGCCCACCCCTACAGCTTGCTCAAGCCCCATGCCTCAATCACCCAATTAGGCCACAGGGCTGGGAACTGCCCCTGACCAGGACGGTTCTCAGCCCCCACTCCACGATTGAGGGATGGAGGCTGGGGAGTCTATTCCCCACTCAGCTCTGTGAGCACAGAGCTGGGTAGGGAACAGGCTGGGGAGCCTGTCCCCTGCTCAGCTCCATGAGCACAGAGTTGAGGGGGGAAGAGGATGGAGGCTCTGTTCCCCACCCAGCTCTGCGCTCATAGATCTGCACGGGGAACAGGCTCCCCAACTTCAGCTCCACAACTGCAAGGCTCCATGGTCATGGAGCCAGCACTGGGAGATCCTTATCATGTTCCTTAACATGTAGCAAATTTATTAATGATTATTGAGGTTTACTGCACAGTAAGCATGTGCACATGTAGTTGCACATGCTTAATGCAGAGTAAACTATGCTACTGCTCAGTAAAGCATCTCATATGGATGCTCCCAGTAAACATCTGAATGCATAGACAGTAACACTTACTGCACAGGAATTAGCTCTAATTTTGAGTAAAGTGTCTCATGTACATGTGCCTTTCTGTTTGATACCTACTGTACACAATTACCTACTGAGCAATTATCAATATTGATGATTAAATTGTGATTAGTATGGTAAAATTAATATCAAATCTGGATGGATCCATGACCTACTCATTCAGTGTTACTCTTTTTATTACGGTATTCTAATTTATTTCTGAAGATTTTAAGTTTTGCTGTCCCATCAGAGCAGACCCCAGTCTCTTTTGTTTAAAATGCCTTGATTTGTGTCCTAGAGTTTGACAAACTAGGAGTATTTCATACTCAGCCCCAGAGTGAGTTACAAAAAATGTGCTTTGATAGCTTCTCCTTCTTCTTTATATGAACAGAATCAAGATGGCAGATGAAAAGAAGAGGTCTTTCACCTCTTAGATCAAAGTAAATTTCTCTGTTTCAAAGCAGCCAGGGCAATCCCAGAACCAGCTATGAAAAGATGTGCCTTTCAATAAATGAAGTGCCACTGAATTTCAGTTTCCAGGTGGATTTAAGATGTAGACCCATGTGGTCTTCATTGCAAGTCAATTGCAAGATTTGTATCTTTAAAAAGGGGGTCTAAGTTCCTGGCTGTACATAGATAGGGAAAAATAAGAACCAAAACATTCCCTGCCTTGATTTTCTAACACCCACTGTGAGACCAACCAGAGTTCAAGGTTGCTCCATAAATAGAAGATAGCCTCCTTAACCAGAGAAGCCAATGTTATCTTCAGCTGCTGTTCCTGTTCATTTGCTCAACCAGTATCACTTCAGTCTTTTGTAAATGGGCTCTTTGCCAGCTAGCATTCAGCCAGGTCCCAGACTCATCTAAATGATACAAAATCAACTGCTATGGGTGGATCTGGTGCTATGAATATATACAGCTCAGTATGGATAGATCTAGGGTTTTGAAAAGGCGGACGCAAGTGGTGTGGTGCATTATCCTGTAATACAATGCACATTTTTCTCCAGTTTAAAAGAAACTAGAAGCTTTACTAATATGCTAGGGGCCTAGGACTGTATTATTCAATTCATGGTCCAAGCAAAAAATGAATATAACTGAGCCTGTGTGGGGCTGACTGCCAGTTCCAGTGTGGGGAAGGCACCTGGTGCCAGAGGGGTTCAGCTGTCACCCCCCAATTTTGTCAGAAACAGTACCCGCAACACTCCACCATGGCCCCAAAGTGTCCTTCACTGCCCTTTATGCATTGCCCCTGCTACCTCAATGTCCCCGAAGTCCTCTGTCCCCCATTATCCCACACATTCCCATGCTCAACCCTACCCCATCATACCCCAAACCCATCAACCACCATTCCTTCATGCCCCAGTGAATCCTACTCTGCCCACTCACTGCTTCCATGAATCTTCTTGCCTCATGAAATATCCCAAGAGCTCCAAATACAACACTGAGCAGAAAAGAGAGAAGGAGCCTTGTGTGTTGTGTCTCCTCTCTAACAGCTGGTCTGTACAGAGGGCAACTGTGTTCAGCTAAGTGAGTTTCTCCTTTGCCTGAAATGTCAGAGACCAGTCCAGTGGAGGCAGAGTGGCTGAGTTCACACCCTACATTGATTCTTGGAGATGCTCAGGAATTTTATAACAAAACATTTTAAAGTAAAACTGGAAAATATCAAACATTGAAACTGAAGCTTTCTGAGGAAAAGGAAAGATTTTCTTTTTTTTTTGCTGAAAAAAGTTTTTTTAAATGTTTCAAAATTGTCAAAACAGACTATTTCAACATTGTTTAAATAAAAACGTGACGTTAATCATACATAAAATGTCTCGGTGACAAGCTAATGATAGCAAAAAAAATATTAAACATTTTTACAATAGTCAACATTGTAACATGTTTTAATGATTTCAGTGAAAACTTTCATCCAGATTAGCTAGTGTTGGAGTGATGTTGTAGCTGTGATGGTCCAGGAAATATGCTAGAGGCAAGAATTCTTGTGGGTCATGTCATATTGGACCACCTGCATGATTGGGATAGGGACAGACAAGCTGCATGAATACTCCTTAGATACATTACATGGCTTTGTTGATACCCCATGCCCTCATACTTCTTCCTCAGAAACACTAGAGATTGGCCACATTTCAGGGGTCCAAGGCATTGGTGGTGCCAGTCTCTCCTACTCTCATCTAGTGGTACATGATAGGTAATGTGTTTGTTTTCTATAAGGATCCTTTCTTTTCGTGCCATGGTGTGCAGGAAAAGCTGAAATACATGCTCTTGTGTTCCCTTTGGGACAAATGTTTATGATGTTTGCTTATAATCACAGAGGCCTGGATTTGCTGACCTTGGAGGTCCTTTCCACTCCTCTGGTCCTATTAAGATATGATCCTGACTATGAATATTTGAGCAGACCTACTCCTGATTCTTGCTGATATAAGAGCTCAGAGAGATATATTTTAATTACCAAGTCAAAGGATTTTTAGAGATGCATGCTTCTTTCATGGCCTTTGCAAAGGCTCCTATATTGTGTGTGAACCTGGAAGAAAACAAACAGCAAGCTATCACAATGAATCTCAATCACTGAAACAGGCTGAACAGAAATTAATTCAATTATTTAATGGCTGTCTTCTTCCGCAGTTTCCTTCGGGCAGCTGCAGTTTTACATGTTCTGGTTCCTGCCCCCCGCTTCCCACCCCGCATTGTATTTATTTAGAGCTCCTTCCCTTAAAAGAAAAAAATATATATTCCATTTTATTTCCTACACATAAGCCTTTTTCCATTATGAGTATCTGATCATGCCATGCTCAATGACCTATACATGAGGTGTTGACTAAACTGAGAATTTTTAGTTTTCATTCAGAATGAACATCCCATTGTTTGGCTTATTTTAACAGACTTTACATTTTATTACATTAAATTGGTAATATGTGGTGGTGGGGCAGAATTATACAAGTTTTAAGGTGCTTTGATCAATAACCCTGACACTTTGCTGTAAAAGAATCAACACAGTATGCAGTACAAATAGCAGGAGGGACCAAATAAATATATCTAGTACCACTCTAATGAGAACAAATTTTAATGAATTGCATGCATGTGTTTTCACAATTCTTGCTTCAGTGAAATCTAATGTGCTAACTCCTACTAAGGTCAGCCCACTGGGAGTTTAATGCAGAACCAGTAGGATGCACAAAATGATAACCTGACCTATGAGGAAGGAAGTATAGCTAGCTAGCAAATAGTAAACGATATGACGGGAACATTTAAGCATTAGGAACTACATACAGCTAGTGAAATTATGTTCCACTGTATTTCGGATGTGCCAAAATGCTTAACTATTGATTGCCCTTAGTCTGGCTCATTGTTATGAGCTTGAGTTCAACACAGATGCTTGGCATTACTTTTTCAAAGTGAATGTATTCAGTTAAAAAAAAACAAATACATACATACATACATACATACTAAGACTTAGTTTGTAGAAGTATAGGGCTATATTGGGCCCTGGTATAATAAAACTAGCAGTTCTATAGAAAGCCATATACCTAATTGGTTTAGGAGGCTAGGGAGATGGTAATGCCCACCTTTCACCCAATAGCCTAGTAATTAGAGGACATGCTAAGGAAGAAAAAGACTTAAGTTCTAGGCTCTCTTTGGTTCAAAGGGATTAAAAACCATATCTTCCACCTTTGAAAGGAATTTCCTAGCATTGGTCCAGTGTTTGCTGCTTGTAATATTTCTCTATTTAACAAACGGACGTTTAATGTAAAATTCATAAAAACTCCTGGTATAAGGGACTATAACTCAAGCTTCTTCCCACCAAGAAGCATATCTTCCACGCTTGGTTGCAGAATCAGGCTCTCTCTTGTATGCTTTCCATGTAGTCCAGTATTCTTGAAGTACTTTCCACACAGCTGAAACAGGAAGGACATATGATGTTCCCAGTCCTGCCTAGCCAATGGCCTGATCGGGAAACTTTCTGGGGAAGTGGGAGATATGAGTTATAATCCTCTTGAGGCAAGGAGTCCTGGAATCCTGGGAAAGTGCTTTAACCACTAGTTTACAAATAACTTTAAAAGGTACCAGATAATGGACAAACATGGCACCACCACCATTGTCTCAGAATCTGGTGACTTAGGCAGAGGGTTTATATCTTTCCCAGAATGGAATCAGACAGTGGTAGAGTTTAGGTGGAGTGAGCTATGTAAAGACCATCTGCTACAGGGGGTGAAATAAGATTGTATTTAGTGACTTGAAAGACATAAAAGCCATGGAAGTGCAACTTATGTGCCTTGGAGGAGAAACTTAGATCTTGGTAATTAAATAAAAGACAAGTGGACTAAGTTTCTATGAGGTTTTTTTTTCTCTTTTCACCTAGGTAAGCACAAATTTCAATGACTGCATTAATCTAGGTAAGTCAAAATGTAAATCAATACATTAATAAAGAGGGGAAATGCAAAACAAATAAACTCTATATAGGTCCAATCTGAGTCTAACTTTTTTCAAGTTAGTGCTAATACTTCTGTTAACTTCAGCAATGCAAATTCAGAATCTATTGTAGTAAATCAGCATCAGTTCGTTCAAGGATATAGTACTACGAAACATCAGGGTGACAAACTGTCCAAGCAGGTCTCCAGTAACTTTTGTCTTCAGAACAACACAAAAGAATTGGTTCTAATAGACTTGCTGCTTACTTGTTATAATTTAGTTATTATAAGAAGAAAAAGCAATAAACTGAGATATATTTAGATATAGTTAAAATGTATATTAGATCTCATCTCTCTCCATTTGGTATGCCAAGAAAATCTTATTACCTTTTAATCAGTTTGTTACAGTAATACTAACACAGTGCAGGCATTTAGATTGTTTCCTCTATAGGAATTTTCAAAATTTTTCTATAATGTAGATATCCAAAAGACTTTCCATTGTTTTCAAGGGGAGCTAGCTGAGGCTCTGATAGCTAGATTCATAAAGGGCCTTAGGCAGTGCCGTGGTGAGCTCCCTTGCCTTAGCTTTGTGCATATCAGGTCCCAACTGGGAAGGAAAATGGCTGAGTCAGTGAAGCATTGTAGTGTAGGGCACAACTCAGACCTACTATTTCCAGTTCCACAGCTAGCTAATACAGGGGGTCTTGCACCTCTGCTACCTTGCATAATACAGATGCACCTGAGGCATCTAACTGTCACATTAGGAGGCTAAGTCCAAACTTTAAACACTTAGATTTAAGGTGACAACTATAGGCACCTAAATTCACTGCTTGTTAAAGTTTTTACCAGTTAAGTCCCCAGGACTTCTATGACTGCTACTGGTCAAGTGTAAGACCACCTAAGCCATAAAAGCACTGAATAGCTTGGCACTTGTCTCATGTGTGTGCTTTGTCAGAATTAACAGAATAGTTCTCTCTCTGCCCTACCCACCAGGCCCTAATTCTTAGGCATTTTCAGAGCAAGGCTAATCCATAATAGCAACTACTGGAAGGAGGAAGAAGTAGTGATGTCCCCACTTCTCTTTTGCCTAATGGATCTAGTGATTAGAGTTTTCATCTAGGATCTAACAGATCTGGGCTCAAATCTGTCCTCTGCCTGGAAGAACTGGAACCTATGTCCCTGGAGAGTTTCCTAATTACAGGGCTACAAAGAATTCTGGAGTGAGTTTCTCTCCGTCTTTTCTGTGCTGCTTTGTATAAAACAATTAAATTGGAGCAGGAACTAAAATCTAGGTGTTCCTCCCATACATTTCCTAATCAAGGAGCATCATCCTCACTCTGTCACACAATGAATATTTAATAACTCTGTGCAAGTATAACAGATTTAATAGGAGAGACAGCATCCTAATATAAGACAGCATCCGCCCAAGAATACTATATAGCCTGGGACACTCTCCTGAGATTTGACTTTGACTTCTCCCTCCAACTCCATATATCAAAGGTATCAATACGTTTTGCTGATTCTGTCAGGATAACATCTGTAAGCTATGACTTTTCCTATCTATCAGCAGTACTAAAGCTATTATCTCATCTTTGATTACTGCAACTTCCTGTTCTCTGACCTGTACAAATGCAGTCTTGCTTATCTACCCATTCAGAATAGTCTCATGATCCTCCTTCAAAATCTGCCTCAAAACCCTTCCTTGTCATGATCACTACAAAAAACAGCTTAGGCAACCATTGTGCTGACACCATCCTGACCAATCCTATCTCATTGGATTCTTGTACTCTCATGTGTCTGCTCCCATCATTATCTTTGGAGGGTTTTTTTTCTTTTTTGTTTACTTCATAACTCTTTCTTACACATAGCTCAGGCACAGATACCCCTGCAGATGGTGGCAAACATTGCAAGGAAGTGCAGGCCTTCCCCCTGCATCATCAAAGCTCAGGGTCTTGCACCAGGTTCTCAGGTGCACCTGGGGCACCATGGCAATCAGCAGCAGCAGGGCATAGTGGGTCACACACTCCTTAGTTCCTGAAAATAGCTCATCACCAGGCACCCAGGACACTCTCACCAGGGGTGTGCTTAGGGTGCAAGGTACGCATGGGCTGTCCTGGGGCATGTCTTCAGAGAAGCCCCCTGGGAGGTGGGTGGGGGTGGCACCAGCGGCACATCCCAGTCAGCCCTGAGCCCAGGCACCAGGGGCCTGGTGGCAAGGGAGAACACTGCCTGGCCTGCAGGAAGGGAAGGAGGAAGTAGGTGTGGAGCACCCACAGTAGGTGCTACCAGGCATCAGGCCTGACCTAGGCTGGGAAGGGGACAGGGAAGGTAGGCTGCCTGTGGCAAGTACCCAGTGGCCCACCTGCCCCTGCAGAGCAAGCAGGGATGGGGGGCTCAGCCAACAGCCACCTGTGCCAGGGCCTACCTGGCTGATTTACCATGGTCCCTGGGCAACTGTACATGCACAATCTCCTGTCTGAGGCCAGGTAGCACACAGCCCCATGGTATAGTGCATGTTATCTAAAAAATGTTGCAAACTTTCACAAACAGCTTCTTTCTCCTGGCTCTGAAGGTCCAGCAGCTGCACATGGGGATGCACCTTCTGGGTCACCACCAGCCTTGGCTGGGGCCATCCATATGCACCAGCTCTGGCAGTGAAAGATCCAGGACTGGACCCTGCTGCCAGCCTTGCTGGTCACCGTGGCAGAGGAACAGCTGGCAGACTCAGATGCCTGGTGCAGAGAAAAACCTGTGCATGAGTGATAGAGGGTCATACCCTCTACCATGGAGAAAGAACAAGAAAGGGCTTGGGAGAACTGGGCATTCAGGATGAGGTACTGGCCTTGGAGGGGTACTGCCTTGGAGGAGAGGGCCAGTACCCTCATGTGGGCCCTGTTGGCCCTAGCCATAGACTGCAGGAGAGGGAGCTGGCCATGCAGGCAGAGCAATGGCTGCCCTCACCCCGCATTGAGGCCACCACCTGCCAGCCTTGCTTCAGCTTGTGCACCCACAATGATACGGTCAGAGGCCAGAGTCCTGGGCATGTGACCCTAGGCTCTGTCCCATAGGCACCTCCACCCCACTGTCTTCCATGCCAGGAGGGCACACAGGGCACACTGTACATAGTCTGCATGGGGAAGAGGGTGCTTTACTGGTGGTGGGTGGGGGTGGTTGGTGGTAAGCCTCTGTTGTTCAGGAAGGAGCAAGGGATGGTATATACGTTTGTGGAGGGAAATAAAGTGCTTTGCAGAAACCTGTCTGCAGTGAGTATCATGCTGGGGGTGCATGATGAGGCTGGGGTCCATGGCTGGCCAGCTAGATGGCCTATAGCAGGGGGTACAGGTGCAGGTGGTCTGTCATAGATTCAGTATATTTCATAGATATTAGAGCTGGAAGGGACCTTGCAAGATCCTCAGGTCCAACCCTCTGCCCAAAGGGCAGAAAGTCAGCTGGGGACAGATCACCTCAGCAAGATAAGCATCCAAATGTTTCTTGAAGGTGTCCACGGTAGGTGCTTGCATCACTTCTGGAGGGAGTCTGTTCCAGACTCTGGAGCCTCGGACGGTAAAGCAGTTTTTCCTAATTTACAGCCTAAAACGGTTTTCCAGCAGTTTGTGACCATTAAACCTTGTCTTCCCTTGGGATGCCCTGGTGAACAATCCTTCTCCCAGTTCCTAATGCACACCCCTTATATAATTATAATGCTGCCACCAAATCCTACCTGAGCCTGTCTTCTCCAGGCTGAAGAGTCCCAAGACTCTCAGCCTCTCCTCATAAGGCTTGCTCTCTTGACCTCTAATCAAGTGCATCGTTCTCCTTTGGACTCTTTCAAGCTTCTCCATGTCTTTTCTAGAAATGGATGCAGTAATCCAGCTGCAGTCTCACCAAGGCTGAATAAAGCAGGAGAATGACTTATTGGGTCTTGGTTGAGATGCATTGGTAGATGCAAGCCAGAGTTTTATTTGCTTTGCCAGCTGTGGCATTGCATTGGTGGCTCAAGTTCCTCTTGTGATCAATCATGACCCCCAAGTCTCTTTTGGTTCTGGTACTAGTGAGAGTAGCACTTCTGAGCCTGTAAGTATGATGTGGGTTCTTTCTCCCAAAGTGGAACACCTTGCATTTCTCTGTGTTGAAGGTCATCAGGTTTTGATCTGCCCCCCTTATGAGCCTGTCCAGGTTGGCCTAAATCACCAGCCTATCCTCCAGTGTGACTGCACTTCCCCACAATTTGGTGGCATCTGCAAACTCAGCCAGTCTGCTTATGACACTCCAATCCAAATCATTTATAAATATATTAAAGAGTACCGGGCTGAGTACAAAACCTTGGGGGACACCACTGGTCACCATGTGCCATGTTGGCTCAGCTCCATCGACTATCACTTTCTGGATCTGACCATGGAGCCAGTTCCCTAGCCATCAGACTGTAAGGTTGTGGAGGCCACGGTTCCCCAATTTTGCCATGAGGACATTATAGGAAACCAAGTCAAAGGCTTTTTTGAAATCTAAATATATGGCATCAACCTCTTCTCCCTTGTCCAGGTTATACGTCAGCTGGTCATAAAAGGAAATGAGATTTTTTCAGGCAAGACCTACCCACAATGAAGCCAAGTTGGCTAACTCTCAGAATGTTGCCTTCCATTAGCCTGTTGTTGGTGACTTCTTTGATAATTTTTTCCAAGATCTTTCCAGGGACTGAAGTAAAACAGATTGCCCTGTAGTTCCCTGGATCTTTCTTCCTTTCCTTCTTGAAGATAGGCACCACACTGGCCCTCTTCCAATCTCCAGGAACCTCTCCTGAGCACCATGAGTTCTTAAATATCCTCACCATTGGTTGTGTTATGATGCCAGCCAACTCTTTTAGCACTCTTGGGAGGTCCAGAGGAGAGCCATGCACATGATTAGAGGATGGGTGCATTCTATTCGGGCCAGCTGATTTCTGGATGTCCAGCCTCTCAAGGTGTTCCCTCAAAAATCTTTGCCAATTATAGGTCTGTGATCACCCTTACCCTGGTAATCCTGCATCCTTGGGCTGGTGAAAAACTGATGCAAAGTAATCATTGAGGAGATTAGCTTTTTCCTGGGTGTCAGTTGTCAGCTGCCCCATTTAAGAGGTCCAATGTTGCCCTTGGTTTTTTTTCTGACTTCCCATGTATCTGAAGAAGGATTTTTTATTTTCCTTGATTCCTATAGCCAGTTTGTGTTCAGTTTCAGCCTTGGCTTTTCTGGTCCAATCCCTACAGGTGCGGGCCAGTGCTGCATAGTCCTCCTTGGTGGTATTACCCAACTTCCATCCCTTATGAGCTTCTCTTTTCAAATTCAGGAGGTCCATGAGTTCCCTTTTGAGCCAAGGGCATCTCCCAGCCCTTTCGCCACTTTTCCTATGGGTCAGAATGGACTTCCCTTGTGCTTTTAGGATCATATTCTTAAGGAGCGACCACTATTCATGGACCCCCCACCCTGTCAGATCATGATCTCTCAGGGCCTTGACAACCAACCTCCTGAGCTTGTGAAAGTCAGCTTTCCTAAATTTGAGGATTTCTGCATTGCTGACTGATTTGCCAGCTTTGCGAAGTATAGAGAAAGTGATTAACTCATGATCACTGTCACCTAGCTTCCCTTTGACCCTCAGGTCACTCACTAGATCATCCCCTTTGGCCAGAACCAGATCCAGAAGTGCCTTACCTCTTGTCGGCCTGTAGACTTCTTGAGTCAAATATAGCTTGTCAGTGCAAGTGAGGAAGCTACATGACAGATAAGATTCGGCAGAATGCTCTTCCCATGAGATGTTAGGGTGGTGGAAGTCACCCATGACAACCATGCACCGAGATCATGCAGCCTCTGCCAGTTCCTCCCTGGTCAAGCGCTTTCTCCTGGTTAGGTCATCTGTAATAGACTCCTATAGTTATATTCCCTTCACCATGTTCTCCTTGTATTTTAACCCAGAGGGTCTTGGGTCACTCTCCTCGGGTGCCAAACTCTGCTTGTAGTGAAGTGTACTGCTCCTATACATAGAGAGCTACACCCCTGCCTTTTCTCACAATATGATCCCTCCTGTACAAGGTATAGCCATCTATACCTGTGGTCCAGTCATAGGTAGAGTCCCATGAGGTCTCCATTATCCCTATGAGATCATACTCATTTTTCCTTAGCAAAAGGGCCAGTTCCTCCTGTTTGTTCCCCATACTCCTGGCATTTGTGTACAGGCAACTAAGCCTACCATCAGAAGCCCTGGGCTTCCCTGTGCTCTTAGAAGAGTCCCATCCTTGGGCTGGGGTCAAAGTAAGTTCCCTTGTGCCACCTAACCTGCTGATTCTGTGGCTGTCACTTCCTGGGCTTGCACTTGTGATGATCTGTCAATCTTAGTTTAAAGCCCCGTCGAGCAGGTCAGACATTCTGGCTGAGAGAAGCTTCTTTCCCATCAGAGTGAGGTGGAGGCTGTCCCTTCCCTACAAACCACTGCCTCTCTCTCTGAAGTGTAGACTGTGATTGAAGAAGCAGAAAACTTCACAATGGCACCAATGCCGTAGTCTTCTGTTAACTTCTTCAATACATCTCTCCATCCTGTGCCTATGACCCATAACCAGAAGGATTTAGGAGAAAACTACCTGTGCCCCAACCCTCTGAGCCCAGCCCCCAGAACCCTGGACTCACTCATGACCTGACTTGGTTTGCTCCTACCTGTGTCATTCGTGCCCACATGGATGAGGATCATGGGGTAGTGGTCGGAGGGTCAGATAAGTTTAGGAATCCTCTCAGATATATCCCAGATACAGGACCCTGGGAGACAGAAGAATTCATGGGCTAAGGGTTCAGGGCACCAAATCACTCCCTCTGTCCCCATTAAGAGGGAGTCTCCCACAGTGACCACTCTGTGCCTCTTCTTAGGAGTGGTTGCTGGTTGCCTTCCTTCTTCAAGTGCTGGAGATGGTGGCTCTGCTGACTCTACTGTCTTTTCTGATGCTGTGAGGAGTTTGTATCTGTTGTGAAGTTCCAGGGGGGTGGTGATCCTGGCACAGTGTGTCTTGGTGTCAGAGATGACTTTCGTCCAAGTGGTCCCTGGCTGGACTTTTCAGTAGTTCCTCTTGTCCACCCTCACCCTGCTCTTCCCTCTTCATTCTTCTGGCAAAGAACCTGGCAGTAGGCATCTATCTCTTCACCATACCTGATGGTACGCAGCCTCTGCACCGCAGCCTGGAGCTCCCTTATCTGGCACCTCAGAGATTCTATTGTGGAGCACACCCCACAATGGGAGGTGTCATTGCTCCTGTTCCCAGGTGGTGCATATGAGCCAAGCAGGCCCCACACCAGGAACCAGGGGCTCCATCTAAGTGGAAGCCAGAAACATGGGCTCCATCTATGTGGAGGCCTCAGTAGTACCAGAGGGGGAGGCTGCAGCTGCAGGGGGGGATTTTTGGGGTGCAACAAGTCCCCAACATTTCACAGGTAGTACTCTGGACTACTGCTGTGCCAACGCTTCTCTTCAGGCTTGCTGCCTAGAGCCTCATGCCCCTCCTTCTCACCCTCCTGTGTGAACTCCCATATTAACACACTCTCCGGGGCCCAGAGTGCTCCTGTTTGTGTGCTCCGTTCACACACCTCTGGTCACACAGCTCCCTGGGGAGCTGGGCTAAGTAGGGGCCAAGGATGGGGGAGGGCATGACCCTCCACAGCTCCACACAGCTGACTCCCACTCTTGCCCTACCTCCCTGCTGCAGTCCCAGCTTACCTCCTTGCTTTGTGCTGGGGGGCTGTCATTTCCTCTCATAGCCGATAAGCTGGAGGACAGAGATAGGACTCAGAGTGACCTAGACAAAATGGAGGATTGGGCCAAAAGAAATCTCATGGGGTTCAACAAGGACAAGTGCAAAATCCTGCACTTAGAACAGAACAATCCCATGTACCAGTACAGGCTGGGGGCTGACTGGTTGGGCAGCAGCTCTGCAGAAAAGGACCTGTGGGTTACAGTGAACAATCAGCTGACTATGAGCCAGCAGTGTGCTCTTGCTCTTGTTGCCAAGAAGGCTAACAGCATACTGGGCTGCACTGGTAAGTGTGTTGCCAGTAGGTTAAGGGAAGTGATTATTCCCCTCTATTCAGGACTTGTGAAGCCACACCTGGGGCACTGTGTTCAGTTTTGGGTCCCCCACTACAGAAAGGGTGTGGACAAATTGGAGAGAGTCCAGCAGAGAGCAACAAAAATGGTGAGGGGGCTGGGGCACATGAATTATGAGGAAACACTGAGGGAACCGGGCTTATTTAGTCTAGAGAAGAGAACACTGAGGGGGGATTTAATAGCAGTCTTTAACTACCTGAAGGGAAATTCGAAAGAGGATGGAACTAGACTGTTCTCAGTGGTGGCAGACAATAGAAGGAGTAATGGTCTCAAGTTGCAGCAAGGGAAGTTTAGGTTAGGCAGTAGGAAGAATTTTGTCACTGTGAGGATAGTAAAACACTAGAACAGGTTACCCAGAGAGGTGGTAGAAGCCCCATCCTTGGGGGTTTTCAAAACTAGGCCAGACAAGGCTTTGGCTTGGATGATCTACTTGGGGATGGCCCTGCTTTGAGCAGGAAGTTGACCTCCTTTGAACAGGAAGTTGACTAGATGACCTCCTGAGGTCCCTTCCAACCCTAATTTTCTATGATTCTATGATTCTCTCCTGCAGCCTCAATGCGGGGAACCCATTGCTGTTGCTGCTGCTGCAGCTGGTGCTCTCAGTGCCAGGTGTGCTCTGCCCACTGCACCTCCAGCCAAGCCTGGCAGAAGAACTCCCTCCAGGCCTCCCATATGTTATTCCTCACACAAGCTGCAATGATTACCCAGTTGATGTTGGCCTCGAGGCAGGCAGTGAGGATGCTCCAGCATCCCTTCAGGTAGCTGAAGGAGCACTTCACCAGGACACAGGCCCAGCCCATGCACCAGTTGAAATGTGCCTGGCAGAGGTCCAGCTAGCTGGTGTAGGGTCACATGAACCAGGGGAGGAGCAGGTAGGTGAGGTCTCTGATGAGGAAGGATGGGCTGGCACTTCACCCAGCTGGAGGTCTGCCACCCCTGGTGCAAAGCACCTGCTCTCCACCAAGGCTGGCAGGGTAGAGTTCCAGAAAATGTGGGCATCGTGGGTGCTGCCTGCCCATCCAACACTTACATGTTGGTGAAAGTGCCCTGGTGTTTGATGACAGCCTGCAGCATGACCAAATGAAAGCTCCATTGCCTGTAGTGGGGTGGTCACTATGGAGTGGGCAGGTGATAGGGCTGTGGGTCCCATCCAGGGCCCAATACACTGGGGGAAGCCCAGGGTGCTGACCCTGCCGCCACATCCAGGGGGTCATAGACCCAGAACACAGTTGCCACAACACATTCTGGAGGACACTTCAGACCTCCAAGACAGTATCCTTAGCATTCACCTTGCCCACACTGAAGAGGTGGCCAGTATAGCACAGGCTGGCAGGCATGGCCAACTTGAGCATGGCAATGGCCAGTTGGGTCTCCGCAAGGAGGGGTGGCCATATGGTGGTAGCCTGTCACTCCAGATGGAGGCACAGCTGGTCAAGGAGCTCCTGGAAGGTGGCCCGGTTCATCTGGAATAAGTTCAGCCACTGCTCATCATCCTGGGTGTACTGGACAATGGGCAGCCACCAGTCCTGACTGGCTGGGCATACCTACAGGCAGCTAGGCTGGAGCCCCAGGAGCATAAGGACAACACCAGAAGTGATGTCCATGTGCACATCATTGGCATCCCTGCCAGGGTCTGGCAGTAGCTCAGGGGCTGACCAGTGTCAGCACAGGGTCAGTGGGCCTCCGACACCATAGTGAGCCTGGCCACACAGCTGTGCAGCACAGCGGGGGCCAGACAAGGCCAAGATTGACCTGATCCAGGTGGTGTCACTGCAGCAGCAAAGCATGGTGAGCAGGGTGGCAAGCAGGAGCATGGAGCATGGGTCATCACTCCTGGGGCCTGGGAGTGGAGCAGCCATCACACAGTGGGCACATGCTATGGCAGCAGAGTCAGAGAGGTCTGTGCCAGCATGCTGCAGACTGTTCCAGGCCAGAAACACAGGTGGCCAGGGAGCACCACATGGGGCTGCCTTTTAAAAAGTGCCCTGGCCCTAGGCAACTGTGGCTGGAGCCTCCAGCTCCTGGTTGCTGTAGGAGGGTGAAGGAGGACCAAAACAGTCTAGTGTCATGAGGAGCAAATCTGCTCCCAAATAGCTGCGTTTCTACTCTTGCCCAGGGCAGGTTTACTGTGCAGTAAATTACTGTGCAGTAAACCCATTTACTATTAATTGTATGCGTAGACACACCCTTTCTCCACCTGCATTTTAAAAGACAAAAGTGAACCCTGGTCAGTTCTTTAAAAGAGATGGAAGTGCTAACTTTCTAACAAGTTGGACCCATGCCCTTATTCAGGCCTATATGTCCCAGAAACACACACCTGTCCTCGGTGTTACCTATTGGTTACTTCTAGGCAGCTGACCTAACAATGTGCTGACTGCTTTGAAGCCAATTATGGATATCAAATGTTCCCCAGATATCATATAAAGAATCTAGATGCCTAGTTTGTTCTCTTGTACTCAAATTCAAGACAATGGCTTGTTCTTTGGTGTTGTATAAAGAAAAAAAACCTTGTTTTGGATTCAAGTAAATAGGGTACTTATTTTAATGGGGCTGGTTGGCTTTCTGTGATATTCTTGCAGTCTGTAAAGAATCGTCTCAGTAATTGGCATAGGAATGTCATATAATACAAGCAGACCAGCAGCAAACTCAAAGATATTAATATGTATGCATATCCCTAATGCCAATTCATTAGTCAAATAGTTTAATCTGAACTCTCCTGTTATATAAAAACATTTATACTGTATTATTCTTCTTTACATAAAATACAAAAGTGCTTTCTGCAAAATGGTTTCCTATTACGCTACTTTGTACAAGCTGATTTTAATTATTTTTTTAGCTGAGCTTTCAACTGTTTCCCTAGAACAGAACAGACACGCTTATTACCTACACCAATTCTAAGTTTGTGTTCCTGGGGGATGCAGTAGAGATATTTGTACCAATAGGGTTTTTCTAATGGCTGCACACTTATCCTGAGGTACAATTTTATTGTGGTACATTATACTAGATTTTCCCCTGGTTTCCAATGTAAAATAATTATCTGGAGTGGAGACATTTACTTTTAATACAACCTGGAATAGCATGGACCAGAATAGTAGATAAAGCATGATAACTAGGGTTTCAGTTAATTGAGATATTTTGCAATTTAATTATTTTACTAAATTTCACTGCTGGCTAGAAATAGAAAAAAAAAAAGAGAGGTTCCTTGTAAATAATTCTTTGGAAAAAAGATCTACTTTTCATTTCCCTTATCAGATTGTTTACCACCAACAGACTTTCTTGAAAATCTGAAAGAATTTTTTACATTTTTTTCTTTTTTTCCCTGAAAACTTAGTTTAATTTTTCCAATAAAAAAATCCAAATTCCAAAGTTTCAAGCAGAACTACTGTTAGGACAATTTGGGGTATATAAACTTCAGGTCCTAGAAGATATATTTTTAATGTATTCTATAGAAAATTGTCCTACATGGCTAGTTTTGTCCAAATTAGTTGTAATTATTCGTAAGGATGATGATAACGAGATGTTTGAATTTTCACAAACCTTCTGCCAGCTGGTATGACTATAGAAACACCTACCTAGAACTTCAGTATCACCTCCAAAGAATGGACAGCTCCATAACAATGAGGTAGTGTTGTAAACTACGAGCGTAATTCCTGCTCCTGGAAGAATGTGATATCTCTCAGTCAAGGATTTTTGTGGGGTAATAGCTTTTATTGGATCAGCTGCATGACTGAGATCATGTAGGACAGCTTTTGAATGAAAGTTATTCTTCAGGTTGCCTGCAGTTAGTCCAATGATATAATTAAAAAAAACTTCCTTGCCTCTCTCATAATTCCTGGACTGTCATGGCTACAACATTATTGCAATGTGACCACACCTGTCAGTCATAACTTTGCCTATTGTTACATTAGTATATCTTCAGAGGACTCCTTCCTCTATGTTGTAATTCTGTCTTCTCATTGGGGAAAATATGAACAGTTAGTTATCGCTGAGATGCTCAAAACTTCTGTTTAGCTACTTTCAATCCCTGTGAGCACCTACATTTCTACCAGTTTTACATGTTTGCAACCACTGGTATCCTGAAACCACCTAGCTGCTCAATATATTATCACATGCATTATCGTCAGTGGGATCTCTAAGCGAGACATTCTTCTGCTCATGTCTCTATGGTATACAATACATTTGTTCTGAGCACACTTACTAGATCAGCTCCTTAATAAAAGATACCTGGGGATGGAACATGTCCACTTGCTTAAGAGGCCAGTAATTAAGACATTCATTTGGGAGGTGGAAGGTCTGTTTTCAAGTCCCTCCTCTGCTTGATTAAGAACGGGGAGTTTTTCAGCTGTTAGAGTTGCCATACATGGTGTAGCTAAATAGTTATTGGAACAGGAACCTTGAATCTGATTCTCATGGCTACCAAGTGAGTGCTTTGTTCATGAAACAGTGGAATCAGTCTCCTCTGGGTGGTAGGGTTCTACATGTCAGGTAAAATGTAAGTGCCTTCACAGGTTTAGCCTAAGTGACTTGCCCAGAACAACATAAGAAGTCTGTAGCTGATCAAGGAATTGACCTCAGTTCTCCAGTTAGTACTGTGACCAGTAGAATAAACTTTTGCCCTTCGTTGACTGTAAGGCAATCCTGGCTCTTTCACAGGAACAATCATGCTGAAATGATTCCTTTCAGCTACAAACATAAACACTTGGAATGCACTCAAATGCAATTAAAAACTTACATCATTTGGTACCTTACAAGCTTCATAGAATAACATTTTGTGTTATGCTCAAGTTATTTCCCTTCCTTAACTTCTCTTTCTATGTTTACAGTCTGTCCAAAGGCTGATAGTGTAACACTAATAGAAACATATCACCTTAAGCACTTTTTTGTTATTTTATGATGTACAGAAAACAGAAATACCTTAGATGTAGACAAAAGTGTCTGAACCAAAGAGCCACAGACAAAAATGATAAGTTGCTTTTGAAATAAATTAAATTCATAGACAGACATTAGGGCTGGAAGGGACCTCGGAAGATCATCGAGTTCAGCCCCCCGCCAGAAGGCAGGAAGTCAGCTGGGGTCATAGGATCCCAGCAAGATAAGCATCGAATTTTTTTCTTGAAGGTGTTCAATGTAGGTGCTTGAACCACCTCCAATGGCAGGCTATTCCAGACCTTGGGAGCTGAGACAGTAAAGAAATTCTTCCTTATGTCCAGCATGAAGTGGTCTTGCAGTAGTTTATAACCGTTCGACCTCATCATCGCTTGGGGCGCTCCGGTGAACAATCGTTCCCCCAGATCCTGGTGAACACCCCTGATAAACGTATAGGTGGCCATCAGATCACCCCTGAGCCTGCGCTTTTCCAGGCTAAAGAGTCCCATGGCTCTCAGCCTATTGTCGTAAGGTCTGTTTTCCTGACCTCTGATCATGTGCGTGGCTCTTCTCTGGACTCTCTCAAGCTTCTCCATATCCTTTTAGAATTGTGGGACCCAAAACTGGACGCAGTACTCCAGCTGCGACCTCACCAAGGCCGAGTACAAGGGAAGAATGACGTCCCAGGATTTGCTTGAGAAGCATCTATGGATGCAAGCCAGCGTTTTGGTCACTTTACTAGCTGCAGCATCGCATTGCAGGCTCATGTTCATCTTGTGGTCAATAACGACCCCCAAGTCTCTTTCTTCCGTAGTGCTAGCCAACATAGCACTGCCGAGCCTATAAGGATGCTGCAGGTTTTTCCTCCCAAGGTGGAGAACCTT
>NW_005842227.1:1668961-1688654 GCF_000455745.1 Alligator sinensis
GTGGGGCTGCCCCGGTCTCCCTGCCTCAGGGTGAGGGGATGGATCATGGTGGCAGTGGCCTCCTGCCCGGCCCAGATGCCCCTACAACAGCTGCCAGGGAAGGGAAGAGAGGGGAAGGGAGGGGAGGGAAGGGAAGGTGAGTGAACAAGGGCCAGGCAGAGACAGCTGCAGGGAGGAGAGTAGAGTGAGGCCAGTTGTGCCCATGTGGCCACCCCTTCCCCTGTGCCTGGGGTCATTGCCCAGTGCAGTGTCAGCTGATGCTCCCCAGCCCTGCATTGGCCCAGGCTTCCTCTCCACTGCTGGGGGTGGCCTGGAGCTGGGGGTGGTGCGGAGCCAGCCTCAGCTGCACCACCAGGCCGGAGGGGACAGAGTCCCTGGCACCCCTGTGCCCACCCCATGTTGTCCTCACAAAGAGCCCTGTGCAGCCCAGCAGCTTGTCCAGAGGTGGTGCCAGGGAGCCAAGGGGAGTATGAGGCCCCCTATCTGTGCATGGGGCAGGGCAGGTGCAGCTGAGGCTGGGCTCTGCCTGCTCCCACCTGTGACAGTGGTGTGGTGCAGTGCCATGTGCCTCCTGCCTGGCCCAACCTACATGGCACCGTACCACTGTCAAAGGCAGGAGCAAGGTGCACAGGCTGGGAGCCAGCAGAGCCCAGCCCCAGATGCACCCATCCTGCCCCATGCACAGATCAGGGGCCGCGTGCCTCCCTCAGCTCCCCAGCACCACTTCTGGAGGAACCAGCAGGCTGCTGGGGCAGGGCCAGGGCCTGGTGCAAGGGCTAGGGGGTGGTGGTTTCATGGGGGCCGCTGGCACCAAGCAATGACCCTGGGTGCAGAGGGAGAGGCAGCCGCATGAGCGCAGCCAGCCCTGGCCCCAATCCTGGCTCTGCTGTGCTCCCCGCCCAGTCTCTTCCTGTTCCTAGCCCCACTCCCCCCTGCTTTATTCTCCCCCCACAGACTTCCCTGCTGGGGGGGGGGGCATGCATGCATGCTTAGCCCCCTAAAAAATTCTTTTTCTCCCTCTGCATGTGCGTGCATGCATGCATGTGTGTGCGTGTCTGTGTTCATGGCAGGAGGGAGAGTGTGTTTGTATCTGTGTGTCCATTTGCAGAGTGAGTACAGTGTGTGCCCATCTGTGTGTGTGCATGCATGTGTCTGTCTTCCTGGCAGGGATAGTATGTCTGTGTCTGTGTGTCCATGTGCAGAGAGTAAATGAGAGTATTGTGCTCCCATCTGTGTGTATATTTGGCCATAGCAGGACAGGGGGAGCAGGGAACAGGGAGAAGATGTGGCATGTCCCCCCGCTTCACCAGGCCAGCACGGTCCCCCTCAGTCTCCCCTGCCAGCACCAGGGGAGGAAGGGTCCCTGCCCCCCACCTCCCCTGCAGCCCAGATCCCGTTTTTTGTTTGCCCAGGGTCCCAGTACACATTAATCTGCCTCTGAGTGTGGGGCCGGACATGGAGTGGTGGAGGGTATGCAGGGCATGCAGGTCAGGGTGCAGAGTGTGGGGCGTAGGTTGCATGTGGCCAGATGCAGAGCAGCAGCACTGCAGGATTGGTGTGTGGTGTCGGCTGCCACCTGCAAGCTTCCCCCCAGTTTCCATCAGTGGCGTGGGGTGGTGGGTGACGGTACTCCATCCCCATCTGCCCCCACCCCCCCCATCATTCATGGCAGGCATTTGGCTAATAATAATAATAATAATAATAATCTGTTTTCTAGTTAGGATTCTCTTTGTCTATACATGCAGTATGATGTCTGATCTCTCTTAGTTATGATCATTCAAAAGGGATGGGTAGCGCCCAAATATGATATTTCATATTTTCATTTAAGAAACAGTTAAGGGACACTTATTGCTATTTTATAGTTACAGACAGAGTGTAACTACTGAGGGACATAACACGAAAGAAGTGAGCAATCTTGCTCACTTATAATCTTTCCATTCATATTAGCTATGACCAGTATAAAACTGCCTGAGGTAACTTCCTTATGCCAGTTCACATACAAATTGCTGAATATACAAATGCTTCAAAATTCATGCTGTGTTTTACATCTCCAAATCCTATTTAAAGCATGTACCTTTTCTTATGTTAGGAGGAGGCTGAATAACATGTTCAAATTTGCAGTGTTTTCAGAAGGAAACAGAACAGCTTCCTTCCAAAATTTGTATGTCATACTGCGTGGGAGAAAATCATCAGTGTAAGTACGTGCTAACATATTCTGTTATCAACAGCAGGACCAGACGTTACTGTGTTAAAAATACTTCCAGGTATGCCCTATGCATATGACATTGTTAGTAACACAGGTGCAGTTTTGCCCCAGAAGAAAAATGCATACAGTTTTTTCTTGCAATAGGGTATGAGTAAAATGTTGTGAATCCTAAGGAAAAGGAGAGAGATGCTGCATAGCAGAATGAAGAAGTGATGCCAAGCCCAAAATTTTGAGACAAAAAGATCTGTCACCTCTCACAGAAGCTTACCAACTCAGACCTGTCCTCTATGGGTCAGCTAGCTCCACATGCTATACTTTGTCATCTGTCTTCATAGTTCCATAGTAGTTTGGGGTCAGAAGGGACCTGAACAGATAATCTAGTCTGACCCCCCCCACCTCTGGCAGGAGCACACGCTGGGATTACACGACCCCAGACAGGTGTTCGTCCAACTTCTTTTTGAATTTACCGAAGGTAGGAGCAAGGACCACTTCCCTAGGAAGTTGGTTCCAGATCCTAGCCACCCTAACAGTGAAATAGTGCCACCTAATCTCTAACCTGAACCTGTTCTCCAGCAGCTTCTGGCCATTGTTCCTCGTCACCCCAGGTGCTGCTGGGGGGAATAGGGCCCTTCCTATTTGCTGCTGATCACCCCTAATGAGTTTGTAGGCAGCCACCAAATCCCCCCTCAGCCTCCACTTGCTGAGGCTGAATGAGTTCAGGTCCCTCAGCCTATCCTCATAGGGCCTGCCCTGTTGCCCTCCAGCCAAGTGGGTGGCCCTCCTCTGAACCCTCTCAAGGCAGTCCACATCCTTCTTAAAGTGCGGTGCCCAGAACTGGACGCAGTACTCCAATTGTGACTTGACCAATGTTGTGTAGAGGGGGAGTATCACCTCTCTGGACCGGCTTAAGATGCATCTCTGGATGCACGACAAGGTGTGGTTGGCTTTGCTGGCTGCGGTCTGGCATTGGTGGCTCATGTTCATCTTGGAGTCAATAATGACTCCTTGATCCCGTTCTGCCTCTGTGCTTTCAAGAGGGGAACTCCCCAGCCTGTATGTATGCTGTGGATTCCTTCTCGTTTAGACTCCTATACACGTACCTATAAGGATTAGAGCACCTATAAGGAGTAGGAGTCTAAACAAGCATTGCCTATAAGCTCTAACACATGCAAACGTGTTTCTTTCTCCACCCCTCCAACACATGCAAATGGAGAAATAGTGGGAAGTTCAGTGCAGAATTATTGCCCTAAAACAGGAGTGGGCCAAATGGTGGATCCAGCTAGCAGCTGGGCTCCATTTCCCAGCAGCTCCTACCTGCGTGGCTGGGGCAGGGTTCCATGGAGACCCCAGCAGCAGCCACACTTTGATAGCATGGAGTTGGGGCTTCCCTGGAGACCAGCCCAGCAGCACTGGCTGCATGTACAGCAGAGTTCAGAGCCTCTCTGCAACCAGGCAGGGATATTGTGGCTGTGACAGCATGGTCCGGAGCTGGGGCACAGCCATGATCTACATACAAGCAGGGATGTGCAGGCAATGGATCATGGCTCTGCCCCAGCTCCTTGCAGTGGTAACAGCATGGTCCAGAGCCAGGACAGAGACCCGATCCACTGCTTGTATGCCCCTGCCTGGAGCATGCAGGCTGCAGATTGTGGCTCTGCCCCAGCTCCAAACCACGCTGTCACCACCACAAGATCCCAGCCCAGTTGTGGAGCAGCTCTGTACTCTGCCACACACCCTGCCAGCAGGGGTGGCAGTGGGAGGCCTTGGGGGGCTATAACCACCACCACTCCATAGCCCTGCATAGCCACCCCTCCGCAGCATTGCCACCACCACCACTGCCTATCCTGCACAGGTGGCAGCAGTTGAGCCCACCTTGCTCCCACCCACAGTACAGCCCCCCTCCACTGGGAAGAGGCTGATGCCGCTGATGCCTGCAAGTGCTGCTGGGGCCGATCTCCATGCTATCACATGCAGTTGCTTCTGGGGTCTCCAAGCCATGCGGGAGGGGGCTGCTGGAAAATGGATTCCATTGCCAGCCAGAGCCTGCCCATGGGCCGGACTTTGCCTGCCCCTGCTCTAGAATCTACTTTTTCCTCAGTCCTCTGGAAAAGCCCACTCCGGACCACCTACTTCCATGTCTTAAAGCTCCATTGAGGGGCTTCCATGAGCTGCAGCCCAAAGGGAGAAACCCTGTAGGAGTTACTCCATTTGACTGACATTCCTCCTGACAAATGAATTATTTCAATGCCATAGAAATAATTCAGTATTTTTTAAAGTGGGTTACCTGCTGTGGACATCCTATCTGGGTTAAAGAGAATTGTCAGTTTACAAATCTTGGTCCAAATTGTTCTTTTTTTCATGATTTCCCCGCTAGGGATCTGAAAACTGCAGGTTTTGACAAAGAGGTCATCACCTAACTGTGCCATTAAAGAGGTAAAGGCTGCCCCTCACAGAGAGAGCTTGAACAATGAATTTAGATGGAAACCCTCAAGTTGACATCCTTCATAAGATAGTTCCTTCTGATAACTCCCCACGTGCCAGGACCCTTAATCTCATCCATTTGCAAAGGGCAGGATTCCAGTAGGTGATGGAGGAGTGCATTTAAATGAATGGTGGCAGCATCCACATTAACTTAATCCTGGAATAGCAGAAGCATTGAATGGGAGATGCAAAAACATGAGGAAGACTTAACTGGCTATGGAGAATGAAAGTATGTTCAGGACAGCATAGTCATTTCTGTGGTAATGACATCAAATGTCATGATACAGAGTAACTTTGAGAAATCAGGTGTATGTGAATTAGGGATGTGGACTAGTCTTTACTCCTACATATTCTAACCATATCAGTCTGAACAATTTTTAGGATGGATGGTCTAAGGCAGCAGCGGGGTTTAGACTCCTATACACGTACAGGCAGCCTGCTCTGATGAACTGTAATTCCCCAGACAGGTGTTCGTCCAACTTCTTTTTGAATTTACCGAAGGTAGGAGCAAGGACCACTTCCCTAGGAAGTTGGTTCCAGATCCTAGCCACCCTAACAGTGAAATAGTGCCACCTAATCTCTAACCTGAACCTGTTCTCCAGCAGCTTCTGGCCATTGTTCCTCGTCACCCCAGGTGCTGCTGGGGGGAATAGGGCCCTTCCTATTTGCTGCTGATCACCCCTAATGAGTTTGTAGGCAGCCACCAAATCCCCCCTCAGCCTCCACTTGCTGAGGCTGAATGAGTTCAGGTCCCTCAGCCTATCCTCATAGGGCCTGCCCTGTTGCCCTCCAGCCAAGTGGGTGGCCCTCCTCTGAACCCTCTCAAGGCAGTCCACATCCTTCTTAAAGTGCGGTGCCCAGAACTGGACGCAGTACTCCAATTGTGACTTGACCAATGTTGTGTAGAGGGGGAGTATCACCTCTCTGGACCGGCTTAAGATGCATCTCTGGATGCACGACAAGGTGTGGTTGGCTTTGCTGGCTGCGGTCTGGCATTGGTGGCTCATGTTCATCTTGGAGTCAATAATGACTCCTTGATCCCGTTCTGCCTCTGTGCTTTCAAGAGGGGAACTCCCCAGCCTGTATGTATGCTGTGGATTCCTTCTCGTTTAGACTCCTATACACGTACCTATAAGGATTAGAGCACCTATAAGGAGTAGGAGTCTAAACAAGCATTGCCTATAAGCTCTAACACATGCAAACGTGTTTCTTTCTCCACCCCTCCAACACATGCAAATGGAGAAATAGTGGGAAGTTCAGTGCAGAATTATTGCCCTAAAACAGGAGTGGGCCAAATGGTGGATCCAGCTAGCAGCTGGGCTCCATTTCCCAGCAGCTCCTACCTGCGTGGCTGGGGCAGGGTTCCATGGAGACCCCAGCAGCAGCCACACTTTGATAGCATGGAGTTGGGGCTTCCCTGGAGACCAGCCCAGCAGCACTGGCTGCATGTACAGCAGAGTTCAGAGCCTCTCTGCAACCAGGCAGGGATATTGTGGCTGTGACAGCATGGTCCGGAGCTGGGGCACAGCCATGATCTACATACAAGCAGGGATGTGCAGGCAATGGATCATGGCTCTGCCCCAGCTCCTTGCAGTGGTAACAGCATGGTCCAGAGCCAGGACAGAGACCCGATCCACTGCTTGTATGCCCCTGCCTGGAGCATGCAGGCTGCAGATTGTGGCTCTGCCCCAGCTCCAAACCACGCTGTCACCACCACAAGATCCCAGCCCAGTTGTGGAGCAGCTCTGTACTCTGCCACACACCCTGCCAGCAGGGGTGGCAGTGGGAGGCCTTGGGGGGCTATAACCACCACCACTCCATAGCCCTGCATAGCCACCCCTCCGCAGCATTGCCACCACCACCACTGCCTATCCTGCACAGGTGGCAGCAGTTGAGCCCACCTTGCTCCCACCCACAGTACAGCCCCCCTCCACTGGGAAGAGGCTGATGCCGCTGATGCCTGCAAGTGCTGCTGGGGCCGATCTCCATGCTATCACATGCAGTTGCTTCTGGGGTCTCCAAGCCATGCGGGAGGGGGCTGCTGGAAAATGGATTCCATTGCCAGCCAGAGCCTGCCCATGGGCCGGACTTTGCCTGCCCCTGCTCTAGAATCTACTTTTTCCTCAGTCCTCTGGAAAAGCCCACTCCGGACCACCTACTTCCATGTCTTAAAGCTCCATTGAGGGGCTTCCATGAGCTGCAGCCCAAAGGGAGAAACCCTGTAGGAGTTACTCCATTTGACTGACATTCCTCCTGACAAATGAATTATTTCAATGCCATAGAAATAATTCAGTATTTTTTAAAGTGGGTTACCTGCTGTGGACATCCTATCTGGGTTAAAGAGAATTGTCAGTTTACAAATCTTGGTCCAAATTGTTCTTTTTTTCATGATTTCCCCGCTAGGGATCTGAAAACTGCAGGTTTTGACAAAGAGGTCATCACCTAACTGTGCCATTAAAGAGGTAAAGGCTGCCCCTCACAGAGAGAGCTTGAACAATGAATTTAGATGGAAACCCTCAAGTTGACATCCTTCATAAGATAGTTCCTTCTGATAACTCCCCACGTGCCAGGACCCTTAATCTCATCCATTTGCAAAGGGCAGGATTCCAGTAGGTGATGGAGGAGTGCATTTAAATGAATGGTGGCAGCATCCACATTAACTTAATCCTGGAATAGCAGAAGCATTGAATGGGAGATGCAAAAACATGAGGAAGACTTAACTGGCTATGGAGAATGAAAGTATGTTCAGGACAGCATAGTCATTTCTGTGGTAATGACATCAAATGTCATGATACAGAGTAACTTTGAGAAATCAGGTGTATGTGAATTAGGGATGTGGACTAGTCTTTACTCCTACATATTCTAACCATATCAGTCTGAACAATTTTTAGGATGGATGGTCTAAGGCAGCAGCGGGGTTTAGACTCCTATACACGTACAGGCAGCCTGCTCTGATGAACTGTAATTACAGTGCATTGGAGCAGACATGTTTAATTGAGTCTGCTGGAGTGTGGTAATTACTGCGCTCCAGCAGAATCCAGCGTCATGTGTATCAGTGTCCCCATGCTGAAAAACAGTGGTGGGGCACTTTAACCTAAAGCTCATTCAATGAGCTTTAGTTCAAAGCACCCTACCGCCATTTTTCAATGTGGGTATGCTGATACACGTGACGCTCCAGGCTCTTCTAATTACTGCAGCTCTCAGAGTTGAGCTAATTAAAGTGCTGCTGCCTCCCCCCTCCCCTGCCCCCCACCGCCTCCCAGAGCACATCTATAAATGCCCTTTAAGACTACTCCTAACCCAAATTTTGCAGCTACTTACAGTGGTAGGAGAATTCTTAAGCTTGATTTATCTCAGAAGGATGTTAAAGGAGGGCATGATATCAGTTTTCAAATACTGAAAACTGTAAGGCTGCATTAAAGAAGAGGAGCAACATTTTTTCTTGCTGGCCACAGAAAGTAAGAAGCAGTGGATTTATAGGAAAGAAAAGCATATTTAGATTAAATCTCAGGAACCACCCTCCCCCCCAACTGTAAGAATAGTAGACAGAGAGAAAAGCTGCCCAGAGAAGTTGTGAAATCTCCTCCATTGGAGATTTCCAAGAATAGGGTGAACACGCATCTCTATAGGATGGTTTAGGAACAACAGATCCTGCATTTGTGCAGGAGGTTGGCCTAGATGACCCTTGTGGTCCCTCCCACCCTATGAGTCTATGCAATTTTCTTTCCACGGATGGTTGCATGCACATTATTTTTCAAATAGATGTACTAGTTTGCCTTGCTGTGGAAATTCTTGTTTGTTAAATTGCATTGGCATGGCATGCTAAGATCATTTTAGAGAATTGTGTGTAATGTTCTCACAGTAAAATACAAGGCTGATCAAATACCTTTTTTTTCACATTTGGGGCCAATTTAAAAGAATTGGTGCTGCAGCATGCTGGTTCAGAAACAATGCTCTATGGCACTGCCACACAGTCTGTTGGGTAGTTTGTTTTTGTAACTACTGCCACATCAGATCATGTGGGACTTCAAAAAACACTCAAATAATTCAGATGGAGCAGGCAGGAAATATTTCCCTGAACAATCCCTTAAAGAAATAATTGTCTTAAATACTGTATCACCCTACTTCATCTTAAAAGTTACCATTTTACAATTACTTTTTAATTAGTTCCCAATGTGCTAATGCACATTTGCTGATATCAGTGTTCTGAATCATGCAGCTGTCTAGTGTTTACATTTTTAAAGTTAGCCCCACAGGATCTTTTATCAGCTTTGGAGAGTTGTCTTTTAAATGACTTACCACTAAGTGGGGTTTTCTGGATTCCTGACAATGAAAAAACATTTGATCATAACTCCTGGGTTGCTGATAGTCCTAGCTCCGTGTAGTCAATAGCTCTGCCAGCAGGAAATGGTTGATTGCTAGATTAGCAAATAAGGGTGCTGCTAAAGTCCCAGATTACTTGAATTACTGACTAGTAAGTGCATTTTGTTCAGTACTCAAATGTTACCCACATAAAAATCATAGGTTGGGCTCCCAAACCATGTGATTAGCTCAGAAATTGACATTTTAAAGCTATAAGGTTGGTTGGGGGCATGCTCCAGTTCTTCTGTTGTATCAAAGAATCATAGTGTTGGAAGAAATCTCAAGGGTCTTCTAATCCAATTCCCAAAGAGATACAGGATCCACTATTCCTAAAACATCCAGAGTATCTTCCTATGCATCTCCTTCCACTACCTTATATTGTGTTAGTTAGTTAGTTAGGGAAAAAACCCTGAGATTTAATCTAAATTTGCTTTTCTACCATATAGACCCATTGCTTCCTCTCTCGCTCTCCACAGCAAGCAAGAATAGTTGTTCTGCCTCTTCTTTAATGCAGCCTGACAAATTTTTGAAAACTGCTGTCTTTCCTACTTTACTCTCCTCTGCTCAAGAGAAAAGATATCCAATTATTGTAACTTTGCTTTATGAAGCTTGTATCCAGCCCCTTTATCAACTTTGTCCCTGGCCTATTCTGACAGAGTACTGGGTGCACCTGTCCTTTAAGAAGAGGAGCAGTGCAAGTGGAGAAGAGAGCTAATGAGAGCATCACCTGACCAGGAGAAGGCCGGGTTATAAACCCATGTCCCGGTCAAGCAGTCTAAGCCCAGGAGTCACAAGTGGTAGGGCTCCTGCCTGAACTGCTGAAAGTTGGGGGGTTACCTTTTTACAGAGAGATCTAAGACAGGTATGTAGCAGGCGGCTTGGAGCCCCTGGGGCTGAGGCAGGCTACAGGAGCTGATTGAGGAGTCATCTGACCCAGAAGGATGGCTGGGCTTAGACTGGATATAATCCCAGGCCCTCTGAGAATGGGACCAGGGTGTGCAAAAGCCCATTCCAACTTCCAGTGTATTGGAATGAGAATAGGTGGAAGAAGGCTTTAGAAGCGATAAGCCTGGGAAAAGGTGCCAGGAGCCTGTAGCCCAGAAGGGGCTGTGATCTTTACTGGCAGTGCTGCTTCCTAACCATATTGGCCCAACCCTATGTTTGTCCCCTGGGTTCAGCAACCTACGTATTTTGATTTGGGCCTGCATCATTAATACATATGAGGCATGGGAGGTGGTTGTGCTTCTTTGCTCAGCACTAGTTAAGCCTCATCTAGAGTATTGCATGCAGTCTGGGACTTCACATTCTTAAAAAGGATGTGGAGAAGCTGGGGAGGGTCCAGAGATGGTTGACAAAAGTGCTAAAGGACTTGGAAGCAATAGCATAACAGGGGGAGAGGAGGAGTGAGCAGGGCACCAGCCCTGGGTGCTGGCTTTGCAGGGTGCCAATATGGCCCCCTCCCCTCAGGAGTCTTTGTCGTGGTGGCAGGCATAGCCCTGTGCTGTCCAGCCACAGGAGCTGGGCAGGTGCAGCCCATGCCCAGTAGTGTATTTGAAGGGGAAAGGGGTAGTATTACAGCCCCTGCCCAGGAGAGGGGCGCAGTGGGAAGGCTTTGCCTGGGGGGGAAGGAAAAGCAAATGGGGTACAAGAAGTGTTCCTCAGGGATCCCATGCTATTTCCTGTCCCTCAGCTGCAGCAGCCTAAACTCAAATTTCAGAGGGAGCAAAAATGCTGCCACAGCACCCTTCTAAAGCAAAATCCTCATTACAATTTAATTGTCTATTTGCAAGGGAGATATGTTCTTATAAGGAAAAATACTGGTTGCTATAATAGTCTCTGAAGAAGTGTTCAACCAAAGTATAAGAAAAGATTCTTGCTCATAGAAACTATGTGACTGAGTTTCCAGCGTCAGGCCATTTAGTTTCAGAGTTTGAAGAGTGGTCTTGTATAAATGTGCAAATGCATTTATGATTAAAGTAGATTATTAAAGATGCAGAGATTTCAAGAGATATGAGGAATAGTTTATATGATTCAGCTAAGAGTTGGAGACTGAAATGATAAAGATCAGGAATGGTGATCTTTGCATACCTGAATGAAAAATATATTTGTCCTGAAGAATCTCTAATATCACTGATAAACTTGTTCCTCCTCTTGTGGCCCATCACACAATCTGTACCTTACCACTACCATCACTCCTCCAGCCTTAGCTCCTCATACAGCCCAGTGGGCTCTTGCAATATTCAGTAATCACTTAGAGCTAAGGGGCCTAACAGAGGTCTGCTTCCCTCAGGATCTGAGTTCCCAATGGCTTATATCAGCATCTTGTAAAGGTATAGCTCTCATCCTAATGGTGATGTCAAAAAGTGTTGGCAGGAGAAGGTGCATTACATTGGAGGACAGGCAAATGAGCTCAACAGATGTTCCCACCGTATGTATGAAATGTGAGGCTGGGTCTGGCTTTTTTCAAATGCTGCGTTCCAGTCCCACCTCCAAAGATACTGAGATACATTAGACTCAAAACAATGGAAGATAAAAAGTGCATATATCAACTGGCAAAGGCTGAAATGAGGCAAACCAGAGAGATTTAGGAAATGAAGTACAGAAAACAGGCAAGGCAGTGACACAACCAAGGAAGATCAAGGACAGATGAAGGAATTAATTTGAAAGACTCATTAATGAAGAGATCCCATAGCACTGGTTCAGAAAAGTTGTGGTGAAACTAGCTTTGGTCAAATCAATAGAAGAAAAAGAAGTAATAGATGCCCTTGATAAGATAAAATCAGAAAGCTGTAAAACAGGATGAAATACCAGAAGAAGCGTGGAAGGCACTAGGATGTAAAAGTGGAAGTTTCCTTACAAGGTTCTCAACTAAGATATGAAAATATACCAGATGTGTGGAGCATGAGCTTTATGATGCTTGTGTTTATGTACAAGTAATGTACAAAACTGCAAGTAACAGGCATAAAATGGATGAAACACACTATGAAACTATAGAAAGGGGCACTGAACAAAAATAGAGAATTGAAGGGAAATTTGGTAACCATCTGTTTTCTTCATTCTAGAAAAGAGAACCAGGTGCACTTTTTCCTGCAATACAGGGATTTGAAGAGGCTTCCCCAAAAAAACTGGGGAAGTGTTTAGTGTCAACCCCTAAATTAGCCAGAGTTCTAAGGATTAAAACCTGTAGGTTTTATTCTCCACTGCCTCCTGAAATAACTACTAAAGCCGATACAGTTACAATAGTATAAAATGTATGAAAGTGAATCCCTTTCTATCCTAAATCCAATTATATAAATAACAGTCCTATAATCCTGAATAACTCCAGGTCCCTATTTCTAAATACTCTAGAAAGGTACAAAGTTACTCAGAATAACCCCTAATTCAAAGGAACAGGGAGTTGTAAATGACTGTGTAATTGTGGTGTTGGAATATTGCTGCAGCTGGGATGGTCCAAGGTTATGCAAGAAGCAAGGAAGGGCATGTTGTGCCCAAACACTTGTTTAACATTTCTCTCAACTATATGGTCGGTTCCAACTAAAACAACTTACTTCTTATGTAATTGCAAACTGGTTTGTTGTTTTTTTCTAAATCAATTAGAAAAACCAATAATGTGTATGCTACAAGACCAACAGAAAGCGACACTATTAACAAACATACATGAACTCAAGGTATGTACACATGGCATTTTTGTGTATTCTCACTTTCTTCTGGAGTAGACACATGATGTGTTGGCTACAAATGTCCAACTCGGGGTCCTTAAAATTCTGGTTTATTAGGCGGATTGAAACACTGTAATGAAGTTAAATCATAAACCTTGGGGCTGGTCCCCACACACACACATGATGAGCACCCCTGAACTTTCACTATGCATTTTCTACTTCGGGAACAGCTTTGTATGTTTTGAAAAAGTATTTTATCTAACCAAGGGCATAAAGTAGGTTGTTTAGGCTGGGGGAGATCGCTTGTTGCTTAGTTGTTTAATTGCTGGCCTCGCTAGAGGGAAAGCTGTATCAACAAAGTTCCGGAGCTGGAAGGGGGGTTACTTGCTGGGCTTGCTACACATTTCATCACATCAGCAAGTTTAACCTGTTACGTAGCTATATAAGGCAGACACCCACTGGGGTGTGGGTGCTTGCTTTGCAAATGATTGCCAAGCACCACTTTCTGCGCAGAAATAAAGATTAAGTTGGATCCTTCACCCCTGTGTGTTTATTGGCACAAGCGTACCGGGCACGAACTCACTGTCCTTTGGGGACAACACACACACACAAGCAAGCTACAAGAGTCAGGTATACCTATCCTACAAGCGCTGGAGTCTGCCGTTGATGGCCAGTCGAGGCTTCTTTCAGCGTGGTGTTATCCTCCAGAAGGGGGTCGCCGGCTGGTCCTTCTGGCTGGACAGGTCTGGTCAAGTTGGAGATCAAGAGGGCACCGCTGAGGGTCACTTTTCACTGCTTTTTATCTGTCCTTGGCAGACTTTGGTGACTCCCCAGTTTTCAGGTTTGCCCAATCCAGGGGTCGTTGACCCTCGTGGGACTTCCCCCCCTTGGTGGCTACTGGATGGCATCTGTCAGCCCCAGGGGTCATCTGCATGTACGTGCAGGTTTGGGACTCCGTTGATGAATTTTGAATAGGGCTCTGGGAGTGGTCGATTTGGAGATAATCAGCCCAAAAGTTGGTCCCCGGCGTTGATTAACTCAGGCCAGGGCTTCTAGCCCTCGATCAGTGACGTTTAGAGATTTCCCAGTTGTTACATTGTCTTCTATTGAGTTCTTCCATTGGTTGATCTGCGTTTTCCTTAGGTGTTAATTGCTGTCTGCTGCTACAGTGTTACACATTCGATCACTGATTCACTCGCTCTTTCAGGGGCCAGCCTGATACAGGTAAGCGGCAGTTTGACTCCTGCCCTTGTTAACATTGTTACTAAACACATTTACAGTTGAAAGTTGAAAGGTGAGGAGTATAAAATATAAGCTACAAATGCCATGGCACACAAATAGATAAAAATACCAAAATACATGGGGAGATACAAAATGCACACATACAAATTTTAAAACACAATTCCTTATCTTAAAGTGAAAGAAAGAGAAAGGAAGAAAAGGTAGAAGAGGAAAAACATATTCAAAATGGGGAGAGCAAATGCAGGCAAGAGGAAAAGGGGGCTTTCTGCTACAGATGGACAACATTTACTCTAGAGAACATGCTGTTTTCCAGTTTAAAGTTACTTCTGAAAAAGTCAGAAATTAATTTACAATGAAGAAAGTTACTCTGGTGCAGAAATCATGTGTTCACTACTCATTGTCCAATTCACCTTGAGGTAGTGATTTGCTTAAATGCAATCCAGATTCCCTAACACAGCCATCCGGCAATGTAATGGCACATATTTTGGTCAACCAGCTTGAGAAAATGGCTATGAGTGCTCCAACCTTACTCCAGACCAAATGCATCAAGAAGTACAATTCAGGGGAAAAGTACACCATTGTAAATGTGTTGTATATGCACACCCTCAGCTAAAATCGCATGTTCTCGCTGAACTGTAGCTGAGCAAAATGGTATTCCTCTTCTAAGGAAAGTAAAATAGCTGCTTTTTTGGAATGCACTGCAGTCCCAGTTAACATGTACATAGATACTTGCTGAACAGGCCATTTGAATGCACCTACCAAGCAATTATGATAAATTCAACATGCAAGTGTGGTATGTAATAATGATGTCATTTTGGTCAGAACTCTATTTCTCTCTGTACAATTTCCTAGCCATGCAGCTGGGTGTTTTAGACTCTTGCCCCTGCACTGAGGACACATAAGCTTGCATGTGCAAACTAAGCAAATGGAATAGGGCACATGCATTTGTGTAAATAGGTCAGAGAGGGAGATAGAAACCTTCACCTGTTTTAGCCCCAAATACTGAGTGGTTAGGGCCTCTCTCATCCAGAGGAAATTTGAGTTTCCCAGTGCAGGGCTCCTAGCCACTATGCCATGGGTTAGATCTGGTTCCCCCTGAAGCACTCTATGTGAAACTAAGCTTCTGCTCTTCGCATTTAGCAAGTTTCTGACCCTATAACCCATGGCACTCTCCAGTTGAGGGCACCAGCTACCTCACTGCACCTCTAGCTTGCTCTCATCCTCCTGGCCCAACATATCTCCTTCTCTTGGCTGCCCAGGGGGACAGCATCAAAAGGATCACTGGAGAAGAACTTGGACCATGCCTAATCTGTGGAGAGGTGGCTACTACTGAACTTGGGTTAGGTTCACCCCTAAGCAAAGGGCATAAAACCCAGGTTTTCTCAGCTAGAAGAGCCAAACCTGGGGGGGGGGGGGTCTCTTCCTCTTCCTCTCACCCACTACTTATGGATTTCTCACTGTCTATGTTTTTGTGACTTACACAAACTGGTGCATCCAGAATGGGCATGCCTACATTGCTATGTACACTCCTAGTCAATGCATATTATTCTGTGCATGCTCAATCTAGCTGTGGCAGAATACCATCTCTGTCTCTCCCCAAACTCTGCTGACAATTTGGTTACTATGGCCACTGCAGAAGGCAGACTCCTCTGGTCCCATCTGCTTCAGGTAACCCTGAGTTGTAACCTCTGCTGAATACATTTCTGAGGGAGGGGGAAACCTGCTCCTTCTGCCTACATGACTGGCCTCAAATACCTGGGTGGGGGGCTTAAGCTCCCTATTGCTCTAAGCAATGTCAACATGACTGGGAGGGGGCTAAAGGCCCTGCCAGTCTACCCGGCAACCAGCGATGCATTTCAAATTGGTTGGCTGGCAGGCAACAGCTGCTGGCCTCATTGGATCAGGTAAATGAGGTCCTAAGGGCTATATAAGTGAAGGACTGCCCAGAAGGAAGGGCAGTAGCCATGATGAGAACTCAGAGAGAAGCTGGACTATCTGAAACTCTCTCTCCCTCTTGAAACTCATGTTCAATGAACTGCCTGCCTCCAGAGGGAATCTCCACCTGCCTCTGGATGATACTTGTGAGTAAGCTACCTGAGATCTAACTAGATATATAGCTTGCAGTAACTCAGATGCATGATCAAAGGCTACAATGCCACTGTTTGCTCTAAGGCATTTCTCCGATATTGCTCTACTCTGTACCCTATTTCAAACCTACCCCTTGTAACCAATAAAGTTTTCCTTTGTACCTACCATGGGAGACTTATTGGGAGAGGGTCTAGATTATGCCTTGGGGTCCCCTTAGTTTGGCTGACTAAAGGAGACCACTATTTGTGCTTCAAACTGAGGGAAGCACCCCAAGTTCTTGCAGTGGGTCAAGTACCCTCAAGGACTACTAGGCCTGTGTTTCCCAGAGGGCACAGGTCCCAGATCAGTCCAGACTCTGAGTGGTGGCGGTGTTACCCCCAGGCTTGTGGGTGTGCTCCAGGAAAGGGGTCAGCCAGATGTGAGGCACCCCCAGGGAGGCACTCGGAGCCTGTAAGGTGGTTGGATGCAGTGAGGTGGGTGGCTCAATGCAGGAGCACCCCCTACTGGCCTGCCACACTAGCCACACAGTTACATGCCCACATTACGGAATCATAATCTTCACATAAGTACAAAAATGCTAGTTATCTAGCAAAAAAACTGCCATTTAGGTGCACAAAGGAAAATAGAATTTGCCTCTGATTCATTCTGAAAAATAATCCCTTGCTTCCCTGTCTAGTTTTAAACATGCTTGACTGATCTCCCATCATATTCCTATCTTTACAAAATCTGACACAGGGAAGCTATACTTTTCCTTTAAAGGTTATAGTAACATGAGCTTTAAGCTTTTTCAATACTGGCTTGTCAGACAACTTTACAAAATCCTACTGGGCTTAATGTTGGTTATGACATTACTCAGATGAGTCTACAGCAATCTAATCAATATACTAGCTTTCTGGCAGAAATACAGTTGTAACATCAGCCACACATGAATTTTATGCTGGAGTTTTTTTCAGTATTGGGACCTGTTGATTGTTCTGCACATACACACTCACGCACATGCACACACACTGCCTCTTGTGTCCCTGTGCAGCATGAAGCAATATTTTTAACTAGGGCTGGATTTAATTCACAGAGGGTCAGATTTTTTGTCAAGAAAACGCAAACTGTTTGTGGATCCCTTATTTATGTGCATAAATACAAGAAGGAGGATCATACCTCAGATATTTGTACACATAAATAGCCAGTTATCTTCTGACTGCCTATGCCCACATGCAAATACCTGACATCAATTTAAAAGCTGAGTATGTGAGTTTAAGTATGGGCTAATATTTGAGATAAAAACAGTCATTGAGTTCACTGGGGTGAACATGTAACCTCTGGAACATAACATCATAGGAATTGCCATGCCTGTGGTCCTTCTACTTTGGTAAGTTGTCACTGATGATAGCTTCAACAAAATCCTTTCAAAGAAGTTGTAAAGCATTGTGTTAGACATAGATGTTGTTGTTCTGTGTTTGTATAGCACCAGCACACTGGGTTCCATCTCTAAGACTGGGACTCCTAGTATAATAACAATAATGATAACAAAAATAACAGTTATAGTCCCTCAACCACACGTGGAATTTACTGCTCCCCACAGCAGCTTACACTAGTTTTGAAGACAGGGTTGATGTAGAGAGTAAGGAAGCTAAAGTCTACATCCCTAGTAACCAGTTATCCCTAATATCCACTTTACCAAAATATTTCTAATATCACTAATCTTCATTCCTTCCTCTTTCTTGCGCTAATTCAGCTCCGTCATAGGACACAATCTGCACTAAATGCATCCATGTTTTGCAAGTCCAAAATGTTAATTACTTAATTTTGTTTAATCAATGTTGGATTGAATAAGGGGCCAAATTAACTTTTATCTTTTCCCCTCTTAAGTTTAAATCTGTTTCCTTAAAGGAGAGGGAAGGAAATAACGTTCACCTGAAAGAATAGCTGGTGACAGTCACTCAAAATCCTCTAGCACCTGCAGAGCTAAAAATAAAGTTCATAAAAATGATAGACATGGCAGCGAATAGAATTATGGTACTTTAAAACTGTGATATAGATATCTGGATAGTTTCATAATACAGGTTATTATAGTCCCCAAAAGTCTGCATGATTTTCCTCGCATGCCATTATTTTGCATAATATAGCAATTAATATGGAATATCCTCAAAGTTATTTTGAACTGTTGACATTTATGAGATTGGGGGACCTGCAGCTTTCAGTTTATAGGGACCTGTTGAAGAAGAACAAATTTAAATAGAATAGGGGACCAACTGTTTGATGGAATGGCATTCCAAATCCTCTCTTATCAGGCTTTCACCATAAACCTGAACATATAAAGGTAGATTTCTCCCTTATTAGGAAGGGCTAGATCCATCTAAGCAAAGCAATGTGCAGCACAGCAGTACATAGCTTGGCACCTAGCCTCTAACTGGAATCAGTAAGCCCTGAAATGGGTGCCCAGGTTTCCTATACAAATGCCTTGGGGCAATTAAAATAGGTTCCACACAAGCCAGCCTGCTGAGCAGAGCACTGACTAATCAAACAAAAGCTGACAGGTGGCAATTTCTGCTTTGCCCCAGAGGTAAACCATTCTACTCTGGATTGGAGGGAGGTGCCTTGCTCCATTTAGAACAGTAGAGATCCTGATCTACAGGTAGATCCTGGAGCCTCTTTTGGTAGATTCTGGGCTGGGGGGACAGCTGGGTGTGCATGCATGTGAACACCTGCCGCCCTCAGTCCCAGAAGGTCAATCTGTGCAGGAGGGATACGGCAGGGACAAAATCAAGGCCCCCACGGTGAGCAGCTGACCATGCAGCCCAGCCAGGAGCAGGGGAAGGTAAGTGGGGCCCCAGCCTGGCTGGGTGGTGGGAGGGTTGGAGCCCAGGGGTCTCCTCCAGGAGCACAGAGTGCTCCCTCCCCATCTCTGTGCTGGTGGAGGTGGCAGAGGCTACTGCTGCTGTGCCTTGAGTCCCACTGCAGCCAGCCACATGTGGGCATGGCTCAGCTCAGCAGCAAAGATTCACGTGGGGGCAACCCCGGACCAACCAGGTCTGGGAAGATCTGGTCATCCAGGGGCATGTCGGGGGGGCTCCCACTCCTGGGTGCAGCCTGGTGGAAGCCCTGGGGGCCCATGACCTCCCCACCCCCTTCCGTGATTTTTTCCAGGCTAAAGAGTCCCATGGCTCTCAGCCTGTTGTCGTAAGGTCTATTTTCCTGACCTCTGATCATGTGTGTGGCTCTTCTCTGGACTCTCTCAAGCTTCTCCACATCCTTTTTGAATTGTGGAGCCCAAAACTGGACACAGTACTCCAGCTGTGGCCTCACCAAGGCCAACTACAATGGGAGAATGATGTCCTGGGATTCGCTTGAAAGCATCTATGGATGCAAGCCAGCATTTTGTTTGCTTTACTAGCTGCAGCATCACACTGAAGGCTCATGTTCATCCTGTGGTCAATCATGATCCCCAAGTCCCTTTCATCCATAGTGTTAGCCAGCATAGCACTGCCGAGCCTATAAGGATGCTGCAGGGTTTTCCTCCCAAGGTGGAGAACCTTGCATTTTTCAGTGTTAAACACCATTAGGTTCTCATCCGCCCATTTGCTGAGCCTGTCTAGGTCAGCCTGGATCACCCTTCTGTCTTCAGGTGTGGATGCTTTGCCCCAAAGTTTGGTGTCAT
>NW_005842227.1:1689129-1712450 GCF_000455745.1 Alligator sinensis
AGTTCTCAAAGATCTGTGCCAGGGGCTGAGCTATGATGCATAGCATGTACACCCTGGGGTGTAGATTGTCAGGGCTGGCTGACTTGAAGGTGTCCAGCCTCTCCAGGTGTTCCTTCACAAGGTCAGCATTGATGGAGGGCAAGGAATCACCCTCACTTAGGCGTCCCTGTCCCGTGATGGTCAGAGGCGTCCCATGAGACTGGTGAAAGACCAATGCAAAATACCCATTTAGTAAGTTGGCTTTTTCCTGGGCATCAGTTGTCAGTTTTTCCATCTGGTTTAGCAGGGGTCCAATGTTGCCCTTGCTTTTCCTCCGGCTCCCCACATATCTAAAAAAGGACTTTTTATTATCCTTGATACTAGTAGCCAGTTGGAGTTCTGTCCCAGCCTTGGCTTCCCTGGTTCGCTCCCTGAAGGTCCGGACCAGTAATGAATATTCTTCCTTGGAGGTGGATCCTGTCCTCCATCCTTGAGGACCACTCCCTTGAGAGAGGTGGATGCTGTCCCTTCCCAGCAGCTCGCTGGCTCTCTCACCAAAGAGCGGACTGTGGTCATGGAAGCCAAAGACTTCCCGATGACACCAGTGCCACAGTCTTTGGTTTACTACCTGGATCCTCCTCTCCCTCCTCAGCCTGTAGCCCAAGACTGGGAGAATCGAAGAAAATACCACTTGCACCCCCAGACCCTTTAGCCCCACTCCCAAATCCCTGTAGTGCTTCATGACCTGGATGGGAGTGCTCTGAGCCATGTCATTGGTGCCCACAAGGGTAAGGAGCATAGGGTAATGATTAATGATTGTTTGCAAATGCAGGGGATTGGATTACATGTCCCAGGAGGCCCCTTATATTGAAACATAAGAATGTAGGACTGCATCATTGCCATGCCTAATGGCTCTTGCTGGTTTCCTGTGGAGGCCAGAAAATCACCCTCGTCCCTGCCCTGCCCTGCCCTCAACTCAGATACATTAATAAGATTCTAGTGGGTTTTTTGCTTGCCTCTCAACCATTGGGCTTCAGCTCAGATGGGCTGTTCCTCCAAGTGGTACTGAGAAACATAGATTCCTGGATGGTGTAGAGGTGTCTTGTTCAGAGGCTTAGACTGAAACCAACTTCCAGATTTGAGTTGGAAAGAAATTTTCCAAAGTCAGACTGACAAGAAATATTCAGTCATTTTTGCCTTTCTTGGTAGCCTTGAGCTATAACCTACATTGTACGTAAGTTTTCTGCTTTTGCACGGACCTAAAGCATTAGTAGAACTCCTGGTGGTTTTGTGGATGTCATATGGGGGTGGGGGGAAAGGTGAATTTTTGTGGTATGGCTGTCTGCAATTACAGGTGACTGGATTCCTATATTCAGCTTTCGGAAGCCTAAGCAGCTGAGCAGGGATTTGAGAATCTACATTTTAGCCTTAAGCACCAAATGTGGCAGTTTTTCACCTTGGTACTGCCTGACTCCCTTTGCGAATCAAGCCCTACATGAATGCTAAATGGTTAGGCTCTTTAAAAGATGTTTTTTTCTCAGAATACTTGAACTCAAAATCATGGGATGATTGATTTCCATATTTCATGCTCTGTCACCCAATTGAAACCACAGTAAAATATTTTTCCCCAGAAAACGTTTAGCTCTTCAGTAGTGTTATTTATTTCAACTCTGATAGCCAGATGCAATGAATTTTAAAAAAATGTTTTTCTTAAAAATAAGAAATATGATACTGTAGACAAATCTACCAGGCAAGAGAAGGGGGAAATGATACAGGGTTTAACTGATACAAAATAAAGTCTTGGGATATAATAGTTTTTATAAAAAATAAGTCTTATCTAGTAAACCTCATTTCCCTCTTTGAGATTGCAAATGCAGTTTAAAAGGTAACTGCATACACTGCCTTTTTTAAGATGTTTGACTTACATTACCAAAATGGTGAGAGATTGCAATGTCAACACAGCACACCTTCAATGGATTGATAACTGCCTACCTAATGGTCTCAAAGATATCAGTGCAGATTCATCATCAAATAGCAGTGTTCTACAAGGGTCAGTATTAAGCCTAATGCTGTTCAATATGTTCATCAGTGACTTGGAAGGAAACATAAAATCATTGTTAACATTTGTAGATGACAGAAATTGGCAAAATAGTCAATAATGACAGGGATGGAGCAGTGACACAAAAAAATCTAGATCACAAGAACATAGTACTGGAAGTGGGCTCCTGGGCTGTCAAGTAGAGTCCCCTGAATTTTTAGGCAACCATTATCAAACGAGTCTTAAAAATTCTCCAGTTCAACCCCTCAAACACAATACACCCACAAAAGTATGCTATAAAAACAACATTGGGATCATAGCCTCATTCAAATACATTATATGCACCCAGGCATAATGAATGCAAGCCATTTCTGCAGAATGGAGCACAGAATCTGGACAGCAGTGATTCTAAGAAGGATTTAGGGGTTATACAGTAAAAGAAAATGGGCAGAAAGTCCATGTGGAAAGATGTGATAAAGAAATCTAAAAAGCTAATGTGATTCTTGGAGGTATAAATAGAGGACTAATGGACAGGGAGGTGATTTTGCTCTGTATGTGGCATTGGTAAGACAGATACTGGAATTCTGCATGCAATTCTGGTGTGCACATTTTGAAGTATATTGAAAAACTGCAAAGGGTGAAGAAAAGACCCACAAAAATATTCAAAGGCTGGAGGAAAAAAAAATTAGTGAGAGACAAAAGAGCTCAATGTTTTTAGACAATAAAAAATATTAAAAAGCAACCTGATTATGGCATATAAGTCCCATTGGAGGAGAAAATGAAGGAACTTAACGGGTTCCAAGTGAGATTTCTCCTCTAATAGAGAGAGAAACAAGAACCAACAACAGAAAGCTGAAGCTAACTACATTTTTCTTTGGAAATTAGGTACTTATTTTTAACAGTGAAGGTAATATAGTTTATTATAACAAACTACCAAGTTGTAGTTTCTCAGTCTCTCGACATCTTCAAGATGCTGGATGACCTCTGAAAGCCATGCTTTAAAACACCATGCATGTTACGGGGCTCAGTACAGTGGGTAAGTCAATGAAATTTAAGGATATACACAAGATCAGACCAGTTGACTTAATGGTCCCTTCTGGTCCAGATGCTTTCCTACTTATTTTTACCAATAATAAAGTTTCTGTGGGCCTCCATAAATCTGTTCCTTTGCCTTTAGTGTGTACTGCATAGATATCACTGCTTAGCCTGGCCTTTGGAATTTAGTGAGTAATTCTATGGTGCTCCAGAAGAAATGTATCTTGGCAGTGTTGACTTGGGGACCAATGGTAGTAAAAGCATGAATTGGTTGTGTTGACGGGATCAATTTTCAGATTAGGTGACTCTACAATTCTTTTATTCCTTCCATAGTGATAGCCCTTTTAAACTTCTACCATAACGAACACAGGTTCTGCTATTCCTAGCCTTACACTGAAATCAATAGGAGTATTGTAGAGAGCTATACATTTTGAATAATCCACTAATAAATAAGTACAGGAGGACAGATAACCTCAGTTTTTTTAATATTTAAAGTAATGCCCATAGTAATTATGGCATATGGACAGTAGTACAGTAATAAGACATAAGACAGTACTACAGCTACAGAAGTAATTTTATCAAGTTACTTTAGATAACCTTTTTGTACACAGATAGTAATATTTCCCTAGTTTCTTTTTAGGTAGTGTCCCATACTTTTTTGTCTTGGTTTAATGTTGTCATTTACAGTCATTGGACAAACACATAGGGCACGTCCAGATGAGTGCAGATGTTTATTTCCCTGGAGACACCTTGTGCCACTGCTACTTATCCCTGGGGGACACCCAGGCTGTGCATGCTCTGGCATCCAGCAGGCTACCCCAGGTAGGGTAGGGGAGGCTGAGGACAGTGACTGGGCTGGCCACTGAAGCCCAGGACTCAATTAATCCAGTCTGCTCCGGTACACACAAGCTGATGAGAACTACGCTGCACCGCGTGCAGGTGTATAAGTGGCGAAATGTGCATTGGTGCACAGAAAATGGTGGCAGTGCACTTTTGAACTAAAGCACCATCTATGTGTTTTAGTTCAAAAGCGCAACGCTGCCACTTTCTCAGCGCTGACATGCACTTCACTGCTTATACAACTGCAAGCGTTGCAGTGCTGGGCACTTTTCAAAGCACCCAGCACTGCAGCGCTTATATATATAAAAATGCCCTAGGCGTCTAATGAGTCAATTTGAATCTTGGCTTAGGTACCTGAGGGCCCAAGTTCCTTATTGGATCTGGTCCTTAAGTCACTCTTGTAAATCTAGCCCAGTAGGTTTCTATTCTTATTACATCCAATATGTTTGCATAGTAACAGCTGGTTTATTGTTATATTCCTGCTACACATATAATCCGAAGCAATGCTGTTTCCCTTCCTTCTTACAAAGTCACCCTCTGATTTATAACCATTTTTTCTGCTAAGTCCTGGTGAATAAAAGTTATGCTTGCTGGTAGACATCCCAAATCTGTTCTTTGTATTTCCAGAAGAAATCTATTATGAGTATACAGTTCCTTGATGTGCGATTTCAGACTCAGCTAGAGCTCAGCTAATTAAAGCATTATAGAAATGACAACTATCCTAAATCATTAATAAATATGAGACTGTTAGAGTATCTGCTGTACAAAAAACAAATCAATGACATACAGCAGATTATAATATTATCACTCTTCCAAAGGGAAAGAATTACTGATTTTCAGTAAAACTTTAGACGGGGAATAGAAGAGCTATCATCTGCTGCTGGTTAAGAGAAGTGTCTGCATTTTATGGGCTAGTTCATGGGCTGCATTTTCTTTTTCTGCTATGTATCCATGCTGTTCCTTAAATTGCCTGTTAACCGCTACTGGCACCATGTATTTCTTGTTCATTAACCTTGGATGGCCACATCACAGAAATTTCATAACAAGCCAAGAAAACATTGTTCTACCCTGTACTGTAATTATTGTCAAAGACCACCCTTCCAGAAGAATATGACAGGCAGTACACACAGTATGTGCTCACAGGAAAATTGTACTGCTGCAGCCAACAGGAGAATCCTGACAAGGAATAATGATAAATATGAAGCTAGAGCAATCAAGGAATTGTGTGATGTGTTCTGAGAACAAGAGGTCCCTGGAAAGACATAGAGAAGCATTTTAAAAGATGTAGGTAAAGCATTGAGTCAATGGGCATTGAACCATTTTCAAGTAAATTCTGGGCTGATCTGGTCCTGCACCTAATGAATGCAGTAGCAGTGGTCTGATCCTACCTGGCTTTCAGGTTCCAGAGTTCTCCTATGTTGTCCACGTCCCTTCTGAAAATTGTGTGGAATCAACCACCCTTGCACTGTTTCAAAGTTGACCCTTAGCATCCAACTTCACTCTTGTGTGCCCTTTGGCTGCTGAATAGTATTGTCCTCCTGGACAGGACCTATGCAACCAAGCCAAACTGACTACTCAAAGGCCACATCCAGATGAACGTGGATGTGTGGTATGTGGTGCTGCAGGCCTGTCTGCAGTGTCACACACTATACATGCAGGCATTCCCTGCACTGTTACCTTGCAGCGGGGCGGGGGATCAAAAATTTCCACACCAAAGAAGAAAGTGGGGTGGCACACGTGGCGGCACTGTGTGCCACCCAAAACCTGAGCCTGGCCAGCCAGAGTCGCACTCCAGGGGCTGGCCAGGAACCCTACTGCAGGAGCAGCATAGCTGCAGCTCCCTGAGGCCCCCACAGTTGCTGGGCACATCCTCCCCTACCCCACTCGGGGTAACCTGCTATGTGCCAGAGCATACATGACACAGGCATTCCTCAGGGATTAGTAGCAGCAACACAAAGTGTACCGCTGCTACTTGTTCCCAGGGAAACTCATGTTCCCGCTTGTCTGGGTATGGCCAAAGAGAGGATGCCAACCCTAAGTACCTATAAACTCTGGTCCTACCTCTTGCACCCTTCAAATATGCTTAACAACTAACTGAATGCACCAATCTGAGTTCACAGATAGAATAGCTAAAGCTATGTTGAATTATGTAGCAAAAGAGACCATCACATCCTGAAAGCATACCATCCTAGAGCAAGATCTAAACCCCTTGGTCACATCCACATATGCAGGCACATGCAGTTTGTAGCACCACAAACCTCTTTGTGGTGCCACAAGCAGTATGTGATGCATATTAAACTGTTCATGGTGCCGCCAATTTCCAGTGCAAGGGCAAAATTTGCTACCAAGATTTACCAGTAGCAAAAAACCCCCCTGGAATAAAAGCTTCGCACAGCACACCAAAATAGTGTGCACCAGGACAAACGCAAAGATGGGGAAGTCAGGGCTTTCTGCTCCCCACATCTTGAGGCACACTGCACTGCAGCCAGCCACAGAGCACATGTGAAACAAAGTGCAGGTGTGTGCACTACGGCAAAAGCAGCAGCACAAATTTGTGCTGCTACTATTTGTGCCTTTGTAAACACATGCCCCTGTTCTTCTGGACACAGCCCTTGTTTCTATTTTCAAGAGAGATATCCAATCCTTTGATACATGGGTAACTCCTACCAAAAAGGAGTTTTCCAGATGGTAGGACTCTGGATATTGTACAGAAGAGAGCTGTTATTGTTTTGTTCATTTGTGTAAAAGGAAATTTTAAATTGCGGTGTAGAGATGTCCAAGTTATTAATTAATATAAACGTGTGCATAGAATGATAGCTCAAAAGCAGTCATGCTTAAGTCACTCCATTAACATATACATAGCTGCTTTGTGAAGCATGAGCCTGCAGCCCTCAAGACTCTCACCAACCAAGTATATACCAGGCAAATAAAATACACCAGGAAGAGTCTTAATGGTTTTATAAGATGATTAATTCTTCCTGACCCTCTCCATCTAACCGTTACACTGGTACACATGCTTGCTGCCAGGCTGAATTCCATGAAAATCTATCAAGCTTTGTAGAAGGGTAGGCATATGTGCAGGGTAAGGTCTTGTTTACATGAATTTAATTTTTTTTTTCAATTTTTATTTTTAAAAATTCATTTAAGGTCTTCTTGAAGCCAATTTTTGCATGTATTTTTTAAAAATGAACCACCTAATGGTAATCACCCCATGTTGTTTTTCAGTCCTGCAGCTTCCCCTACCTTCAGCAGGGAAGGTGGAATGTTTTCAAGGTTTTCTATATTAATAAAGGCCCAATTAGTTGCCATCTTGCCTTATCTTCTGCTTTTGGGATTCTGTAAGTGACTAACTGGTTCAGATACACATGAGCTTTTGTAGACGACAAACTACTGCATCAGTTGCTACAAATAGGCCAACAAAAAGAAAATATTTTATATAGAAGGGAAGGGGATGTGTGAAAGGAATGCTGGTAAGAGAGGTAAGAAGTGGATTGGTTAGATCCATAGAGATGGACAAGGCAACGTGTTGGAGAACACCAAAATTAACAGATAGTCTAAGTAATGGAATAAGAATCCAGAATTTCTTCTGATACCATGGCTATTTCAATGCAGTCTGCAGACGATTTCACATTCTGCGATTTTTTGTTCAAGTTGGTTTTTAAAGTTTCTTGTTTAAGAACAGCTACTCTGATGTTAACAATGGAGTGTCCTGGGAGGTTAAAGTGTCACAGGCTTTTTATCTTTCTAGCATTGATTGAATTGGTGTCCAGTCTTCTTTTATGTAGGGATTGCCCCATCTGGCCAATATACAGTAAAGGGACACTGTAAGCAAATGCTGTTTTATGACGATAGTGGGAGAGCAGATTAATGCACCCCAGATATTTTTGGTTCAGTGATGATGTGTTCTGTGTTGATGAGGAGGAACAGATGGCATCTGGGTCTGTAGAAAGACCTGGTGGCTTGGTGAGAGGCAGATTTAGGTTAGGTAGTCTGTTGCTGGAAAGATGTCATTTGAAGGTTGGGTGACTGTCTGTAAGCAGGAAAAGATGTGTTCCTGAAAGCTACCATGAAATGGTCACTCTCAAAACTTGGTCAGATGTGTCTTAGAGCTGGAGGCTGTATGACAGGGATTCTTCTGTTGTCCCTGTCATAGGTCTGTTATTATAGTAGGTCTAAGTCTATCTGCTAATCTGAATGGCTACATTTTTGGGATTGTATTCAAAATAGAAGAAACCATCTATAGAAGAAACCTGGATGAACACTTCTGAACCCTTGAAGTGTACATCCAGGTCAGTAGGATCAGAGTAGATATGGTTGTAATATTGAGAGGCTGGAATGGAGGTAGCTGTACCTAACCATTTTTAAATGTGCAGGAGCCTTATACACATGACACTTGCTTTTAGATCTAATAAGCTCTCCTGTCTTCATAACCTTGTGAGCTCCTTGACTACCCTGGAAGCAGGGATGTATGTGTGTGATACATCCTACAGTATATCTGATGTAGGAATACTCCAACATTTTAAAGATTTTTTATTTTAAAGCAGCTGAGTCAGATGTGAGACCACATTCTGCCTGCTGTAAGTGCTCCTCGAGGGTAAAGAGGCTACTGGGAGTTAGTGAGACAGAGACATCTGAAAATTTAGAAGAGCACAGAATCTAATCATGAAAGAGAAATGTTATTTAGATGAAAAGGAAACTGTAACAGCTGGAGGTTTGAATAAGCTTCTGAATGCTTTGAGTCATCTTAACCAGATTTCTCAACTGTTTTGAGTTTCCCCTATCACAAACTAGTAGAGCCAGTCGAAAGAGTGAGTTATCATCATATGGAAATGCTGAGATTTCAAAATCTGGTCGTGTTCTAAAATGAGATGAAAAGTCAAAGTGTCAGAACTCTCCTGCAAAAACAGCATATCCAGTACTTTATTTTGATAAACTTCAAATACCAATTTTGATCTTATTTTGTCTGTTGTCTTTTATGTTAAAAATACACGGGCAAATTAATAAAGCCAAAGTAGAGCTATCCAAACTGATTGCAACAACATGTCTGGCTAATTTCCCACAGAAAATGTAGATGAAGTTGACATGTTTGATAGGAACAATTTCAATTGCATAGAATCAGCAATTTCTGATGGAAAACTCCACTGGAATTTTTTCAAACATCTCTATTAGATAGTACTAGACAACTAAAGCCTGGGAATGAAAGACACCTCAAGCTCATTCTTTCCTGTACAATGAGGATACCAAGGTGACCATCCTGTGTGCCCTCCATAAGGCTAGCCTTGGCTGAAATATGGAGTTTATTCCCAGTACATATGAAGGTAAATCAGGCTGAGGAGAAGTAAATCTTATAGAAAAGAAGATATAATAATATAATGAGAGTTAATTCTCTATTTAAACTGGAATCAATTTAACCAATTTATTTTTTTCCCCAAAGGTCATAGAGACTATACAGGGTCCTCTTTTCATAAATATTCTGTTACTAGATTGCTGAGTGGAACCAGTGTATATTTTCTGCCTTCTTGTCTTAGTCTCATTAAGTCACAACACAGCTTGTGGGAATTCAGAATTTCCACTGAAGGGGGAATTCTGACATTTCAAAATTGTTTTCACTTAAAACCAGAACCAAACCAAACAAAATGTGAAATTTCCTATGAAAAGAATTTTAAAAATCAATTTGGGCCAAATATTTGAAACCAATTTAAATCTTTTATATTATATTAGAAAACATAATAATACATGTCTAAATGAAAAGGCATTCTGACATGGAAAATCAAAATGCAATGTTTCAACTTAATTGAAATTGCATTTTAAAATATCAAAATGTAATTTCATTAAAACAGACATGTTCTTCTCCAGAAAATTTTGATTTGAACCTATTTTTCTCACAAAAAAAGTCCTTCTGGGAAATGTCATCAGCTATAGAAACATTCCTTGTGCCCTCTCTCTGTCAGATACGTTTTCTAGGATTACACCAACATCACATTCCCAAAGGTAACTGGAGGTATTTGTACCTGGTGAGGCTATTTGAAAAAAATTCCCCACCAGTACTGGGAACCATAAGGATAAAAAGCAACTAATGCACATCATTCAGGGCACTGATTTAAGAAGGGTTTTGTAACACAGAAACCCAAATCAAGGGTTATGCTGTTTTTGTGACCTCTCTGATCACCTTTTATAAAAGAACCTTTGCAGTCATCTGCACTGATGTGAACAGTGTGATGGCAAAATGCAACAGGCAAATACCCCCTCCATTTGAATAAACAACACCATCTCTTGGTAACTTCTGGTAGGTACAGTATTTTGTCTGAAAAGAGATGAAATCATATTCATGTATATTCTTATCTGAAGGAAAAATGATGAGAAGGTATGATTATTTCTGGAGGGAAATACTCAAACAAAACCTGTCTTTTTGCATTTTATTCTCTTTGCAGAGGTGTAAATTGCTGTCAACTGGGCTTTACATTATACTGGTAAGTTGCTTCCCGGTTAAGGCAATTTCTGAAATGCTCACATTTAATTATTTCAAACAGCTGATCTTTGAATAATCAATTGGGGGAAAATACAGCCAAAATGAATTTGAGAGATTACTGTGTTATGAAAATGCCATTTGAGTTCCCCGGGAGTGAAAAATGGCATTCACCTACAGTTTAAAAAACAAAACAAAACACACACACACACACACACACATGCACACAATCATTATAGAGAAGAAGCTGAACTTCAGTAGAGAATGAAACAATTCCCCCATATCTTCAGTGCCAGTTGTTGCTGTCTGGAGTGCAGCACAAAGGGCACTAAAGGTGATGAATTAAAGGTAGAAAAAACATGAAATGAACAAAAGAAATTTATGTCTAAGGTTTGTTCCCCCTTTTCCTGAAACCCTACAGGAGACCTTCTACAAGAACAGTAACTAATCAGAATTAAGGAGTTTGACAGAAGTCTGCTTCACTTAGTGCTGATTTGGTGTTGGCAGTCCCTCCATAAGAGGATGACAGTCTTCCAGTAAATAGGGAAGTCATTGGTGAGTCTGGAAATGACTGAGGAGGCCAATCCAAGATCAGCGTAATTAAGTGCAGACATGGCCAATAGATCTAGGAGAAAGGAGTAGATAGATCCTGGTGATGTTGGGTCACAGCTCTTTCCCTGACACTTGCATTTATCTGCCTCCATAGTGAGGTGAGTTTGTTCAAAACACATGTTTTGTTGTACATCACAACACCACTAGGAATGATTCAGGGCTCTAGTTTCCCAGGTATTGATGTTAATATTGCATTTCTTTAGAATAGTCTTCAAGGTGTCTTATTTTGCCCATCTCTAGACGGGTGACCATCGGTGAGTTGGGAGTATGGGACCTCTTTTGGGAGACAGATATAAGGTATCTTTATGATTATATCCTATCCAATGGAGCTGGTGCCATATAAACCTGGCTTCAATGCTGGTGGTGTTTGCTTGAACCAGAACAGTGGCATTTGTTCTTCTGTTCTTCCAATCATGATCTTTCCAGTGACATCACTGGTGGTAACATTCGAAAGGTTTTGGGTGTTTCTGATACACCATCCTAATTTCACCCCTATACAACAAGATAGGGATGACAACAGCCTGATAGACAAGAAGTTTGCTTCGGGTCCTAATGTCACGAGCATAGAAGGCACGATTTCACAGATGTCCAAAGGCAGCACTGCAGATTTTATCTGGTGTTAAATATCATATATGTTAACTTTCTGGGAAAAGTGAGTACCCAGGTAGGGGAAATGCTCTACATTCTCCAGGGATTTCTCTCTACTTGTAATATGTAGAGTAGCAGCTAGTTGGTTTTGCATAGGTAAAATAGGTTTTGGTAAAATATCTTGGTTTTCATCAAGTTGATGGTTAGTCCAAGCATTTCATAGATTCATAGATGTTAGGGTCGGAAGGGACCTCAATAGATCATCGAGTCCGACCCCCTGCATAGGCAGGAAAGAGGGCTGGGTCTAGATGACCCCAGCCAGATGCATATCCAACCTCCTCTTGAAGACCCCCAGGGTAGGGGAGAGCACCACCTCCCTTAGGAGCCCGTTCCAGACCTTGGCCACTCTAACTGTGAAGAAGTTCTTCCTAATGTCCAATCTAAATCTGCTCTCTGCTAGCTTGTGGCCATTATTTCTTGTAACCCCCGGGGGCGCCTTGGTGAATAAAACCTCACCAATTCCCTTCTGTGCCCCCGTGATGAACTTATAGGCAGCCACACACAGCCACCAGTGCTGGTATTGTGTTGTATCAGAGTTGACAGTAGTTTTACTAAGAGGTTGGACAATGGATTTGTACATGATGGTTTGGACAGGGCTGATCCTGCCTCAGGCAGGGGGTTGGATTAGATGTGACCTCTGGAGATCCCTTCCAGCCCCATTCCCCTATGGTTCTATGAATTCCAAAACCATCACAAGGTGAAGCCAGCAGAACGCTAGGACTGACTCTCACAGTAAAACTCATCCCACGTTGGCTCAGCTACATGTACAGAAACAGTTCTTCCCTCCTCTGCTGCTCCTGGTTTACAGATAGTAGCCGAATGCCTCTTTTTATGGCTCAGTATTCAGCAGCTCAGCTCTGCCTAGCACTTGGCATGCAATACTGAGATGACAGGTTCAATGAACTCAGTTGGAACAGAGAGTCTTTCCCTCCCAGAAACAATTTCACAATTTCAGGATTTAATCTTTATGTTCAGGCCTATTATTTGCCCCTCAGTGTCCCATGCACACGCTGTGCTGAGCTGAACTCAAAGCTAAAGGGCGAGGCACTGCCACGTGGCTGCCCTTTGAGGCAGAGAGCCCAAAGCAGGGCGTCACCTGCTGGGGAAGGACAGGGAAGATGCAGGAAGGTCTTCTCAAGGTAACAGATCTCGCCTTACCTCCCACAATGAGGTATGTGTTGGGGAAGAGGTTCTTAGCTTGCATCAAAGCCCGGGCATGTCCGGAGTGAAACAAGTCGAATATCCCATCAGCGTAGACCCTGACCGGCCGATCCACTGAGCACAGAAAGAGATGGGCAGTTATGAGCAAGCAGGCCAGGGACAGCAGTTTTTAGTCATACCTTACTGCATGGGCTTGGCTTCCCAGCTGGAAAGATCTAGCAAGGGCTGTCGCTACAGAAATGACTGTTTGAATGTGAACCTGGGTCGGCACGCGTGTGGCCAGGGCATGGCGTGGGGGCAATGATGTAAAAGGAACGCTGGGGACATGCAGACGGCAAACCCCTCAGCCCCTGGAAAATCAAAATGCAACAGCGACATCCTGCTCAGTACCTGGCTACTCAGGCTGGCTTGTTGGAGATGCCAGAGTTGTTTATGAGCTTCCCAGGATGAAGCCTCAGGACCTTCCCAACTTCCCACCTGCTTCAGTTCACTTCTGTATGCCTGGAGGTGGAAGCTCACGATAACATCCACATCTTTGGGCTCCAGAAGATGGGCCAAGTCTCTTTTGAACCCACTTAACAGGACTCCTAAAATCAGCCAGAGGGGGCTGCTATGGAGTCAATTCTTAAACTGCCTGCTTCCGTGGTGTGCAAGGTTGTATGGTAAAACCCAGCTGGGGGATCATGGGAAGCAGCTAGGCACAGTACTCCTAGTCCATCTAACTGCCTCCCTACAAGCGCGAGCAGAGGAGGTATACTCCTCTTTGGTGATCTCTCCCTGTTTCCACTTTTTATGTGCTCCCCTTTTGGCCCGCAGGCTGCCCTGGATTTCTCTGGTCAGCCAAGGAAGCCTTCTGGCCCCTTTCCCTCTTTTTCTGCGCACCGGGATTGTCTCCCTTTGTGCCCGAAGGATCATTTCCTTAAGGCACAGCCACCCTTCTTGGGCTGCCATCACTTCAAAACTCCTACTCTGCAGTGCGTCCTTGACTAATCGCCTGAGTTCATTGAAATCAGCTTTCCTAAAGTCTAGCACTTTCACCCTACTAGTTACCTTACCCACTCGATGCCTTATGAAGAATTCTATTATTAGGTGATCATAATAGAATTCTTCATAAGGCGTCATGTGCTTTAGCAATCAAGAGTGACCTGGAGCTCTTCAATCAAGTGGGCATACACAACACGATCATCAGCATATTGAGGATCAGTAATGTGTTGGTTTTCTTGGATTTGGAACATGACCAGTTCAGTCACATAACCCTGCACAACTCCAGTTCTAATAGTGAAGAAGTCCATTTTAGAGCCATTGCTTAGGATGTTTGCTGTCATGTTGTGAAGAAGCATAATAACGGTAAGAGATTTTGATGGGCATCAATCTCATGTTTCTCTCTGGAGAAGTCTAGAGATACTCTGCATACATCACAAATGGATACCTTTCTTGAGGCTCTCCCAGTGATCAGTAATGTCAAGATCATTCATGACGTTGGAGAGTTTTTCACTGAGATACTGCTGGAGTTGATTGCTTTTAGCAGGATCTTTATAAACTCTTGATATTGAACCTTTTCCTTGGTTGCTTCTTGGTTTTGGAATGATGAGTGGACATGATGGTGTATAAGTATGATCTGTCCAGTAGTCTTCTATGTTGGTCATAGCTCTGGTGATATAGATGTCACAATCATCCTGGGAATGCACTATGACAGAGTCAATCAGGTGCCACTGTTTTGAGTGGGATCATATCCATGATGTGTTCCATTTGTTGCTTTGGTGGAATAAGGAGTTCATGATGATGAGATCATGTTCCAGATGTGCTCAGAAGAATTCTCTTTTGTAATAGGAGATTTCTAGGCCCTGTTACTTTAAGAGAGCAGGACAGCTGCATCAGTTCCAGCTGCCAGAAACCAAATAGCTGCAGGAGCACAGAGACAGGAACCATAAGGGGAGACAGCTTCCCTGCTATAGGCAACAGGTAGAATCTCAGCAAAGTAGTTAAGTGACGCCTGTAAAGCAGCAAGTTAGGTGGCAACTGAGGGGATAAAGTTTATTAGTCTGATTGGAACCCTCTGGGCCTGTCTCAGGACCAGGGACAGGTGACCAGGAAGGTTAGAGATCAAGGAAAGATGAGCCAAGCTCTTGAGCTGCAGAACTCAGTCTGACCCTGGCCATTGAAGGAGAGGAGTCCCTGTCAGCATAAACTGTTAGGGCAGGAAGCCACAGACCTAGACCTTAGGGCTAGTGGAGAGCCAGCTGATTGGGGGTAGGGTTTTGTAGTCATGTAGAGACCTAAGCTGGATTTTAAGGCTTTCATTTAGAGATCAGCTTTTTGGGCTTTTCTTTTTTATTAACCAGAAACTTGGGAGTGGCTACAGGAAGGTGGAGGCCACAGGGTTACCTAGGAGACACTCAGTGATTTGAGCTCTGCAAAGGTTGGGGACTGAGGCGCTGAAACCAGTATTTGAGCCCTGCAAGGGTCAGGGACTCAGTGTGCTGAAATCAGAGATAGAACAGCTCTGCAAGCATCAGGGACCCAGTGGATTGAAAAAACTTGCTGTTGAAGGAGAACACCGGCTCATGTTGACTTTTATCACAGGGATGCCATCGCACATCAGGAACCATATGATACTTCGCAGGAGTGAAACAATAAGCTCATGACCAGGAAGGCCTAGATAGCTGGAGGTTTCTATTCTGCTGCAGCTTTCATCTGCCTCTGCAGACATAGATGAAGAAAGAATATTTCACAGCCTGCTCCATTGCTGAGGATTAATTTTTATTTTTGAATCACTATGAGTCTGGAAAACTTGCTTTCAACCTTTCTATGATGGGCGACCCTATCAGGAGTACAAAACTCTAAATGGCATTGCTCTTGAGATTGTTGGTATGGCACAATCCTTTTCACCATTTCAAGGATGCAATCCTTGATAGAACTGATTACTCAAGACTGCATAACAAATGCCTCTGCATTATACAAGTAATTCCAACTGAGGCTCATATTGGAGCCTTTTGAAGATATAGTTCCCAATATCTTCCCTCCACTGCTATTTATAGCAAATAATAACTTACCTACCAAAAGAACCATACATCAATAATAAACAGACAAATAGTTATTTAAAAAAAACAAATACTTTTAATTTACTTTTTAACTACACTAACTAGCAATGTTCTATTGGCTTCCAAAATGCCCATGCTTCACAGATGAATGGTGTGGTCTATATAAGCCTTCTCCACTGTCCGTATTTCCAGAGTTTCAACTCTGGCGCTTTTAACTGCTCCATTCTTTCACTAAGGATGTTTTGTTAGTTCATTTTATTCCTGGTACCTGTGTTACTCAGATTACTCACTGCACAAATGCCAGCATCCTTGTTGAAAACAATGTTATCAGCATAGTCTATGATTCTCAAGCACCAACTTCACTGTACCAGACACTGTGTGTGACTCTCAACTCCCCGAACAAGTGCTCTACTCCCAATTGGGGCCTGAGATCTTATGGCAGCTAGAGAAAATGCTACAAGGACACAGTGAGAGCATACCTCAAGAAAACTGATGCTGACATTGAGAGCTGGGAGGAGCTAGCTGCTAATAAACTCCAAGGGTGCTGCAACTTCAACAAGGTGGCAGCCCACTTCAAGGTAAAGCGTCTTGCCCTTGAAGCAGAGAAGAGAGAATGGAGGAAGGAAATGGGAAGAAACCCCAGCCTATGGCCTACTCTCCCATGTAGAAAGACCTACAACTTCTGTGGCTGGATCTGTGGCTCAAGGACTGGACTCTTAAATCACCTCAATCACCATCAGTGAGCCATGGTAAATATTAGCTTTGAATTGAGGGATTGCCAATGCTACTTGACTATAACCTGAGAACTAAAGAGTGTGACAGAAGTCTACTTCATTCACCACCTGAGTGCTAATGGCTCAGTACTGTGTGGCATGAGCCTCTACATAATGTAACAACTACAGTAAAAGCTCCATTAACCGGCACCTTACAAGATGGCATGCTCTATTAACCGGCATGCCAGTTTGTAAGGTAAAGTGAAACCAGAAGCGCTCACTGTAGCACTTCGGTTTCTCTGAGCCCCAACAGCCTGGGGCAAAGCAGCCTGTGCTGCCAAGCCCCCATGGCCCAGGACATAGCAGGCTGCGCGGGGCCTGTCTCCTTGTCCTGTGGGGCTCACAGGGGTGGGCAGTGATGCCACGGGAAGGGCGGCAATGCCCTGGACGTTGTGGGAGAAGCAGCGGCCCAAACAGGCAAGGACACCTGTTCAGGCCGCTCAATTAACCAGCATATTTTGTTATCCAGCATCCCCCATTCCTGGGGGATGCCAGATAACAGAGCTTTTACTGTAGTTACAACTGATTCATGTCTGAGCTTCCAATTAGGAAGAACCTCTGTTAGGGAAGCACTGGGTAAGCTGCAAAGAAGATTAATGAGGAGAATAAAGGGATAAATGCCATGGTGTTTAAGAAGAAAAAAAGAAAAAGCAACCTAGGTTCTGGGTGGTAGGGGGAGAGGAAGGGTGGTATGTAAAAGCTGGAAAACAAAATATGAGATTGCTGCCAGTGGACTTCTTATGAGCATGTCCAGAGTGGGATGTATGTGCTAAGGTTGTGTTATGGCTAAGTACAGACAGTGAAAAAGCCTAGGGCTGAATCGATTTCAATCTTTGCAGGTTAACTAAAGTCCATAGATTGAACAGATAAGCAAATGAATAGACATTTACTTTTGAACCTGGAAATACAGCCACATGCCTGCAGTGACCCAGGCCAGAAGCCAGGGGGCACTAGAGCACACCTATGGGCCAAGGCTAGCCTGCCCACCCTGTGGTGGGGAGGGGATTTGTGAAGGAGGTGCAAAGCATCCTGGGATGTGGGATGCATCCTGAGATGTGAGTTAACTTGAATCTGGAGGGGATCTGGGACAGAAGTTCAATAAACCAATTTAACCTAAATCAGTTAAGTCTGATACTTTATAAATTCAGGTTTATCTTAAACCAGTTTCAGCCATTTTGAAAGCAGTTTATGCACACTGAGCTTCTGTTGTTACAGGTTGGAACCAGTTTCCGATCACTTATACCAGTTTATATGTAATTTCTGCCCCTCTCTGATAACCTAATGGGAGAGAGGGGCTGGAAGTAATGCAGGACAGATGCAGAATCATGCCTGGACTTTAAGAAGACTTTCAGGAGTGGTTAGAGGTGCTGCTGGGTTATGAACTAATGGCATAGGTCTGGGCTGTAGTGCATACTCAAGTGTGCATCTAATTATTTTTGTAGCTACCTAAAAAGCTACAGTTTCCTTACAGATTTGAAAAAGAGCTGCAATAGCATTTTTACACCCATAAAATTGGCATTTCCATTTTTACACTATGCCCTCCTCCAAACTCAGCTAGCTGACTTAAATACGCGCTTACCAGATCTGACTACACCTCTCTAGTTCCCAGAAGCCAGGAGAACAGAAAAGGAAGACTGTGACTCCTGAGTGAGGCTACAAACCTATTTGTTCACAGGAAAATGTATAGAAAACCCCACAGGACTGTCCTTGCACTGCCTTTTCAAACACTTCCTCCTGTACGCCTGTCTCTATGGAGAACTTTAGAAGAAAAGACACTTTTAGTAACATAAGCTGCTATTATGCGTAAGAGTGCCTATGCAGCTGGAATTTGTATAGGTAAATGTAACATCATCTTCATGCTACTGAACAGAGCAGGGCCCAAGGCTATTCTTTTCTTTTCTTTTTTAAGGACAGGAAAAGAAAGTGGTATTCAAGAAATAGAGGGGTTGAGCAAGAAAGAGCAAAACAAAGCATATGTTCTTCCTTTTTTTCCCCCTGGTTCCTTGGCTTGTGAAAACAAGCTGCTTGCTCTTTTTCTTCTTGAGGGCTTTGTAATATGAGCATTAAGTGAATCTAATAATAATGTAAAGCCCTTACGGCTAGAAAATTTCCAGCTGATGGGCTGCTTCACAGAAAAGTGCTCAGTTGCAGTTAATAATTTATCTAATTCACTTAAAGATTTCATGCTACCCTTCTTCAATTCTTGCTAAAATGGCAACAGCTGTAAAAGTGGGACATACAAAATAAATAGACTTAATGAAATATAATATCCTAATACCATTGGCATTTTTATCTGGTGCTTCAGGTCTCGTGTAAGAACAACAAATTGAAAAGAGCATTGTTTTATCTTTTATTAACAAGATGAACATTCCAGCTAAATTAACCATACCAGATTTATGTGCTTTATAGCTAACTGTTCAATGCTGCTTAGTAAGGTCAAACGGCTTCCTGTGCCACTTCTGCAGAGGATGGGAGAGGAGGAGATGATTTCCTACTTGGAGAATGTTTTAGAGTTTTGTTTTTGTTTTTTTTTATTTTTATTTTTTAAGGCCTACAGCAGGCAGTACTCTGACAAAGTGTGATAGATGCCACCCTGTGTCCCTAGAAGTGGAAATAAAAGGTGGGAAAAAAGATTCTGTTGCCTACAAACCACCTTCTCCACCAAAATGGTTATAGTTAGGGTGTGGTTTATCTCTGCACCAGAGGTGCAGAGGGACAGACCTTGAGCAATTATTATAAGCAGTGTACCATCCTAACCTAAAAACAAATAACTCTGATATCAGTCACTGAGCTTTGCAAAATACTGTGAACTATCATACAAGCACAATTCAGTTGTACAGAATGTCTGAAGATAACAGACACATAGCAGGTGCAAATGCAGGCAAAGCAGATTTGCTTTTACTCATTTCTTTTTATATATAAATATATAAACAATAATTGTTGGCCTCAGAGCAGGAGGAGAAGGCATGAAGCTGAGGATGGTTCTGTACCACTACTTTATATGGACTGAAACTCCAGCCCCTGCAGAAATCAGTTTCCTCATTTAAAACACACACCCCAATTTTCTGTGGCTAAGTTTTAGGAAAAGTGGGATGTGTGGTATGTGAATGAATACAGCAGAACATATAATGACAAGTGTATAAGAAGGGGATTCATTGAAAAATACTTTTTTCATGGTATATTTTTGTCACATAGATACTCCTGCTGTTAAAAAACATTTGATCCAGCTGTTTTTCAAAGATAATGGATAGACAAAAACAATCAGCTTGATGCTCTGGTAATCTGTGCAGAAGGAAAGTGGCATTATGTCAGTCAAGACTTAGCTATTGAGAGTGCCAGTTATATAGGTGTACTAAAGATGTTCACTTGTGCATTATATTTAATTCTTCTCCTCAGTCCATCATGTAGGAACTTCAGTTGCAGGAACCTGCATCTTCTGTTCAAGTGATGGGGGGTTGTCTGTAGCCTGCCAACCAGTAAATTGCCTAACCAACTATCTCTTACAAACACTAAAACAAGGAGTGTTTCTGAACCTACTAATTCAGGATATTGCTAAGAATACAGTTGAAATATGAAACTGCCATTTCATAACAAAAACCAAAAAATAAATTGATGAACTGTCCATATTCCTGAAGGGAAGAACACTGCAGGGATGATGCTGGAACCTTGCTTGAAGCCATCAGCCAAACGTATGACTGCAACTTACAAAACCTTGAAATCCAAGATGACTTACGAGTCACTAATTAATACTGGGTGCTGACAGAAGTAATATCTCTTGCATGATAGGCCCCTTCAAAGTGCTCTATAGTCATGCCCTGAGAGAAGTGCGCAGCTGCAGAGTGCTTTAAAAGTGCCCAAGCACGCGACAAATTAACCTACATTTAGTGAGGGTTCAGATGAAGGCAGTCCATAGTGGAGTACCTTCAGTAACTTCTGTTTGCCCCTGCATGTGAGCAGGTCTGGGTAGATGCAGGCCAGGCCCACCCCTAGAGTTGGGGGGGCTCCAATCCACCCTCCCCACAAGTGGAGGCTGGGCAGACCCCAAACTGGAGGTTCCCTCCCCTCCTCCACTCCCTTCCCATACTACAGATAGCACTGGAACTAGGAGGGTGATGGCAAGGATAGGGGATAGAGACTGCAGACACACAGCCTCTGTCCCCTGGATTGGCTCCTAACTGAAGCTTGATTTCCACTCCCCAGAACCAAACAGCAAACATCTGTTGGGGTGGCAGGCACAGTCAGTCAGTCAGCCATAGTGCTTTCTGTGAAGCACCATGAGTTACAGTGGGGAGTTGCACATTTGTCAGCACCCATAATTATTCTGAAGGAACTGCTTTGGCTTCCCATATACTGTTATGTTCTGCTAGGGCTGCGTTTTCTTAAGAACTCAGCCATGGCTTTGGAGAAACTGATTTCTTTACTCCACATGTAACAGAGATCAGAATCTAGTTCCCCAGCTCTGTGATCTAGGGGAAAAGCCAATAAATATGAGAGAAATATGGGATACATTGCAGTGATAAAGTATAGAGGAGCAGGCTGAGAGATGCAAGAAATAGGCCTCTTGGGAAAAGTGACCTTTTCCTGTGATATATTTCCTTATTCTCTTTATCTGTGCAGCCATTCATGATCTTCACATTTGACACATTTCCAATAAGTGCCAGTACATAACAGTATTACAAATGTGAAAAGTTCCAACTCTCTGACACTTATTCTCATGTTATTAAAGTGTCATCAGGTGTCACCAAAGTAAATATAAATGTTGATATTCTGCTCAATCTTCTCCTTATCACAATATCATATGGTTCATTCAAACAAACTATCCCTCTTCCCCAACACGCACACACATGTACACATGCACATGCGTGCGCATGCACACACACACACACACACACACACACACACACACACATGCTTTGGCACAAACAAGCTAACAAACACTCTAATGTACCAAAAAAATATATGTATTTTAATTTGCATTTGGTCAAATTTTATTTGACAGAAGATCATTCTTCCTCAGTAACTGGCAATACTTTGAAGTAGTGGTACTCTTTCCAAAATAGCCCATTGATTACAGAGAACCGATGACATTTAAATATACAATATAAACAGTGATGTGTTTCACCAAGTTGTTAAATCTTCAAATTTTGGGAATGTAACAACAGATTGAAAACAAGCATTTTACTAAGGTCCAGGAATGACATTCAAATTGGACAACATTTTGTAAGAAGAGAATAGCTACTTAAAATGATATAGAGAGAACATGATCAATAGTCTTGTCCTGGTTTACAAATCTCAGTCCCCCTGAGTCCTGGTAGTTCTAGATTATGAAACAAACAAAAGTTATCCTGAGGATACAAGCACTATTTATACATTTCTCTAGTAATTTAATGTTTATATGGTAGTGTAGTATTTTTTGTAAGGCTCCACAGGAGATTGCTGCATGACAAAAATATATTTAATGGTTACTGCCACTCAAGTAGTACAGAACACTAGAGCCTTAGTGAAACTTAGTCAGAATCTTTTTCTTGCATTCCTCTCCAGATGAGGTCAGCTGTTGTTCTAACTTAACAATTGACCCTGTTACCATAGGTTTACCTAAGGAAAGCATTTAAAGTAGGGATTCACAAGCTATCATCTGCAGATAATCAGTGGTCTATACAGTCTTTCTGCAGTTACCCACTGAAGGAAATACAGTTGAGAAGATAAGGAGGTGTGGGAATGCATGGGGCAGAAAAGAGAAAAGACACAGACTTCAGAAGAGGTTTCAGGATCTCCTTTATAATTAAATCCCCAGAATGACAGAGCAGGAAAGCCAACTGAATTAGAACAGACACCATTAATTTGAAATCTAGTCAGTTGAAAAAATACTTTAAAATAGTTTTAGGTATTATGATTAGCTCCTTGTCAATTGTAATATTTGCAATTCCATTTTCCTACTATTTAAATTATTTTTCTTTCCTAGTGGTTGTGTTGAAAGATCCACATTAACCTCAGGGAAAATCATATATGCAAACAACAGTGAAAATGATTATACGAAAAGGTAGAGATCACACACCCACACTCCATAAAGAACGTACTTTCCCTTGTTACCAATTTAAGTTATAGTAATCTTGGGCTTTCCCTGTGACAACCACAGATAATACATTTTCAGACAGTTAAGAGTTCCTTTAAATCATCTGGAATCTGAGTGACTAATGGCTACTATTAACGTCACCTACAGAGCTGCCTAAAGACACAGGAGACAGATTGTCAGGTGTTGCTTAAATGATGCAGAAATTACTACAAGACACTTTTCTACGTGTTCAGGGACTATTTTCACATCATACATATTTTCTGTCTTCCAAAAGGAGTAGTTCCAGGTACTGATTTCAAGGCAAACTAGGCAAGCTGATACCGCAGAAGCACCTAGCTCATATGAAAGGATTTAGGCAAACAAGTTCTTCAGCTTTACATCTGAATCTCAGGACCAGTTGTTCGCTCTGCTCCAAAGACTACATAAATGTTTTGATAACATCCCAACAGAGAGAGAAGAGAAGGATACATTTATTCAATAGATAGATAAGGATCGAATAAAAATATATAAAATAGAGCATTGTGTTTCACAGAGGGAAAGGTAGTTTGCAGTAGACTTGCCACAGGGGTGCAGCAGGGCTTGCAGGAAGAAATATCCTTCCCCTGCAGGGAAAGAAAGGCCTCTTCACCACACTAATATGATTGGTTCTCCTTTC
>NW_005842227.1:1712516-1762409 GCF_000455745.1 Alligator sinensis
CCTAGAACTGGCTTTTGTCTGTGATGGCATGTGGGTCCTTGCTTCCCTTCCCTGAATAAGCTCTGAAATGCAGCTGCCAAACAAGCAAGGATGTAATTACTCAAATCCAAGATGACTTTGGATTTAAGATAACCCCCCACTAATTAGATTCCATACATGGAAACTGTATATATTTGTTATAATTTCCCATATATGGAATCTAATTGTTTGAGTTGCCTCTTAAATCTGCCACCACCACCCCTCCTGCACCGTGGGGAAAGCAATGGCAAGGAGCAGCCCTAGCCCTCCCTGCCACCTGCTTCCCCATGCCTGAGCCCCGCAACAGAGCCACTGTTTCCCTGTGCCTTTCTCCACACACCTCCTCCACCATGGTGTTTCTGCACCCTGGTGCTCACTTGATAAAATGCAAATTTACCCCTGGAAAAAAGGAATAGGAATACCTTTGGCAGGTGAGAAGCCCATTACCACTGCAGAATGATACATATTTTGTACGGAACAAAATCATTTTCTCCAGGTTTGGGGCAATTCCATCAGTCCTGCACCAAGCAGAAAGGGTGCAACATGCTAACTCCACTGTTCAGGACTGAGGGCAAGAGGCAGAAGAAAAGTTAAGAGTAGAACCTAAAGTTTTAACATCAGGATGGTCACAACCCACTTAATTCACAGCAGGTTGCCAAGTGAAGGACAAGTCATACAGCAGATTGCTGCACTCTGACTCCAAAGGGCACTGCTTTTTCACTCAACTAGAGCACAAAGTGGCACCCTTTGACATAAAGCCTCAGCAAACAGCTGGGACACCTCAGCAGTCCCACACTGCTGGCTGGTACTTCACAAATCCATGAGGAACTCACAAAAGGATTAGAAACCTAACTCTGCAAAACATCCAGTTCTGCTACAAGCTATTTATTGGAGGTGTTAATTCCTCAAACCCCTGAATGTTTCTATACAGCATTTTTAAATCCAGCTTGCAGAAATTGTGGGTCTGCTGCTACTTTTTATTTTAATTTAACTTATGCATGATCTATTCTCATCTCTTTTTTATTAACCAAGGGACCTGATTTCAAATCCTAGCCTTTGGGCAGTACAGAGAATTGCTGATGATATAACAATTTCTTTTTGGAAATGTAGCAGCATTTCCATATCAAATGTGAATGCAATGAAATGCAGTCATCTGTTCTCTGGTCTGTCTTGTTTTAAAGTAAATCCTCTGCTAACAGTAAATATAAGCTCTGTTATAAGTTTCTAGAGAAGTCTTATTGTGACTGAATGATTCTGAAACTTTCTAATTCATGTTCCTTTAATCCATTTTGGCACTAACACAATAGAGCAATTATAGGTCTTACTAGTCACTGGATCAAGCATTGCTAGCAGAAGGACTTTGATAGGTAAAATACCTTGGTTTCATTTTAACACAGTTTAACTTCTAACTGCAGAGTATAATTACAAGTCACATCTTTCCCTCTGAGCTCCCTCACTGCATGTATTTCTCTTTCTTGTACATAATTGTTCCATCCCATTTTAGACTGAGCATCACTTTAAGTGACAACTCCATGCAAAACAGTAAACATTCCCAACAGTATAAAATGATTCAGAACCTCACTATAATAGCAACTTCTGTTTCATTCTTATCCTCCAAAAAATCATCCTTATACAAATTAAACCAGTTTATTCCCAAGAAATAAATAGCACTGGATCATGAAAGGCCAAATGTAATGAAAGATTGTGACCTGCGAGTCAAATGTGCCTCAACACCTCTTATTATAAAATATACTTTCAAAAATAACATATTTCTATAATGAGCAATGTGATAAAAATCCAGCAGCAACAAGGACCAGTATAATTTTGTGATTATTAACTCCCAGGTGATTGTAAACCCCCATGAAGAAAATTGATCAGGATGCTAGCAACTGATATGAACATTTCCTTGGGCAATTAAGATCTTGAAATCCTGTTTTGAAGGTATCTCAAAGCTAATATGTTAGCTATTGATCCCAGGCAAAGGCTTGTATAAGTGTCAAAGCAAAGGTCAGGGGTAAATCAGTAAAATTATTTTTGGATATGGTTTTTTTTTTCCATTTCTGCAGCAGCATGTGTGCATATGTATGCCTAGCTCAAGGAATTTTGATATGCAGGTCATCTCTGATTTGCAAAGGTGTCAAGCTAGAATGTTTAGACATTTCTACGAAAATCTTAGACATGTTTATGAGTCAACCACTAGAGTTTGTTCAAACAACAAAAATATGGGCAGCTATAAAATATTCTCAGGCACTGATGCAAGGAGCTAGATGGATCAAAACATCATCCTTACTATATAGGAAATTATGAGTCAGTATGGATTCAGCAAGGGTAGGTCATGCCTGACCAACCTGATTGCCTCCTATGGTAAGATGACTGGCTCTGTGGTTGTGGGAAGAGCAGTGGACGTGATACACTTTGATTTTAGCAAGGATTTGGATACGGTCTCCTACACCATTCTCACAAGCAAACTGAAGAAGTACAGGTTAGATTAACGGACTGTAAGGTCGATAGAAAACTCTCTGGATCAGCAGGCTCAAAGGATAGCAATCAATGACTCAATGTCTTACTGGCAGCCAGTATCAAGCGGAGAGCCCCAGGGGTTGGTCCTGGGGCTGGTTTGTTGAATAACTTCTTCAACGACCTGGAAGATGGGATGAAATGTACCCTCAGAAAGTTTGCGGATGACACCAAGTTGGGTGGAGTAGTAGATATGCCGGAGGGTAGGACTAGGATTCAGAGAGACCTAGACAAATTGTAGGATTGGAACACAAGAAATCTCATTAAGTTTAGTAAGGAGAAATGCAAAGTCCTACACTTCGGACAGAATAATCCCATTCACCAGTACAGGCTGGGTACTGACTGGCTAAACAGCAGCTCTGCAGAAAAGGACCTGGAGGTTACAGTAAGCTGAATATGAGCCAACGGTGCGTCCCTGTTGTAAAGAAGGCTAACAGCATACTAGGCTGTATTAGTAGAAGTGTTGCTAGTTGATCTAGGGAAATGATTATTCCCCTCTGTTTGGCACTGGTGAGGCCACATCTGGAGTTCTGTGTCCAGTTTTGAGCCCCCCCACTACAGAAAGGATGTGGACAAATTGGAGAGAGCCCAGTGGAAGGCAACAAAAATGTTCAGAGGGCTGGGGCACATGATTTCTGAGGACAGGCTGAGGGATCTGGGCTTATTTAGTTTGGAGAAGAAAAGCCTGAGTCAGGATTTAATAGCATTCTTCAACTACCTGAAAAATGGTCACAAAGAGGATGGAGCTAGGCTCAGCGTGGCAGATGACAGAACAAAAAAAAATGTCCTCAAGTTACCGCAAAGGAAGTTTAGGTTAGATATTAGAAAAAACGTTCTCACTAGGAGGGTAGTAAAGCTCTGGAACAGGCTCTATAGAGAGGTTGTGGCATCTCTATCCTTAGAGGCTTTTAATACCTGGGTAGATAAAGTCTTGGCTGGGATGACAGGGGATGGTCCTGCTTTCAGCAGGTAGGACTTGGACTAGTTGACCCCCTGAGGTCCCTTCCAACCCTAATTTTCTATGATTCTATGACTTTACTATATATGAATGCCTTCTCTTCAATTTCTTTCCAACATACCTAAACTTAAAAGGCTGATTTAAGGTTTTTTTTCTCTCCTACTTCCTCAAACATGGCCTTTCCCAATATCTTGAGAAAATGTTGGTACCAAAAGAGCAGAAGATAACGTAGCAGATAGATCACTTTGATTTTTGTGTCCCCAATATTTTGCTTGTTTGTTCTCAGATTTGGAAACTTTTAAATTCCTAATATAGAACACAGAATATAGAAAGAAGACATAGAAATAAAAAGGACTGTACAGGTTTTTTGAGATTATAAGTAAATAATATAGAGGGGCATCTCTTCATGCACAATGAGGAGTTAATTCTTTTAGAGGCATACTATTAAAGCTAATATGCCCCTCAGCATGTTTAGTTTACTTACTTTTGAAATAGTTTCTTTTGTGAACAGGCACAATATGTTCATTGGAGTCTAAAACAATTTATAGGCTGCACAAGGAAGTTTCTCCCTCTGGGATAAAACTGAGGTTAAAACTATGTCATCCTCTCTTGTGAGTTCACATAAATTTTGGTTTCCATTGAAGGTCACTGGGACCCAATCCAATGCCCAATGAGGCCAACAGATTATGGTCTTCAGAGGGTGGATTTGATTTAAATCATGTTTTAAATCATGATTTAAATTATTGGTCAGGAAGCCTTGATTTAATTATTGTATTCTACAAAAAGCATAAGTGGTGGAGGGAAATATTATTTGAGGGGGCTGAGCCCCACCTGACCCCTGCCCCTCCTCCCAAAGGGCGGTTGTGGGGCCGGTGTGTGCTGGTGCTGTGTGGCAGCAGAGGAGCAGCTGCATGCCGAGCGGTGCCAGGAGGAGCAGTTGCATACCAAGCTGCGGCACAGTGGCTACATGGTGCTGCTGCTGTCACCAGCTGCCGCAAAAAGTTGGGGGGGGTGCTAAATCCTGTTAGCCGCAGCCTTCCTCTGCCTAGGGCAAAAAGGCAGCTGTTTGATATCTTTTATTCCAGGGGTAGGCAACCTGTGGCACGGGTGCCAGAGCATGGCACTTAAAGGCATTTTGCTTGGCACATGTGCCTCTGGGTGGATGGTGGGGAAGGGGCCGGGGCTACACAGCAACAGCAAGGACTGAGCCCCTCATGGCTCCCCCATCATCTATGCCTGGCACACCAACATCTTACAAGTTGAAGCTGTGGGTGTTTTGGGCACACTGACTCGTTTTATTCATTTAGCTTCTTGAAACTTTGCACTTTTAGAGGAAGGTAAGTGCTTGATTGTGTGTACACAAACTTGCAGAGAGACAATAGGGCTGATGGGTAGGTAATCAGGTCTGTTATCTCTCATTTCCATATACTGCTGTTAACAAGGATGTTATCTCTGGAGACAACAAACTCTCCCTAGGCTTGAAGGGCATTTGTGCCTGAAAGCTGGCAAAGAACAATTTTTCCAACTATTTAGTTGGTCTAATAAAAGATATCACATCTACCCAAAGAACCTTGTCTGCCTATGATCTCTGGAGACACAAATCCACAATTTGAGAACTGAAACTAAGCATCACAGAGATGCTCAATGTGATCTTCTAGACTGAGCACTGAGTCCCATTGGGTAGAGTAGTTTTCTTTAATCTTTGCTAATCTATAAAGGAGCCTTTAGGAACCCAATAACATTGGGCCCCTAATATAGTCCATGGCCTGTTGTGACCTATTTATAAAACTTTTAAAAAGGTTACATGAATATATTGTCTCAAATAGTATATAATTAGAAGTTATAATCCCTATTCCATGATGATATAATTTGAGCTTTAATGTACCTTAACCTAAAACTATCTTTATATAAGTTTATTTTTAAAAGCATCTTAACAAAATATTAAAAATATGATTAAATTTAAAAATCTGATTTAAATTTTTTAAATCCATTTTTTTTAATCACTGATTTTTATCCACTCTGGGTCTCCACTGGATTCTGGATCAGGCCATCAGAGCAAAAAGATTTTATGATTCTCAGTACTTCAAAAAAAGTATCTGTTTTATTCAGAGAAATATAACTTAAAGGGACATTTTAAGACTTTCCCAAGACCTAAAAGTATAACTCTTTAAAAAACATTTTTGCTTTCCACTTAATTGTATGTTTGGCTGCATTTATTACTTTTGTCCAATACCTCAGATCAAAAGATAGTTTTGATAACCCCCCCTCCCCCCGCAAAATCTGGTTAATTCATCACTCCTAGGGGATTGGTAATGATGACTAACTATTCATGAATGACTAATCCTTAATAGTAGCCATTTTCAAATTTTTAGGAGATGTATTTTTCATGCCACATTGAGACCCATTTAAGAATGGTTTAGACATTTGTAATGAAGGGAAACTATATTACAAACATTCCAAGTGCAAATTATATACACTATGGCTTACTATACAAGAACTGCATTATTATATAGATAAATGCTTAATGTACTGTTTCTTACTGCAATTCAGAATGTCATTTATATAATTATTACATGATTATGAGGAAGTAAAATAATTACTTGAAGGTTTTTGCTTTGCACGCTTACATGCACTCATTACCAAAGTAGAAGATAGTTTGGTAAAATGGAACTGTTGATTGCCTACATGTTGTCAAACCAAGAAATGTTGAAGAGTATCCAATGCTTTGTAAGCATCACTAGGCTTGACATATGCTATGGAAGGCATAGGTCAGTACCTTTTAAGCTGCTTAATTATCAGGAGCAGATTTTCATTGTGATTTGATGTACGTTGTGATGTACATTTGGAAATGACTAATTATGCGTTCACAGATGATGATTTAGCCAAAGTATTTTCTGCATAAATCAATGAAACTCTGGCAGGGAATTGTGCGCTATTTAATAAGACAATAATAACAAGTTACCCAGTGACCAATTAACCAGATTTCAGTGTAATATGGGACCTAAAACCTAAAGGGTCCTAAAAACAAATAGTTAGGAACACAGGATTTTCCTACCCATGTTTAAAGATGCACTCTGCCTTTAATACCCCAGATATATACCACAACCTAAACCTCTGTATTCTATAATAATGAAGATAAAGAACCATTATCAGTCCAAAATTCAGGTCTTACACAATAAGCCTATCTATAAACAAGATCTGACCAATTTCTGCTTGCTAAAGCATGACTTTGATTAAAAAAAAAGAAGCTGACAGATACTTTTTCATACATCCTGACTAGGTAACAGAATGGTTTGTGAAAAAATATAGACAAAATTAAATAAAGTCGTTTATTTCTCTTCTCTATCTTCAGGTTCTTTTTCAATCAGAGAAATGTTTGCTCCTGCTGCATGAAACAGCTCCAGGTAGGCATCAGCTTCAACCAAAATGTACCAAATCCCAGTTCCTCAGTAATGAGACTCTCCCGGAAAAAATGCTGGTAGCTTGCTTCTTCATAAAGGATAAGGTCTTGGTTATAAACACATTCTAATATAGTCTACTTTCACTATCTGAAATAGATTATATTAATGCTCATTAGTGTAAAGTCTCAATCAAAACATACTATATAAAGTTGCAATTACACTGATACTGTAAGGAATTCCAGAACAAAACAAATTAGCCAGTTGGTGCACAGAAGTTTTAAAAAATACATATGTAATTTTCTATCATGAAGCTTCATTGAGATTTGGGTCAACCAGTCTCATTTCTGGATCTCCCAAGACATGATGGGCTTGATATTTGGCTGGTATGAACTGAAATCAATGCTGATATGCTGAGTTACACCATGACCAGGCCCTGTCTCTCCCAAAAAGCATCCATCAATATTCAATCCTCAATATGTTTACTTACGCTTAAAATATGGAGTATATTAACTCTGAATAAAATCTTGAAACTTTTTAAAGAGATTTATCTGTAAGAGTAAGGATCTCAAAATCTGAATAGATTAAAAAAAAAAGCCATACTGCTGACCATATGAGTGCTAGGTATGTATGGCATACATCCAGATCTGGGCATAGATATGAACTCTAAGGATGCAACTTGTATATATATAAAAGTACATTATATAATTATACAATTTGCATCCATATATATGTATATCATAATGTTACACTGATCATCAGAGAGCTTCATAAAATAATAGAAGACCATTCATAACTCTGCTTCAAAGTCTCTTAAAGGATAACAATTGCTATTCCAATGGTTTCTTTCACTGGAAAGAAGCTCATATAAAAGCTGTGGCCCAAATTTCAAAGGTGGATGTATCCCCATTTCTCATCTACTTCTGTTGGAGCTGTCTTTGAGCAACACTTTTCAGACAGAGACCCCTGTATATTATTCTTTTCATAACTATATTTTCATGGTAAGAGCATATTTAAGAGTGCAGAAATACAATGATTTGTTCAAAACCATTCCAAGAATATGACCACATATGGAGGCACTAAGTGCTGGCATACAGCATTCAGCAGTCTGACCAATTAATCAATAAGTAAGTATTAAAGCTGTATTTCTGGCTTTCTGTGTGCTGGTCAGGTGGCTAAATGTGGTTTGCTAGAAGAGGCAACAGGGCCTTCTGACTGTTGTCACTACTAAAATTGCTGCAATATTATGTACAGCTAAAGTCTATGAGAGTCTCCCACAGGATTTCTCTTCCGAAATTTGATATTACTTCTCAACATTAGAGTCATCACTGGAGATGGCTGCTAAGCTGTGAATGGTGTCTTTGAGTTTAACATTAGAAAAGTAATCATTGCTGCAGTGAAACAACTTCTTTGATTCTCACAAGGTGCATCTACACATGAAATTAGCACAGCTAAATAAGCTCTGGTGCAATTCATGCTGAATTTTATTTACACGTGTGCCCAGGACTGCAGCATGCAGCACAGCTCTGGCTGGCAGGGATCCCCAGGAGGCTCAACGTGCTGCAGAGGGATTGGCTGGGGCACAAGGGTGCTACAGTGTGGGGCTAGCCAGCAGGCAGCCCCACACTGTAGCACCCTCATGGCCTGGCCAACCCGTCGCAGTTTACCCATGCGTTGTGGCGGAGTAAATAACTGCACCATAGGATAGTACTTGTATTGGGCAGTACTAACCTAGGGCGGAGTTAATTAATTTACTCTGGCCTAATAGTTCCACACATATAGATGGAGATGCTTTACATTTGAAGCTAATTAGGCAACTCCACAGTAAGTGTCTCATGTAGATGCCCCCATAGACTCCCAATTATTGGATTTCTATGGGTTTTACATGATTTATCCCAGGTTTCAGGCAGAGTACACTTACTTGTTTCCTGACTGACTCTGGTATGTTCCTACTAGATCTCTACTCTTCATTACTATTGTCTTGAATATCCCATGTCTTCCTATTCTGGTTTGATAGCAGTGTCAAATACTGATAGAAGATGTCTGGCAATTTCACAGGCAAATTCCTGCCTTTACGCACAATGAACTGAACATACACAAGTATACATCATAGGTGAAAATATAGCCCCCAAATTCCAGATGATTTTGTCCAGTCTGTATCGAGACCTGTTATTTTTTTGAGGTAAAACGTATTTCTCCATTATGGCACATGTTCTATATATACAGTTACACCACAACCAAAACAAAGGTGGCTTAAACACATAGGCGGCGATGTCTGACCACAACTTATTCATATTAATCCTCGTCTGAAGTGGGACGCTATACAGAAAGTTTTACTACATTAATGATGACATTGCCTCAATATACAATCTATAATATATCTAAGTACATTGAATAGGTATGCTTTTGTTTTTATAAACCCTTGATTAAATATACTCATCTAACAATGTCACTTCATATGTTTGTAAGAGATTGGTAAAAATATATATATGTATTCAGTCGCCCAGTGCACAGGATTGAGAAATTAACCCTTAACCTGCTGATGCTTCTCTTTATATTCAAAATACTGGTTATTACACTGTTTTTGGATAAATACGTTCTCATTTCAAGGGAGCAGAGAGTTCAGGAAAAATTCTTGAAGTACACCCCATATGCAATAGAAGTGATTTTGCTATGGCACGCACTGTAAACCCCAGCTTAGGATAATGAGTCAAGCAGCTTTCAAACCCAAACCTTGCTTGAAAAAGTAAAGGTAAAGCAACCTCCAAAATCTTCCAGCCAAACAGTAGAAAAATGTGGTTTCCTGCTTGTCTGTCACCTCTTTTCTCAATGCTCCATTACTTATGCCAAGTCATGGTCCAAGCCACAAAGTTATTTGTGAAATCAATTCCTACTGTTAGGAAACTACTGCTTACACCAATCCTTCCAAGTTCTTATGTTCCCGCTTTACCTTTGAACACTATACAACCGTCATTGAGGGGGAAAAAAGCAGTTGTAGGGCGGCTGCAATATGGCTTCCTTGAAAAAGGACAAAACTTAGTAGGCTTGATGTTTCTGCTTACTCTTTCTGTGTATGCAATTTTCACCTTTTTATAGTGCATTCACTGAGACATTTTAATAGTCACTTTTCCATTCTGCTTGCTTACGATGATTTACAAATTCAAAGCAGAAGATTACATTGTATTTACAAACAAGTTGGCACTTACAGAATAAATTATTGATTTTTGTTTTCCTTTTCGTTCCAGGGCACCCATGTTTCAGGCAGACCAGCAAAACCTGCTGCCTGATAACATTATGCTACATTAACATGAATAAATAGATTTCTAGCTGGTACGTTCCATCCCAAAATTTTGCTTGTTGCTGAAAGGCAGTACCTTCCACCTCAGTTCACAATTGATGCTCAGGAGCTGTTAGTCAAGTGAAAGCAAAGGCTGCATGTTTTCTTCCTCATGTTTATCCACACGTTTTAGAACCCCAGGATCCACGACTGACTGAGACCTACAAAAGGATAACATGGTGTTGTTTTTTCCATTTTTTCTCAATCAAGACAAATGAGGGTAAGTATCAGCACTTTGGTTTGGGGGGGGGGGGGGGGGGGGGTTTCAGAGTTCAAAAATAATAATCCAGGGAGCACAAATATCTTATCACAGCAAATGATCAGAAAATACCCTCCCAAACCAAATGAATGGCCACTGTGCTGGCATGCTGAAGCAGAATGGAAACACGGGGTGAAAAAGCAGAGGCATCCTGTTTTGTTCATACAAGCACCAAGACACGATTTCTCCCTAGCACACAACAGACTGTAAGCCATCTTCTATACCAACCCATGCACTGACACCCATTCCATCTACCAAAAAGGGGTCTCTCCAACAACCCAGCTTACTACTGGAATGGCAAAATTAGCAGCCCATATTAGCTAGAAGCACAAGTTGCTCCTCTTCTGAGCAGCACTTAAGTGCACCCTGGAGTGCACTCTCCAAACCCAGCATCATGGACTCCTCCCATGGCCAGCAGGAGTTCTGGACCAGTGGACAGACTTTAACCACCCTTATCAGTTTAACTGAGTTGACTAGGGCAGGATTGTATGCCTACATTCATAGCTGACTGTAAAACACTCAGAGATTGTCTGATAAAAGACAATAAAAGTGCAAAGTTGGAATTATAATTCCCTGGCGTAGTCTTATTTGAGTGGGAAAGTGACACAAATTTGTCAATGCTACTTGCTGCAGTTGCTGGGGTTTTCCCTGGAAGGCTTGCATATCGTTCTGCCTCCACACCACCCAGCTTAGCTTCTAATTTGTACAACATCAAGTCCAGAGAAGGTATGATCCTCATTTTTACATATTAATTCCAAAACCATTTTAAAAACCAGTTAAAGGGACAAGAGCACACTTACACATCACACCAGAACTCAAGCACATAAGAAAAAACATTGGGCCAAATTCTTTACTGGTGTAAATTGGAACAGATCCATTGAAATCAATGGAACTGGGTCAATTTACAGCAGAAGATAATTTGGCCCATCCTTCTAATAAAACATGAAGAAAAGAAGGTGAACTCTTCTGGACAGGAATTGTGTCTATCTTTCTAGAGCACTTAGCACAATATGGTCCTGATCTCAGGCCAGCCTTTGGTCACTATTACCATGCAAATAAATAATACTAATTCCTTCTAGCAGAAAGCTAAGAATCTGTCTATTTCAGTGGAATAAGAATCTGAGTTCTATTGCCTGCCCTTAAACCTATCATGGCATGGCACTGAATATTGCCTGTGTAGTTCTAAAGATGAAATTCCTTGTTCTGGGTTGAGAGAAGAAAACAGTTCTGTAGCCACCAGATAGTCATATATGCAGGGATCCTGGTTTTCTCTGAGAAAAATCACAAATTCTCTGATAAAAACTCCAAAATCTGCAATTAAAATGAAATGCTGTAATATATATAGCTATCAATTGAACACCATGTTTTATTGATATATTTACAATTTTAAAGCAATTTGGAAGCTTACCAGTGCCTCAATCACTATAATAAAATCAATTCTAAATACCTGTAAATTATGGTATTTGATTTTTGGTTTTTTAGCATGGAAAATCAGAGCTCCCTCTGCCCCCCTAGCTCACAGAACGCAGGTCCAGGCTCCTCACTCCCAACCCACAGCCCCCCAGGCCCACTGGTGCCCCTTACTCCCCCCCACCCCCTGCCCTCCCAACCCTGCTGGAGCAGGCCCCCAGCTGCCAGGGCTCTGGGGCCAGAGACCCAGGTCCACAACCCCCTGATCCCCGCAGCACCATCGGAGCCCCAGCTGCCTCCTGTGGGCAGTGGTGGCTGCTGTGGCCTAAGAGTGGGGAGCCTGGCTCCCCCTCCCCCATAGGTGGCACAGCCAGAGCAGAGCCAATGGAGGGGTGCAGGTGCAGGCTGCCTGCTGTGGGCTCGGGTGGGGGAGGCTGGCTCCCCACTACTCTCCTGGAGCAACAGGGGGTGGGGGGGCACATGCCCCCCAGATATTTGCGTGGAACATGGATGGGCTGGCTGCTGCGGGCTCAGGCTCCCTGCTCTGCTGCCCTCCCCTGGGCCCTCTGCAGACCAGTGGATGGGACCCGGAAGGGCACAGCAGAGTTGGGCTGGGTGGGGAAGCTCATTGCAGCTGCTGTGAGCCCCATGGTGCCCTGCCAATGCACTCCCTGCCTGCCCCAGAGAAGCAAGGGGCACAATCCTATGCTGCTGCTCCCGCTGCTCTGGAAAGGGTAGGGGGCACATTGCCAGGGCAGCACGGGGCCCGCAGTGGCTGCAAAAAGCTTCCCCAGCCTGCCCCCACCCTGTGCACAGATCTTGGGAGAGCCAGCACCACCACCCCAGATGAGCAATCCACAGCTCCATCCTGGTCCCTATCGGGGCTCTGCACCCACGCATTGCGACCCCGGCCCCCAAGCCGCATGCATCACCCAGCTGGGCAGCAGCCCCAGACCCAGCCCTGCCCTGCCCAACTCCCTCCTCCCCTCCCTCCCTGTGGGGGCCTCAATTCCCCCCCGCACCCCTCACACTTACCTTTGGGAACTGTTCTCCAGGCTGCCCGGTGGCAAGGTGCATATACATGCACATGGCACCCCTTGCTTGACTGCCCTCCTCCCACTCCCCCCGGCCTCTTGCAGGCTGGAACTTGGCCCACCTGCAGAGAGCTCTTTGCAAAACTGCAAAATCTACATGTTTCACCATTAAAATGAAAAATCCACGTTTTTCTTGGGTAAAAGAAGAAATCCTTTTTTTGTATTTTTCCATGGGAAACAGAAAACCTGGATCCCTGTTCATATGCATATGGGAGTGTGTGTGCACGCACTTGTACACAAAGAAAGAACAAGAGCTAAAAAGAAGTATTTTTATATGCATTTAAGTATAATTAGGCAAATAGTCAACCAACTGTTTTGCAGTGCCTTGTGAGCTACAGAATAGTTTCAAAAGGCCAAAGTCAAGCATTTTCAAAATGGATCACTTGTTCAAAATACAATTTGAGCATTCCCATTCTGCAGGAAATGTCAACATTTTATTTTTCAATCCATTTTGGAACAAAAAATGATTTGGTCTCCTCCATTTCGCTCCAGAGTATAGTACCTCCAGGACACATTAACATAACAATACAATTTTATAGTTTCTTCCATCTACAAGTCTCAATGCACTCTAAAAATATTTTTAATAAAACCTCTCTACATGTCTGTGAGAAGGACTAGTATTATTATCTTCCCTTCCCCCATCAGAGATCAGAAACAGAACTCAAAGTTAATTTGCAAAGTTAGTGCAAATGAGAACCAGACTCACAAAGTTTAGTTGGGAGTAGAAACCAGATCCTGTGAGGCCTGTCACTGTGCCTGAACCATAAATTCATTCTGCCTTTCAAATGAGGTTCAATCAATCTCAGATAATTTTACTGAGGTCTGAACCATCTCAAAGTACATGTTATGGCTGTAAGGAAGCAAGCAGGCTGACTGAGTAAAGACATTCTTAGCAGGATTTTGGTTTAAGGAAGGGTATTATCTTGTGCAAGCAAATGTGCTCTGAAATGGCAGAGGGAATTTAAGCAAGAAAATTATTGGGGGATTTGCTAGCTTTAAAATATGTACAAAGTCCAGGAGAGTCAGTTAAGGTTGTTGCTCCATTGTTCATTCTTTCTCTTACTGCTGTGTATTACAGATGTAAAAAATCAGGTGTGCAGTTGCACACCATTGTGAATGTGGTACAATATCTGTGCAAACAAGGTAGTAAAAAAAAAAAAGAAAATCAGCCTTCACTTGAATTTTGCTTACCTTAACTATTTGCTATCCCAGCCTCAATGTTATTTTAATATTGTTTGTATATTTGTTTCCCTTTGTCCACCTAAATGTCAGTGTCAGCTGTGTAAGCATTATTTTTGACACTTGCGTGCAGGCTGAGGTTCTATTAACCTGCAGTGAGAATATATAAGTGCACACCTTGACTGAGTATGCACAGCAGCCTATGTACTGGATAGGCATACACACAGCCATATACACAGATGCATTCTGAATGCACACAGCACAAAAATGTAGTCAGCCAGAAACCCAAAGCTAACACTAACCTATATTTTACTCTCAATATCTATGCGGTTGGGACATTTGCCCAGGAAGTCAAAGATCTGGCTTAGTTCCCCCTTGCCCTGCCTCTCTAGGACTTCTCAACACAATTCTCAAACTGCCACCCCGTGGCTTAGGCATTTTCCAGTCCTCTTCTTGCCCTTGCTCCTTTGGAAGCTGTACCCCTGGGCAGCAAAGAGAGGGAAATACGTGTGACCAGAAAGAAAAGAGCAAATTATGGGGTGTGTGCCTCAGTGAGATGGCTGCTTCTCTGGATAGAAAGGGACTCGGGGTCCTAGACTGGACCTTTTCTCCCAGTGAAACAAAAAACTTCTGCACTGTACTGTTCTTCATGTGTTATATCCAATGCCCATTAAGGCTAAGTACAGACAGTCAAAAAGTCAGAGGCTGAATTGTTTCAGTCTTCACAGGTTAGTCTAAACTGCACAGATTGAGTTGATAAGCCAGTGAACAAAAGACATTCATTTTGATTCTGGAAATGCAGCCACATGCCCACAGTGGCTCAGGCCAGAAGTCGGGGGGAGCTAGAGCATGACTCCCTGCTTTACTGGAGCAGACAGCTTGAGCCAAACCTAGTCCATCTACCCTGCAAAGTGGAGTTTGTGGAGGAGGTGAAAAATATCCTGGGATGCTAGTGAGTTAACTTAAATCTGGAGGGGATCTGGGACAGAAGTTCAATAAACTGATTTAACCTAAATCAGTCAAGTCTGATACTACATCCATCCAGGTTTATCTTAAACCGGTTTTAGCCATTTTGAAAGCGGTCTATGTGCAGTGAACTTCTGTAGGGACAGACATTACACATAAACTGGTTTAAGTGATCAGAAACTGGTTAAAACCTGTAACAGAACAAATGTTCAGTGCACATAAACCAGTTTGAAAATGGCTGAAACCGGTTTGAGATAAACATGGTTTATCAGACTTAACTGATTTGGGTCAAACCGTCTTATGCAATGTCTATCCCAGACCCCCTGCTTGTTTAAAATAAGCCAAACACCCCCAGCATCCTGGCATGCTCTCTGGGTTGGGCAAGGCTCTCTTCTCCAAAGCAGGGCTGACCCCTCCCCTCTGCTCTCTGGCTGCAGCTCCAGCACAGACTGCAGGCTGCTCCACCCCCTCCTTCTCACTGCTAAGCAGGAATTCCCCCCTTCCCTCAGCCTTGCTGAGGACTTGTCTGTGTATTAGATAGCAGACCACATGCTGGCTATGGTCCCTGCTGAATCAACAGGCAGAATCAACAGGTAGCTGGTAATGTCCCTCTGTTGTTTTCTTAATAGGGCGATAAACACTAAGTTAGGGGTTATAAACACTGTTGTCAATTCCCTACTGGGCTAATCAGAGTGTCCTGCCAGGGTCTGGCAATGTTCCCCCTCAGCTCAGTGTTGTGGAAGGAATGGGAGGGCTGCTCTAGCACCCCCCAGCTTCTAACCTGAGCCACTGCAGGCATGTGTCTGCATTTCTGGGATGTCTGTACAGTTACAAACCAGTTCAGCCTAGCCAGGTTAGACTAACCTGCAAAAATTGAATCAATTCAGGTTCAGACTTTTTGAATGTCTGTCCCTAGCCCTGTTGTGTTACAGATCTTAACTGGTTCCCTTTACTTATACCAGTTTAAGTGTACCTTCTGTCCCTAGCCAAAGGGCTATAGGTGTTAGTTAAGCTTTTTCCAGGACATATGCTCATGTACATGTGTACATATTCATATACATACTCTGTACACACACGCACACTTACATGCTTATAGTGCAAATGTAAACACCAAAAACACTGAGGTATGCACACAAAAGGGACAGAATTCTGCTCTAAAACTTGGTTTTCCTATTCAGTGTCCTAACTACCTCTCTCTCCTGTGCACTACAATTGCAGAAGCTCCAGTTGGTTCCTTTTATATAGAACAGTTGGGAAGGGGGATTCCAGCATACACTGCAGTTGTGCTATAGGAATAAATATGATAATCTAAGCATATAAGGGTGAAGGTATTTCAGTTGAACATTGTTTCAGAATAAATTATATGCACAGAGAAATAACATACTTGGAACGTCCTCTCCTGTGCTGGTACACATCTACAATATTTACTCAAGTGGAAAAAATACTGTGCACTGCATGTGAAGATCAATTTGAAAGCTAAACTGAAGTGTAATTCTGCCTCAAGGGTTTTCCAAGTCATGAGTAAAATGCAGAGAAAATAGATAACTATTCTCCATTTTGAAAAACAGAAGAGCTCAGTCAATTCACTGACACAGTTCTCCAATCCAGACTCGAGGTTTGCCTCAAGGGGGGGGTCTGCCATCAGCCCTCTCAATTTTTTCCTGTTACATTCACCTTCTTTGGGTGAGATCATTTGCTCTCATAGCTTTAGTTACCATCTTTTCAGTGATGAGATGTGTAAATCTGCATCTCTATTCCTGCTTTCCCTCTGTCCAAGATAGTAATGTTTCTGTATCCCATAATTCCTCATAAAAGATGTGAAAATTAAACACTATACTGAACACTAAAAATCAAAATCCATCATGTTCCCCCACCCAAACCCTTTACCTTCCCGTCTTTTTCTTATAATTTCTCTTGATGGTTCCCATCACTGTTCCTGTCGCTCACTTTCTAGAGAACTTCTAACTTCTCCTTCTTCATCTTTCTCTCCATTCAGACTGTTTAATAACTTCTCATTTGTCAGTTCTTACCATCTTTCTCAAAACAAAACTTCTAACATCTGCCCCTTGTTGACTTCTTTGCAACTATGAGCTCTTGTCCCTCCGCTCTCCATCCATATTCTGTGCTCAAAATCATTGTCCTTTTCTGCAATTCTGAATATAGATCTCTTTGTTAGAATCTCTTCCGAGGCTCCCTGTCTCTTTCTGCATCAAACCCAGCCCCTTGGATTGGATGTTCACGTTCAAATTACTCCCAAATTATACTACTGTCACTGAGAGTAGATGAGCCTCTTTTTAGAGATCTCTATAATGCTTTCTAGCCTAAATTTCTCCCCTGCTTACATGATATGCCTACTTACTGATGCCTTGCATTACAAAAACCTTCTGGCTGCAAAAGAGCCATTCCACTTGCAACCTTGTACCCTTTCCTTATACTATAGCAAAAGTTGAAACAGCCACTTTTTCAGGGTATCAAGACACCTTGCTCTCCTTTGGTTTTTAAAAAACTGCCTTCTTCCAGCCTGCCTTCCACCAATAACTAGCCTTTTCTGTTCTCTTGCCTACCCTGTAACTGTAAAATATAACTAAAATTTAGCATCTATCTTCTTAGATAAATCCTAGAATGTTGAGCTGGTTATCAAACTCAATTCACATGAATCCTGTCTCTTTCTCCCCATTATTTTCTCTATATGCTTTCTGACATACAGTGTAAAACAACTTGGAGAGGTGGAGGGAGTGGGGAGAGGGAACCTTAGCTTATTGCCCATAAAGCACCTAACTAGATAGCACGTCAGAAGTAATTATTTATAATTAATTATTCCACATGAATTATGACTATCAGCATCTGTATAATGGCCTTCTAAAAACTAGCTTCTTAGATTACAAATTGTTTGGGGGAATTATGAAAGGCTTCAGAACAATCATAATGAGGAATACAAGACATATTGACATCCCAACTGTGCTAGCATGCCACAGAATCCTATTTCACATACCTCTTCATGGATTTGGGAGAGAGGTCCTTTTCTGTGTCTTTCGAGGAAGTGTTGTAGGAATCTGCACTGAATTCACTGTCATCATCATATTCATGGTCTAGCAGTGTTCTGGCCCATGTCCCCATGTCATACGGTGGCAACATTCCTCCAAACTCAGAAGGTAGGATCTCAGGATGAATCAGTTGATGTAGACTGTTGAGGTTATTTCCATGAAGAAATATCTGCATATATATGAAAAAAAAAATCACAGCTATTCCCACAGCTCAAAAGTGTATCATTATTATATAACTGGTAATAAATATTTATATCACAGCCCTGCTCTGCTAAGTAATTTACCACCAAAAAGACAGACAAGGTCTTTGTTTGAAAACTGGCTTCCCATTTATGTCTCTGATCCTACAAATATGAAGAAATTTACTTTTACGCATGTGAATAGTCATACTTAAAGCATGCACAGAATCAAGGCCCTAAGATGGAAGACAGTTATATGCTGTGTAAACAGAGACATTTGTTACATTTCTTTTAATATTATTTGTATTTATTAATAGCTTTGTCATTCCATTATTAAATAAATAAGGGGAGCCGACTTCCTCCAATTAGCTATTAAACAATGATTTATGCAGACTCCACTGAAAAGTTTTTGACCTAGCATTTTGCTGGATAATTATATTACCTATATATGGCAATGTACAAGACAATCAGCACCCTTAAATCAAACATGTCTTATCTATGAGAATAGAATGATAGGTGAGAATGATTGGTTGACTAGATATTGCTGTGAATATCATTGTTTTGGCAGTCTGTGATTTATTTTTAAAATATGTGCTTTGTGTAGCCCATAAAGAAACAGTTTTATAACACTAAGGCTATATGGATTCAAGCAGCCCTCTCTAATTGAAAATAGGAAGAGGGGAAATGGCTAGATGAGCAATTTTAGAAGTTATATTAAAAAGCAGCAAGTAAAAAAAGTCAGAGACAAAAGAACATATACATTCATTTTTCCATTTGTTTCAGTTCACCCAGCAAGCAGCTGCAAAGATGAAGCAGTTTAATATAAAGATACAAAACCAGCACATGTTTTCCAATCTTAAAAATAAAGAACTTATCCTTGCATGAAAAAATAGTGCAAATGTTTATGGCAGAAGTAATTTGTTTTATATTGCCTCTCCGAAGCTATTCCATTTTAAGGTATGGTTTTATACTTATGTTCATCTGAACATAGTTTTTCAACTGAACTTTATAACCTGTGCATCTGCTATGGGTATTCATTGTAACTTTATAAACAAAAAATATCGATGACAAGCCTAGCAAAATTCTAACAAAAACCCAGAGGGATGTTGTAGTTTTAGGAAGATACTACCCTGTATTTCAAGACTGGCTTCTTACTGCGTTCCAAAGTTGATTTTAAATTATATATTTTGGCTGAAATTTCAAATTTGAATGCCTAAAATTATTTTTATAGGTGTTTATTTTAGAGGTGTTACACACTAACAAAACCTTCAAGTGAACTAGAAGAATTCAACATCCGTAAAGTTATGGATTTAAAACCTAAACTTAGGAACCATGTTTGATTACTCACTTTTAAAAAACATAGTAGCATTTTGTAATATTCATGAACTGCACCACAGTCCTTCTTTATGTGCATACAGCACTTGACTTAAACACATTTCAAATGCCTCTGACACTAAAATGCTTCTGACTGAAGCTGAAATCAGTAGAAAAAAATGAATCTGGTAAAATGCATTCTTCATTTGCATATTTATAGCATGTATTATATAAAAAGCTTGGTGATCCATAGTTATAATTTCATGAGTACCAGAAGCTTCTCAGGCATAATTTGTCTAGCAAAAAATCTATTAAACACTTAAAAAAGACTGAGGCATTCTGTACTGCATTTGGGTAGAGAAAAACAGAGTTCCCTAGAGAATCTGATATATTAGACTGCTAGACTAAAACATGCTACAGAAGTTTTACGTATGATGCTGAATGAGTCTTATTGGAAGACAAATTTCAATTTAAAGAAATATTACCATTATATGTTTACCTCCACCAAACTCTACTTTAGTTACAATGATGTCAAAGTCAAAAATCTGTTGAAGCCTAAAGGATCCATCTGGCTACCATAATTATGTTGCCCAGTTTCTGTAGCCAGCAGCTCCTGTGACTGGTGTAGCTAACATCATGTCCAGCCCTGGACTCCCCAGCCCAAATGTCCAGTTCCCAGGTACAGCTGGATCAAAGAAGCGTGGCCTTCGGCATGAGTCCAGAGCAAGCCTTGCACGCGTAGGTCTGGATGCATCAAAGGACACCTTCACCATTGCCACTGTACCAATGTTATTGATGCAAATTAGACTACATCTCAGAAATTAATGGTGTACACACACACACTCCTTTCTGTATGCATTTACAGTGAATATAAATATGTACGCAAATTAAATATTTTGTACATTTGCATCATAACTTTAGTCAATAATGACAAATGCAGTGACACTGAAATAAAAATGACACTATAGGTATTCTTTTAAAATAAAAAGAGCTAATTTAAAAATATTATGTCTGTATTTCTGGATGAAAAAGCTCTATTAAATATTCCATCACAAAGGCTGGGTCCTCAAGAGAGATGCTTTGGGTGCTGGAGCCCCTCCTTTAGTTGTCCCCCAGCTTCTCCAGCATGCCAGGAGCCAGAAGAAACAGGGAAATGGCCATTTCCCCAAAGTGGGGCATTTTGTCCCTTACCAAACCCCACAGGCAGGGGCATGCGCAGCAGCAAAAATCAGCAGCACAAATTTGTGCCGCTACTATTTTTGCCACGGCAAATGCATGTCCTGCACATGCGTGCCCACCTGGACACACCCTGTGCTTAAAATTAAACACTTAGCTACTTTAGATCAGATCCTCAAAGGATAAAGCCATATATATTTCCAAGGCAAGTGGAGATCCTTGACACAAAAAAATCTTTCAAAATAGACATTTAAAGACATTAAATAAATTCCAACTATATAATTTATTTTTGTTTTCTATATCCTTTGTACATCTGGTGACCATAATGGTCTATCATTATAAAAATAAAGAGAAGAGTACCCTTTTTCGTGTTTTCTCCTTTAGAAAGGGTCGTATAACTGTGTAGAGGGCATGGATATACCATGGTTGATTGACGAAATGAATTCCTCCAAACCGAGCTGGAAAGCTGTCCTATAGGTCATAAAACAAACACATAACTTTGTAAGTAGACTCTTCATAAAGGACATAAGATGCATGTCAGTTTGATTTCTTATGCTGAAACACCTTCATTTGCTTACTTAACCTTACAAAAGAAGACATTTTCAAAGTAGTGTCCACTCAGTAGGTTTTCAATATCCATTCACATTTGCAGTCTTTAGACACACTATTTCCTGACAGAGCTGTATAACAACTATGCTATTCTAATAGAGAGATGGCATTTTGGGACCTTTGATACACTTCGTACTTATATGACTTGCCCATAATCTGTCTGCACAATATTTTTTTCCATCTCCCATTCCTATTTGGTTTCACTTATTTTTAATCTTAATTAACAATAAGTGTTAGTGTTCCTTTAGTCCAATAAAGGAATTAAAAATGTTCCCCTTGCTTCAGTCTTAAAAATCAGAAGGAAACCTGAGATGCAAGTCAGCGTACATGCAATATTATTTACATTTTGCAAAACTGAAAATGCATTAAACATAGTTATTATACAAGCCTGAACATCTTATAGAAGTACTGTAAGATATTTTATCTGGGCAGATGTTTAGCAAGCAAGGTTAAGTTAGGGTATTGTTGGGGAGCATTTGTTATATGATATATATCTTCTTTAATATTTTATCTGTATGTCTAAGTTATTTATTTCTTATAATAAGCAATCCTGAACATGTTTTGGGAAAGGCAGCATAGATATCTAATAAATTATACAATATTGATTAGTCTTGATTTTGCTGCTTATTCAGCAGTTTCTCTGAGTCAAAATGTATATCCTTTTATACATGTTTATACTGAGATGACCATGCATTTTTAAACTGGTTTTGTCTGTTTCTCCAGATACTCTAATAAAGAATTGAGAAAGAGATAGGAAATGAAGTGGTAGGACCACTGACATGAAGCAATTTGATTCTGCTGAGAAAAACTGCAAGGGTTTTACATGATTAAGTATGCTTTTTTATTGATGTAGAACTGTGGTATCAATGGACACCTTTCCATACCTGTCAGGAGGATTCCTGTCCTGGAATATTGTAACCCAATTCATTGTGTGCCCCTTCCTCATTATTACCTTGTTGACTGAAAAAAGGCTGTTGTCTTCTCTTATCTCTTATAACACTTTTATCCCTTAGTCATGAAAGATAAGCATGGTAGCTTAGTTTTTTGATCCCCTCAGATTCACAGGGAAAAACAACATCTTAAACTATATGGTCTGAGAAAACTTGTGTTAAAGGAAACTTATTTGGTCCTAAAAGATTTTAGATCATATAAAAATAATATAGCAGGAAAGATAAATTATTTCTCTCAGAAGCACTGTTCAAAAGCTGGTCTTATATAGATAAAAGTAAAATGTGCTATCCCCTTGCAAACTGTGGCATCAAAAGAAGGATATGCACATACATGCACACATGTGCATGTGCACCCATACTCCAAACACAAATCCTTTAGTCACCTTTAAATATCTTAGCTCAAGTGACTAGTAAATCTTTTACTTGGTCAACATCAGCTGTCTCCATAGAGCAACGTCTGGCTTTATTATTAGATTAAAAGCTTTCCTTCAAGGAAGGCAGTGTTTAATCAACTCTCTGCTGGGGGGGCAAGCAGCTAAAGCAGAAACCTTAACATCTGGCCATCCAGAACACAACAGTCAATGTACTAAACAGTCTATTCTACCCACTGCAGCTCTTAGAATCATAAAAAAGGAGGGATGGAAGGGACCTCAGGTGGTCAGCTAGTCCAACCCTCTGCAGGACCATCCCCAACTAGATCATCCCAGTCAAGGCTTTGTCTACCTGCATCTTAAAAACCTCCAAGGCTGGAGATTCCACAATCTCTTCCAGTACTTTACTACCCTCCTAGTGAGAAAGTTTTTCCTTATATCTAACCTAAATTTCCCTTGCTTAAACTTGAGGTCATTGCTCCTTGTTCTTTCATCTGCCATCACTGAGAACAGCCTAGCTCCATCTTCCTTGTAACCACGTTTATGATAGTTGAAGATTGCTATTAAATCCCTCCTCAGTCTTCTCTTCTTCAGAATAAATAAGCACAATTTCCTCAGCCTCTCCTCATTAGTTATGTGCCTCAGCCTCCTAACCATTTCATTGCCCTCTGCTGGACTCTCTTCAATTTTTCCACATCTTTTCTGTAATGGGGGTCCAAAACTGGTCACAGTACTCCAGATGTGGCCAGTTATTCAGGAAGGTCTGAATAACACACGCCTTTCTAATATGAATATACAGAAAGGCTGTGTGACACAAGGTTCATTACATATTTTGCCAAATATCTAAATGCATCCTGCCAGTACAAAGCAAATTCCCAGGAAAAAAAAAACCCAACAACAGTTGAGAATCTGGACAGGGTAAATCTTAATGTAGAGATTTCACCTTGTGAATAAGATAAATCCTTTTACTCCCTGCAGAAAATATACTCTGTGATATCCAGTATAACCTCATAAATCCAGATCCCAAAAATCTGGAATTATAAAAAATCTGGCACTTCCCCCTGCTGCTCTGGGACCAGCCGCTGGTCCCCACCCCCTGCCCTCCCAGATGTGGAGGGGGAATCTTGCATGCGGCGGCTGCTGCTGCCATTCACCACCCCGTGCCTCTGCTCCTCGTGCAACCCCTGCTCCACAACTGGCCGCCGCGCCAGTTTCAAAAACCTGGCATTTTCAAATTTCTGGCAAGTGCTCGGTCCCAAGCATGCTGTATTTATGAGGTTGTACTATATAAAAGACAATAAACTATGGACATGTAGTGAACAGAAGAAATATTTTAGGAGGAAAAATTGTTTAATGACATTTTAACCTTTAGTTAGGGGGAATTGTGTATAACCACAGGGCTCACTTGTTACATTCATTGTGCCACTCCAGCACAGAAGCACAGTGTAGCATGCTGGGTCCTGCTGTGAAAGGGAACATACCCTACAGCTGCTGAAGATTTTTTCAAACAAACCAGGTACATGCATGTTGAGGAAGGCAATACAAACAGCTGCTTGGACAGGAAATAGGAAATGCTGCATAAGATCACAATGCTGTTTCCAGAACAGTAAAGGGGATATGAAAGACTTCTAATCTGCTGCCTAGGAGCTTTAATTATGACCAACGCTTTCTACTGGTTAAGTTCTTTCCCGTTTACAAATACTCTTGCCAAAACTAGCTCTTAAAAGTACATAATAATGAACAAATACCCAAAACATTTTCACAAAGCATTAAGTTTGTGAAATATATTTTGTTTATTCTTTGGGAAATGATCCCAGTTAGGAACAAAGGAGAGGTACCCATGCACGATTCACTGTGATTAGCCAAAGGAGTTTATAATTCAACATTTGCTCGAAATGGATGTGTCATTGTAACTGTAAAGCCACTGTGTTCTTGCAGGTAAAATAAATATTTGGGAGCTAGCTCCTTCCTAAGCTCTATTACAATTCATATACAAGGCAGAATAGTACTTAAACTGTTGCTGTGTCCTGGGGGGGAGGGGGGGGGGGTCCAGTTGGGAAAAGCTACTCGGAGAACACCAAATACACACCAGCAACATTGAATTCAACGTGGAAGGCAGAAGCAACAGTCTCTGATGAGAAAAAGCAATGGTAGTGGTGTGCTGTCCAGCTGTAACATAACAGAGAAGACCCAGATTCTAGGCCCTCTTCAGCCTATAGAATAAGCAGGGTGAAGATGCCCATCATCCTTTCTGTTGAAGCAGAAACACTGTGTTCTCAATACTGCAGGCCAGAGAGAGCCTAAATTTGTATCTTAAAGGCAAAGGCACTTGCCTATGTTGGTACGGGGGGGAGGAGGAGGTCCTGGGCTCTGGGCTCTGTTTCAGGAGTATTTCTGTTCCATGCACACCCCCATCCTAAAGGCCAAGTACAGACAGTCAAAAAGCCAGAGGCTGAGTCAGTTCAATCTTTGCACATTAGTCTAAGCTGTGCAATATAGCAAGTAACAGACATTCACTTTTGATTCTGGAAATGCAGCCACTGCCTGCAGTAGACCAGGCCAGAAGCTGCGAGGCACTAGAGCACGCCTCCCTGTTCGGTTGGAGAAGACAGCTTGGGCCAATGATAGCCTGCCCACCCTGCGAGGGGAGGGGGAGGTTGCTGGAAAGGTAAAAAGCATCCTGGGATGCTGGGGGACTGTGAGTGAACTTGAATTTGGAGGGGATCTGGGACACAAGTTCCATATACCAATTTAACCTAAATCAGTTAAGTCTGATACTATATTCATCCAGGTTTATCTTAAACCAGTTTCAGCTATTTTGAAAGTTGTTTATGTGAACTGAAGTTCTGCTGTATTACATATTTGAACTGGTTTCCGATCACTTATACCAGTTTATGTGTAATTTTTGTCCCTAGCAAAAGTGACTGTCTAGTGTAAAATACATAAATAGTGATGAAAACAGGGATGAGAATATAGTTCACCCCACCACACATCTGGGGCACTTTTACACATGCTCCGATGTGTTCTGCTTAGAACACATTGGTGCAGACTCTAATCAAAATGCTCCAACATGCTGCATTATCTCATGTATGCAGCATCCCCACATTTCAAAATGGTTGTGGGGGGCACTTTAAAGCTCATCAAATGAGTTTTAGTTAAAGCACCCTTGCTGCCATTTTGAAACTTGGGATGCTGAATGCACGAGACGCTGCAGGCATTTTAACTAGAGCAGCTCCCAAAAGATACTCTAATTTTAAACCCCCTGTTCACACTGGTGCACATGTAGTGTGCAGCCCTAAGTCACATGCCTAAAGTGGAAGGAGTGGCAAGAGTTCAGAAACAACCTTCTGTGTTTCTTTTCCTATTGGCTAAGCTGTAGGCAGGTCCCCACTCAGTGTCAATACTTTCTGAATCAACCCTGGAGGAAGGAGGGGGCACCCTCCACTCATTCACAAGTACCCCTCTCTCCTTTGACTCTGGATCAAATCCTATTTCAGCCTTTACTGGCCTAAGTGGCATTTCAGCTCATTTTAGATTCCATTTTCATGTAAAGTAGAATACAGTCTCCCTGGTATACTTATAATTGTTGGAAGGAAAATGGAGGGAGGAACCTCCAACTATTTAGGTCAGTGATTTTCAAATGTTTTAAATTTAAGGCACCCTTCAATAGACTCATAGTACCCCTCATAAAATGTCAGCTCTTAAGTTTTTACTTCATTTTAGACTACAAAGAGCTCAGGAAGCGCACTACAGATCACACTATTTTTAACATTATGGATTCCTAAACACTCTGAGTCAAAATCACAGAAAATGAGGGTTGGAAGGGACTTCAGGAGGTCATCTAGTCCAACCCCCTGCTCAAATCAGGACCATCCCCAACTATAATAGCCCAGCCAAGGCTTTATAACTATAACATCTCAGCCCAGTCTTAAAAACCACTAAGGATGGAGATTCCACAACCTCTCTGGGTAACCTGTTCCAGTGTTTTACTACCTTCCTACTGAGAGTTTTTCCTCGTATCTAACCTAAACTTCCCTTGCTGCAACTTGAGACCATTGCTCCTTGTTCCATCATCTGTCACCACTAGGAATAGTCTAGCTCCATCGTCTTTGTAACCACTTCAGGTAGTTGAAGGCTGCTATTGAATCCCCCCTCAGTCTTCTCTTGTCCAGACTAAATAAGCCCTGTTTATGAATCATGTTTGAACTTTTAACAGTGCTAACTTTGTGTGGCACTTCACAACAACCCTGAAAAAATCTCAAGTAAGCTCAGGGTGCCACAGCACCCTGGTTGAGAATCACTGCTTTACACCAAAAGGCTAGCGTAAAAGGAGACTCAAATTCTAGGCCCTAACACCCAGAGGTGAATTGAATTTGTACCTCCTGCTTGCTAGCAAAATGCTGAGCTTACTTAAGACTCACAAGCAGGAACCACAGCTACATAGTTGCAAATAAAATCTAGTAGCTGTATAAGTGCCAGAAATAGTACTTACGTGACTTAGGCACTTAAGATTTTGTTTCATGTGCCTAACCCTACTTATTTAACTATCCTCTTGGGGCACAATGCCCAATTCTGAGGCATGCTGAAGCTTAAAGTGTGCAAATTTGGAGTATGCACTAACAGATATAATCACAATTATAGAGCAGACAGCAGCAGAGCTCATAAGGTTGCAAATACAGTTCCCATGCTCAGACCAACAGAACTCATTTCCTGATAACATGGCAGAGTAATCTGTAGCAAGTAAACAGTGGGCACGTCTACACCTGTGGCACCAGTTTACTCACGAGGAATTTACTCATAAGTAAAAGGTGCCAGGCAGGTACTACACATGCAGGGAAGCAAAAGCAGATTTACTGGCAATGGCAAGAAATCTGTTCCCGCTTTCTGGGGCCCTGCAATGGACGCCTATTGCCACCAGGGGAAGCTCTAGGCTCCCCGTGGCTGCTAGCCCGGGACCTGGCAGGGAGCAGTGGGCCAGGAGAAAGCTATCTCCTGGCCAGGGCTGGGACATTATACCCTGTCCCCGGGGGCTCCCTGCTCCAAGATTGCAATTGGGGAGCGGGGGCTAGGAGATCTTTAGCTCCCAGTTCCCACCCTGCCATTGCAATCAGGGAGCAGGGGCCTGAGAGACCCTTATCTTCCAGTGCCAGCTCCATGGTGCAGAGCTGGTACTGAGAGATAAGGATCTCCCAGCTCTGGGTTCCTGATGTGGAGCTGGTGCTGGGAGCTCCCTGCTAGTAGGGGATGGGGAGCCTGTCCCTGCCCAGCTCTGTGAGCACAGAGCTGGGTGGGTTACAGGCTAGGGAGCTTGTTCTCCACTTAGCTCCGCAGCATGGAGATGGGTGGTGAACAAGCTGGGGAACCCCTGCCATCAGGGAGCTCCCAGCACTAGTTCTACAACCATGGGGCTGGCACTGAGAGATCCTTATCTCCCTGCACCAGCACCATAGTCATAAGGCCAGCACTGGGAGATCCTTAAGAATCTCCCAGCACTGGCCTTGTGGTTCTGGAGCTGCTGGTGGAAGATAAGGATCTCCAAGACCCACTCCCTGATTGTGATCTCCAAGTGTGGGTCTTCAAGGTGCCTGCCTAGGCTCCAGTGGTGGAGCACCCCTTGGCTGCAGGCAGCTCCCCAGGGCAGGGAGCAATTTGCCGCCCCCTGGTGGACAGCTGACTGGGAGCAAATTTGCTCCCGGTCAGACATCTACACAAGCACTACTGCACTGTTACTAATCAAGAGTAAATTTACTACTTGCATGTGCAGGTAGCATATTTACTCACAATTAGTGAGGTTTACTGCATAGTAAGCATGCACACACGTGGCGCGCATACTTACTGTGCAGTAAACTAGGCTACTGTGCAGTTAAGTGTCTTGTGTAGACATGCCCAGTGAGAACAGGTATATTAAGGAGTGCAAAATTGCAAGATAAATGTTTGCCTGGCATTCTGGCATTAGTCATATATAGCTAGCTTTCACACTCGGGATCTGTCAGACAGATGGCCATCCTACACAAACAGCAGGTAAGAATTTCTTCCAAATCAACGATTCCTGTGTTTTTATGTAGATTAAGTCACAGGCTTGGTGACAATCACATCTGCCTCCAGGGACACATTGTACTGCTGCAGAGAAGCCTGTAACCCATGAATCATTCACTTCATGGATTAAATGAAAAAAATCCCATGTTATAAAATGATTAGAAGGGTATCTAGGAACAATCCATGAAGTAAGCCATGCACTCAACTGGAGACATAAATGAGCCTCTGATGGGGCATAAAACCAAATCAGTAAGAAGTGTGCATTTAATCTACTCCTCAAATATAATACATAAAAGAAGCACACAAGAAAATAAGGAATACTACTTGTTTAGCACTAATCAGCAAGACTTTTTATCATAATTTGGGACATGGTCGTTTTATAGATGTATGAATAATTGTTGCTATTGTTCACAGCTTAATGATCCAAGGCTTACAAATGCCAGGTGATAGTGTGCTGTCAGGTAAATGTCAGAGCTCTCTATTTTTGTCTGTAAGGTTGACCGAATATTGTGGTGTTATTAACTGACCTCTTCTCTAATGTCATTGCAACAGTTATGGGGAATGATCCCAAAAGAATGATTTCAATACCAAACACAAGGAACTCTAATTCACTCACGGCAGAGCAGTTCTGTTTCTCTGCTTCACATAATTCATAATGTCTGCCTTTACATGCTTCTTTTCCCAGCAACCAGCTGTTACCTTTAACTTCCAGTTCATAGCACATGCTAGAGAAGCCAAGTTTCTACTCTCTGGCCCCACAGGCTCTGCCTTTACTCTGTTATGCTATATTCTGCTCCAATTATATGTATTTGTACAGAGCCTAGCACAAAGAATCTCCAGTGCCAACTGGGATATACAGGCACCATTGCAATGCATTTAACAGTAACCTATGCTATGTTTAAAATCATCTAGAAGAATAAGGTGCCCAGCTCTCACTAAATGGCAACTAGAAATAAAATAATGTCTTTGACAATCCTTTAAAAGAAAAGGGTAGCTCACCTTTATTTTCATCAACACGTACCATATTTACTTTCATAGCACATATACCTTTCCCCAAAAATTAGCCCTCCAAAACTGGGATGTGTGTCTTAATCAATGAAACTGAATTTCCAGAATAGAGACCAGAGAATGCTGGAATGTCTGCTGGGGACTGGCTTCATTCTGAGCTGCCTTGCTTCATTCTGAGCAGTATGCAGGAGTGGTGGAGCTACCAATTCACGGATGCCAATTTGGCCACAGCTGTGAAAAAGTTAAACCTTTAGCTTTGGATCTCCAGTTTTAGCTGTGGATCTGCAGTAAGAGGGTGAGTGATGCTGAGCAATGGACTCTGTCCCTCCTAAATGCAGCCAGGTTTAGCCATGTTGAATCAGTGCTGGGGCAAGTAAGATCCTAAAATATAATTTTTTCCCTTCATTCTGCCTTCCTAAAACAAGATGTGTGTCTTAGCTGTGGTATGCATGAGAATATGGTATTGTCACATTAGGACCAGGGTTTTTCACTGTGTGGTCAATTCCTTGTGAATAGGGCCAAGAAATTGTGAGAAATTAAACATTATACATCAATGCCTTGGCTCCAACTCATCTCTGGAATCAGTGGGTCTATTATATGTTTTAAGTTAAGCAGGCATTTAAGTGCTACAAGAAATTCAGGTCTTAATATCTACAGGGTCCTGGTGATGTCCTGGACAAATTAAAAAGTTAGAACCTTGAAAACTGAATTTTTACAAAAAAAAGTAACAAGCCTAAAGTGAGCTTATTAAATTAGTATCAGCTTAAATGGCAGTGCTTCATTTGAAAATTATTCCTAAGGATCATAAATTCAGATCTCCTGCAGCTATTCAAAGGAGTCGAGTATTTAAGGGAAAAAATCAATACAGTAATCAGCAGTGTTTCCAGCAATGCACTAAAATACATTAATCTTATTTATGATAGCTATACATTATGTTAAATCTTTATAATGAAAGTCCCTGATAAAGACATAAGAACTTTTCTGTCTGATGCAAGACACAGAATCCATGGATTTAAAGAGGATATTGAAAAGAAAACCAGAGAAAACTGAGGAACAGTTGAACAAGTCCAACTCTATTTGATCCAATATCTTAATACCCTGATATGGAATTTCTTATCATAAATAAAACATGTAAACTAATTAGGAACTGAGAACCAATGCTGTCCACATTGGGGACAGTGAAACAGGCCTGTTTATTGAGTATGTCCAAGAACAAGGCACTGCAAATTTCAACATCTCCCACATACTTGTGTGTTCTTGGACATTTGTAATGTCTCAATATTATGCATTATAGAACAATTTCTGTGTTGGATTCTGGTCACCTATTTTCAAGAAAGATTAATTTAAACATGCAGAAAAGGGCTGCTAGGATCATCAGGGGAATGGACAATCTATCTTGTTAGAGTAGACCAAAAGAGCTTGGTCCACTTGGCTTACCAAAACAAGAAGTGAGAGAATTACTCTCTAGAAATAGGTCAGGTGGTAAAGACTGCAGGGAAGCGGGGGGGTGGGGTCAGGGGATATAACTATCAACTGGCCTTAACAGCACCTGACGGCAGAGTTCAGGTTTGCTTTTCTGGCTGTTCCAGAGGACACAGGGACACAGTCCACCTACTCACAGCACCCATTCCTCCCTCTCAACTGTCAGGCTTTCAGGTAAGAAAGGCTAGCAACTTCCCCTCCAGCAGCCAGCAGTGGATCCTTACCTCTGTCACCAGCCAATGGACCCAGTTACAGTGCAAGTCAGATGAGTCCAGTCGGGATCAGGTGCTGGTGGGTTGGGTGCTGCCATGGGCTGGGGAATCTGTTCCTGTGGCAGGTTGGGTGTTGCTGGTGGGGAGGGTGGGACTCCATTCTTGTGGGGGCCAGGTCAGGCTAGTCCATGCCATTGGAAGAAGGGAGGTGGGATGGTGAACCATGGAACTTTGCCCATGCTCTAATCAAAGCACCCCCAACTCCCGGAGCATGTGTATAAATACCCTAAAGTACTGAGCCTACAAACACACCTCTACACTTATTGAAACCAGAGGTAAAAACAAAAGTTATAAAAACAGCCCCTTTCAAATGCAGAGGTAGATCAATAATTACAGAATATTAAACAAGATATTAAATATGACATTTCCTTATTCAAATTTATCTGGAAATAATAATAGCTCACTATTGGGTGGTTTAGTTGCTACCAGTTTTAAAAGTAGAGCATATATTTTCACCTGAAGCTTTTTATTTTCCTTTCCTTTTTGCGAATTTAATTTTATGAATGAATTTTGGACTATTATCTAAATAAAAAAGGGCCAAAATACGATTTTGCTGTCAGTGGGCATGTGTACGTGAGACGTTACAGCACAGTAGCAATGTGCTACTGCACCATAGCTGCTTGGTACCATACAGTAGCATTGCCAGGCCCTAATGCTGCGGCAACACTACTGTACAGCAATAATAAGTTACTCTATAGTAGCTCGTTGCTACTGTGCAGTAGCATCAGAAAAAAATCATGCAGAGACAGTACTATGCAGTAACGCCGGCTACTGTGCAGTCATTTAGTTCTTGCATAAGCAGTAACAACTGTGCAATCCACCACACATGTAGATGAGGCCACAGTCAACTAGATAGATTTGCTTCACCTAAAGGAAAATTAACAACATTAATGGCATTTTTACAAAATAAGTTTTAATTATCTGGAACTGTATGTAGTCCTTTCACTGAAGAGATTCTGATGAAGCAGTTTGATTTCTGGCAGCCATTCTTTATCGTACATACAGAGAGATATTTCAAATTGAGTAAGATGAAAATAGAAATCATTTCTGTTCATGTTCAGTCTTGTGAGAATATTGCTCTTTTTACTGCTTTATCCATTTTAACTTAAAAAAATATTTCATCTCAATAAGCGGCTTATAAAAATTATAAATTTGGTCAAGAGATTAACTGAACATATACATGTAAAGGGGCCACCCCAGGGCTGAGTACACCACTGGCCCACTCCCTGTCCAGGGCAGTCCACCTTCACTCACCTACCACACCTTTGATGTTACCACAAAATGATATTTACATGCGGGAGGCTACCCATTTGCTGCCCTGATGCCTACGGCCAAAAAACAGCTCCGAACCTACCCTAAAACCATGTCCGATGCTTCACAGATGGTATCCAAAATCACCAACAACTGTCTCGGCCCCTTTGCTGGGCCGCACTCGGCCTGTGGCCCAAACTCGGCCTCAGGCTCCACTCTGTGGGCCTTGGCCTCCTGGCCCCTTCTCTGGGCCACACTATTCTGCCCCTAGCTGAGTCAGTCTCTGCCACTCACTGAGTCATTCTCTCTCCAGTCAGGCCCTACCCTACACAGCCCTTTGGGTCCCAACCAGGCCCCTTCCTCCTACTCCATTCAATCCTTCAGGTCCCACCCAGGCCCTATTCTGTGTGGCCCTTCAGGCTCACTCTGCCCCATACTGGGTCACACTCTGGCCCCTGTTCTGGGCCCTTTCTCTGGGCCTTATACCCCTTGGGCCTCAGGCCTCGCTCAGTGGGCCTTGGCCCCCCTGGAGACTCCCCAGGGTCCCAGCAGCTTTACTGCCATATACTTTTCTTTCTGCAGCCTGCCAGCTCCTTTTAAATTGGCAGGCACCACTTGTGCCCTGCCACAATAGACTATTAACAGTCATTTGACTCTTTATTTTCCATGATTAGGAAAAACACATATGAAAATATGATTAGGGTAAAATATTATATAAACACAAAAATCCCCAAACCTCCATACATTCTTTTACTCAAGCAAAGAACTAACATTAAATTTCACAGTGACCCACACTTCTCAGTGGATATGGTTAAATAGTTTCAACAAAGAACTGTCTATAAATATATGGGTTTCATCAAAATATCTTTTGCAAAAGCATCTCATTTATATATAAAAATATTTCTTTGTCAAAAATGAAAATTTGTTTTATTTATAGAATCTTTAATTAGAAATGGTAGGTGAGTGCCTTAGCTCTTATTTTTACTTTTTACTCGGAAAAGTGGTGAAAATTTTAAATAAAAGAAGTTGAACATGTAATTTTCTCAGCAAAATATTGTTCACTTTTAAAGTAAAAGTTAGTCTAATTTTTTATCTTCCTCTCTAAGTAACATTATGACAACTGGAAATAAAAGAAAGTGAAGAAAAACACATTTCACACTTTGCTCCTGTTTTCCAACTGGCAACAACTGGAAACAATAAGAAAGATGAGAGATGGGGAAGGGAGGTTTTTCCACAATTAAATTTTCCTTCCAGAAAAACATTTACAAAGGGAATTTTTCAAATGAGTGTTTTTTTCCAGTAAATATCCCCACTAGAAATTTTGCAGCCAATTCTCGTGGATTTCATTAGCTGATGATTGCAAGTGAATGAGAACATCTTTTATTGTGCTGCCCATGAGTTTAATAGCAAGGGGTGCTGGTGGACATGTGGGGATGCTGCTCCAATGCACTGCAGTTACAGCGCTTTGGGGCAGACTCAATGAATAGAGTCTGCTGGAGTGTGCTAGTGAGCATGCTCCAGCACCCTCTGCATCTCATCAAATGAGCTTTAGTTAAAGCGCCTCTGCTGCCTTTTTGAAGTGCAGGGATGCTGATACATGAGAGGCTGTGGGTGCTTTAACTGGAGCAGCTCTCAGAGCTGATCTAATTAAAACACGCTCTCCCCACCCCCGGAGCATGTGTAAAGATGTCCAAGATTTTCAACTCCTTGGCTGGCTAGGGTGCAGCGTGCCTCTGCTCCTTTGTCTCCATGTGCCTCAGTGCAGGGGCTCCACTGTGCAACCCCCACACTGAGGCATGTAGAGCCCCTACACTGAGGCAGCCTGCACCCCAGCCAGCTGCTTCCCACTGATGATGCCTGCTCCCCCATCTTGAGGCTCCATGGCTGGCTGGGGTGAAGTGTGCCTTGCGACAGTGGCTCTACATGACCCAGTGTGGCGGATCCACAGTGGAGCCCCCACACTGAGGCATGCGGAGACAGGGGAGCTGCCAGCCCAGGGGAGTGGCAGGCTGGGGTGAAGGGTGCCTCAGCACAGTGGTCCACAGTGCATGGACCACATGCCTTTCCCTAGTTGCTGGGGCATAGCCAGCCTAAGGCACCCTGTGCCCCAGCCAGCCCCCTCTGCAGCACATGAAGCGGCAGGACAATGTGTCTCATTGCAAACTGCACCAGCAGGGGGGTGCACTGTAGTGCAAAGTAGTGGAACAAATTTGTGCCACTGCAAATTCATGCCCCAGCTCATGTGGACATGGCCACAAATTCCAAACAGGGCACCTTGAGTCTAAAAACATTGAGAACCACCGGCCTAAACAAAAAATGGTTAGCTCTAAGGTAAAGAAAATATTTGATCACCATGAATATGAGGACTTGAGACTCTTCTAAGACTGTCAACAAAAGGCCAACTGTGATGTATTCAGTAAGTGAAAACCCTTTCCTGCTGTGTGGCATGTTAAGGAGGCCACCAAATACCCATCAGGGAGCAACTACTTTGTTCTGCAATCATGACAGATCTTTGCTGAGCTAAATATAAATAGTTTCCCTAGAGCTTACCTAGAGGCTCTGTATCCCCTTACCAATTACCAATACCCCAAAATGCCTTATTTCTAGTTCACAGTAAGGAAAAAGGAAACAAAGAGCTTAAGATAATGACAAGCTGAGAGTAAAATGAAATGAGGACAGAAAAAATTATGAGAGAAATAAAATAATTGGGGAATAGGGAAGAACATTGAAATGACTAACAAGAAATTAATTTTGGAAAGAATGCAGAAAATTTGCCCCTATCTACATGCAGGAAAATACAAAGCATATTTCAGTAAATGTAATGTGCCCTTTCAAGCAGATTTTTCAAAAGGTGTTATTCTGTGGAAGGTTCATTTATTTGAAAAATCAAATTTAAACATGTCATGGTTTCTGTAGAGACTAAATTTGATTCCTAATTTAAGCAAACTTGTTTGTAATCAGAGGGGCAAGTAAAGATTAAGTCCTCTATTTTCCATATGATTTCCACACACCATCTCAGATGGCATTTCTAGAAGAATGTGGCCCTAATTCAACACTTTTCTAGTCTTCTAATGGCCTAGCTAACAACTGCAAGAATCTATTTTTTCATCTACATTCATTATACAAGGTGGAGTACATGTAACATGGCACAGAACAGATATGAATAATTTTGTGGACAAAGAGCGCATATAAGTTAAACTGGTAGGCAGGCTACCATGAACTTTATGTTTCAACATTTCTGCTTTCTTGATTTCGTTTCACATTAGTATTGCTGATTGACAAGTTGCAGCCAACAGAACTTGTTATTTGCATTCAGATAGCAAATATTTTATGCATTCAGATAGCTGTTATATGAATGGGCATATGTACATTAAATAATGAAAAGATTCACAGAAAGATCACTTTACTGCAAGAATTATATGAAATATTAAATTTTGAACCAAGTTTTACCATCTGGTAACTAAACAGTCAAGAGTCTTCTGTGGGCAACTAAGAAAAGGAATATATTCTCACCAACTACATGGCCCATCTTGTCCATTGTCAGAGGGCTGCAGGTGGCAAGACAAGCTGGAGACAATATTATAGTCTCACTCACATTTCCAGAAAAAAAAATCAAGCAAGTCAAAGTCAAAGTCAGGCATTAACAAGTGGGAGGTCACAGAAAGAGACAAATAAAGGCAAACACTTTGGAATATGCACTAAATGTAAGGGGTTTAAAACTTATGATGTGCACTAACAATAACTCACCTTAAAAAATGAAGAAACATCAGAATGCATTATACCACAGTCTATTTGATGTTACCATAGTAAAAAAGGAAACAAATAGACTAGGTTAAAAAATAAAATGCAAAAGGGCAGTTAATCAGCAAAATGCCAAGCTTGGAAACAGAGGCTGCTACACCTTCATATGGAGAAATTAAAAATGTATAACTAATTTATTTCAAGGCTCAGATATTCACTTGATCTTAGCCTACAAGAGGCTGAGGAGCAACTCCACTTGAAATGTACATCAACTCATTTTAAAATTCAGCCATTACCCATTCTTAGTAGTTATTTATGTAAGTGGCACCAGCTGATAGACATGCAGTGCATTTTGGAATAATGGATCCAGGGGCAGATCAAGGGGAGATGGAGCATCACAGACAACCCCTTTCTGTTGACTACCCCATGGGGAGCAGCAGCTGGGGACTTAGCTTTATTTATTAGTCCCTAAAGCAAGTAAGACTTCCCCCTTTGCTTTACATGCTCAATGGCACACCCGCTTCCCTCTGTTTTCCTAACCCATCCTTTGCCCACCACTGATGAAGTCTTCTGCTGCCTGGGATAGGAATGGGAGCTCCAGAGCCACTCCTACCTCGTCCAGTCTGACCGTGCAGAGCCAGGCTCAGCCAGAGATAAAAGTAGAAATAGGCAGGTACTTTCCTCCTCCATGCCCTTTCCCCCTGGGTGTTCCCTGCCAACATGGGAGCGGGCATTTGCCCACTACTGCAGGGCTTGGCTAGAGAGGGGCAGGAGCAGTTCTGCAGCCCCACTCACCCATGCCCCAGGGTCAGCTGGGAATGGCAGCTGTGGCAGTGGCAGAGAGATTGGCAGACAAGGGACTAGGGGGGTTGGAAAGGGAGGTGGAGGGAGAGGGAAAGTGCTTCCAAGCATGGAGGAGAAGAGAGGAGGTAGGGAAGATTTTTACCTGCTTCAGGGACTTTAAAAAATCCCCTTGGTGCTACTCCTGTGGCACAGTCTCCCCACCCTAATGTGGCAGGAAGGCAGGGAGCCATGATACAGCCACTGCTGCAGCACAGGTTGCTGCTCCCGCACCCCCACTTTCCAAAATCCTCGATCTCTCCATTAATGGATCTAATCATAGAATCATAGAAGTAGGGTTGGGAGGGACCTTGTAGATCTTCAAGTCCGACCCCCTGCCTGGGCAGGAAGACAAATGGGCTCAAATGACCCCAGCCAGGTAGACATCAAGCCTCTTCTTAAAGACCCCCAGGGGAGGAGCATGCACCACTTCCCTTGGAAGTTGGTTCCAGATCCTAGCCGCCCTAACTGTGAAGTAGTTCTTACGGATGTCTAATCTAAACCTACTCTCCAACAACTTGTGGCCGTTATTCCTTGTTATCCCGGGGGGCGCTAGGGGAAACAAGGTCTCCCCCAAACCCTTCTGGTCCCCCCTAGTGAGTTTATAGACGGTCACCAGGTCCCCCCTCAGCCTTCTCTTGTGAAGGCTGAACAGGTTCAGGTCCCATAGCCTCTCATTGTAGGGTCTGCCCTGCTGTCCCCAGATCATGCCCACTGATCATGCCCACTAATACACTGTGCTCATTCCCAATGAGTATTGTACCAGGCCACTACACAGACAGGAGATGCTAGCTATAAAGTTATTCATAAGTACCCTGGATTTGTATTTGTTAGACATTTTTTTTAAAGAAATGTTCCATACAACTTCCCTTTTAAATCATCACACCAAACTGCATTACTAAGAAGTCTTCCATTTTTCCAGTCCAAGTCACCAAACTGTATCAGTTTTCATATTTGTGCATTGAAAGAAGGATCAGCTTAAATATAAAGTACTTTAAAAAAAAATAACACAGGCACCGAAGCTGCAAATATGCTAAATGCAAAGGCCACAGAATGAGAGTTGGTTTAGAGATGCTCTTTTTTCCCCACCTACAAAAAAATTTGATTTGCAGTGGAAATCTGAATACAAACAAATTTTAGCTGGAAGATTTTGCTTGGCAAATGCTGATACACAAATGTTATAGTTTGTGTGCCTCAAACTCCTTTCTCCTCAATAGGCCAGATTCTGGTTGGTCTATACTTCCTCGGTCCATAGGGAGTCTTCAGTCACAAAGGTGAACAGGGACATGACACAACCATATTATAAGTCTCATGAGGAACCAATTAAAATAGTTTATTTTTCAGTCATATGATTCTTGTTTTTAAATGAGAAATAAGACTGTTAAATAGAAAGGTAACATTTTTCCATGGAAAATTTCATTTAATTGAAAACAATTTTTGATAGATATTTTAAGCTGTCTTCTTTAAAACTGAAGATCCCACCTTATCTGTAAGCCACAAGGTTCCAGTTTAAAAGTTAAACTGGAACACAATAAAGAAATCTAGTTATAATTTATATTATCGTAGTACCTATAATCCCCCCGAGCAAGGCTCTTTTGTGCTAGGGGCTGCTATCACATAATTTATGAGTGTACATGAAGCAGAAAATGTATATCATGATTATCTACCTTGATACCATGATTATCTACATGATGAAATAAACCATTCACAGGAATGATAATATATGCGTCTCAGAATGACTGTACTGTTCAAAACCCTCAAATGTTGAACAAACTGCTTTGTTTTCCTAACCTGTTTTGTAACCTATGACCTTCCTTGTACTGCAGTTATGTCAGAACTCAGGAACTGGCCAAGGTCAAAAGAGGTTAATATTCGAGGCGGGTTCTTAATACTGAAGACTGAGCATTAGCAGTTTAATAGATGGCTCTTCTTTTCCTGGCTCAGTTACAAACTAGATCTCCAGCACAATCTTACAGGTATCCCATGCGTGGTAAGGTTCTCAGCTTTCAGTTAAAATATGCAACAGAGATCTTGCACACTTGTGGTTGTGAAAGATCCCACAGCAGTCTTTGCAGAAGTAGAAGGATTAACCTCAGTGACTTGGCCAAATTTCAATTTAAGCAATCACATTATGCATGACTATTCTTTGCACAGTTTCAACTTTGACCGTAGTCCATAACCACCATGAAGATTTATCATGCAGATACTGCATTCCACCCTACAGACAGAGGTATTTTTCTGAACACAGATGGGATCCCTCTATTTACATAGATTTAGGTTTGTTATTGCTATAAGCACGAGAAAAGCTGATGTTCAAGCACCTGCTATGAATCAAGGAGCACAGGGGCCTGAACCTGTCTTGCCAATATCCCAGTTCTAGTGAGTTTCATGACCATAGGTCACTAACTGCCTGCTTTTCTTGCTTCATGGAGATGAATGACTGGGTGATTTCACTGTCTTAACCTCAGCCATGTCTCTGCTTCTCCTTCACACCATCTCTGCATGGTTCTGTACACTGACTCTCCAAAGTTATGTTCCACAAAAGTCTATCTTCCCAAATAATGCAGAACATGACCAACATTGCACTAGTTCACCTGAATCAGGTGTATTCCAAACACTCACATGTGGAGGCAGGATTTGCCTCATAGGTATATATTAAGAAGGAATATTCAGATAAAATAAATAACACTTTAAGATACAGAAATGCATCACAGAAGTTCCCTATCGGCATCTGGGTGTCATAGCTGCTTGTTGGGTTTTTTGTCATAGCAAAACCGCACACAATATACTTAAAAAAATTAAATTAAACAATCAGGGCTTATAGAATTAAGAATGTACTGGCTTTGAAACTTTCACATAAGGACGTATTTATGAATTTTTAAAGCATCTTGTTCCAACCATATTTCCCCCTAGTTAGGTTCTGCTTTTGAGTCCTCATTGTCCACAAGCTAATGTCCACCACCACCTCTTCTGAAATACAATACGTTCTCAAATCCTTCTTTATATACTCATACCATGTTTAGTTACAAAACAACATTTGAGAATTGTGGTTAAGAACTTTTGCATTTTAGACCGTAATGGCTATTATGGGGTTATTATATTGTATGGTCTAAATGCGTATTTATAGAGTTTTGGAGTTGTTTCCCTATATCATATGAAACTCTATTGAATAACTCTTTAAAAGTATGCATCACAGAGTACTCCACTCCTTAAAAGCCATTACAGTGGAAAACTGTATATAAACAATTGTTATGGATTGGCATACAGAAGGAAAATGATAAGAAGATATGTTATTCTGTATGCAGAATATCCAGTTTACAATAATTAATCTCTTACCCATTGATATTTACCCTCTCCATTCTAATATGCCCCACAATTCTAGAGGGAGTGGGCTATTTATTACTCAACATGTGTATTGCTTTAGCATCTGGATGTCCCAAAAAAGGGTTTGGGTCCAATTAGGCTAGCACTACATATTGGCAGCAAAGTTGCCCAAGTGTTACTTTGCACTTCTGCTATATGTTGCATCCATATTTTAACTATTTTCATATACCAGAACTATATGTATGTACGTGTGCAAGTACGTGTATGTGTGCATGTGTGATCTAGTCCAACCCCCTACTCAAAAAACCTTCCAAGGATGGAGCATCCACCACCTCTTTGGGTAACTTGTTCCAGTGTTTTACTACCCTCCTAGTGAGAAAGTTCTTCCTAATATCTAACCTAAACTTCCCGTGCTGCAACTTGAAACCATTGCTCCTTGTTCTGTCATCTGTCACCACTGAGAATAGTCTAGCTTCATGCAATTTTGAACCCCATTCCAGGTAGTTGAAAGCTGCTATTTAGTCCCCTCTCAGGGGAATAATCACTTTCCTTTATCTACTGGCAACACACCTACCAATGCAGCCCAGGTTGCCGTTAGCCTCCTCAGCAACAAGTACACACTGCTGGCTCATATTCAGCTTACTGTCCACTGTAACCGCCAGGTCCTTTTCTGGAGAGCTGCTGCCCAGCCAGTCAGCCCCCAGCCTGTCCTGGTACATGGGACTGTTTGGTCCTAAGTGCAGGACTTTGCACTTCTTCTTATTGAATCCCATGAGATTCCTTTTGGCCCAATCCTCCAATTTGTCTAAGTCACTCTGAATCCTAGCCCTACCCTTCAGCATATCTACTACTCCCCCCAGCTTGGTGTCATCTACAAACTTGCTGAGGCTGCACTCTCTGCCATGATTAAGATCATTGATGAAGATATTGAACAAAACTGGCCCCCTGACCAACCCCTAGGGCACTTCACTTAATACCAGCTGCCAACTAGACACTGAGCCATTGATCAACACTCTCTGAGCCTGGTGCTGCAACTAGTTTTCTGTCCACCTTACAGTCCATTCATCCAGCCCATTCATTAGCTTGCCTGTGAGAACGTTGTGGGAGACCATATCAAAAGACTTGCTAAAATCAAGGTACACCACATCCACCGTTCTCCCCACATACACAAAGTCAGTCATCTCATCACAGAAGGCAATCAGGCTGGTCAGGCATGACCTGCCCCTGGTGAATTCTCCTAATCACCTTTTTCTCCTCCAAGTGCTTAGAAATGGATTCCTTAATGGATCTGTTCCATGATTTTTTCAGGGACTGACGTGAGGCTAACCGGTCTGTACTTCCCTGGATCCTCCTTTTTCCCTTTCTTAAATATGGGAATTATGTTTGCCCTTTTCCAATTACTTAGGACCTCTCCTGATCACCATGAGTTTTCAAAGATGATGGCCAATGACTCTGCAATCACATCAGACAACTCCCACAGCACCCTTGGATGCATCCCATCCAGCCTCATGGACTTGTACATGTCCAGCTTTTCTAAGTGGGCAGGCAAATCTGGAGCAGATGCAGGGTAGGCCAGGTCAGGGCTGTGTGCACAGGTCCCTGCCAGTACCACAGTGCTGAGGCCAGCAGCAGCAGCAGCCAGAAGGAGCCACTACCACTTAGACTGCCTAGAAAGGCAGTCAAGCTGCAGAGCCCCCCAGCCCTGTTGCGTGCCCAGAGGGTGACAGGATGCACCACAGGCCAGATGGCATCTGGGCCAGGCAGGACCAAGGGACCTGCTGTGGGCCAGAAAAAGTCCCTCCAAAGGCCAAATATGGCCCACAGCCCATATTTTGCCCATCTTTACCCTAGAACAACCCAAGGTAATGCCCGAGCCATTCTATTCTGCTTGAGCATCAATGTGTCCACAGTACAGCCTTCTGAGTCAGGGAAACACAATGCAAACATAGCTTCATAAAATGTAAGCTTTATGTCAGTACCAAAAACTACGTAAATGCCTATGTTACTGAGGCACATGGTGGACCTAGGTTTGGAAAACCCATTAGCACCGATAGATAGCTATTAATCTAGCAGAGAAGCTCTCCTTGCTTGTGGGGGTTCCTTTGTTTGTTCCTTTGTCTGATGCCAGAAAATGCTTAACCACTACTGGGTATGAGCTGAAAGATATTTTTCTATGGGCTTATGTGCTTTATAAGTACAATTAGGACAATAATGTGCCCCCCCACCACATCAGTAGAGCAAACAACAATGTCAAGGGAGTCATCAAGCAGGCTAACTGACATTAAGAACCTGAATGCATGATAACAAACACTGTGATCAAGACCTTCTCATGCTTTCAAAAAAAAATAAAAAAGAAGAAAATTCAATTTACAAGCTTTTTATTTGTCAAAGAAAACTCTCCCTTGCCATGGATTTTGACACACAAATAAATACATTTATAGAGGTGTACACAAAATGTAAATTCTCCTTTTAAAGCGTTGATGTTAAATAAGAGGCGACAAACTAATATAACCCAAGATTAATGCAAAAAAGCTTATAATATGCCTGCCACTAAAACATGAAGTTTATGGAACAAAAAGCATCAGGGCATGAATACCACACCACATATATTGTAATATAGTCCACATAAAAATAATTCTTCTCTAATACTTGTATAAAGTTTTTATCCCCCTCCGTATTATACAGCACAATAAAAATTATTGATGCATTTTATCACTACAGCATGAGCAGAAGCAAAAGAAGAGCTCATCATTTCAGCACAGTGAAATGTATTCCCATAGAATATTTTACTTTGTGCATAAGAACAAGGTTTCTAGTGGAAGATGAGTTTGGAAGAACTAAGACCTGGATCCTGGAACTCTGTCCCAAGCTTGAATTAAACTAGAAGCTGAGTATTTTTCTATTCATGTTGGCAACTCTCCAACCAATACAGTAGTGGATCCAGGAATGAAGCAAGCATGGTATAGCTCCCACATGCACACTTTCGCTGTACCACATGTCCAGTAAGCTCTGAGCTCACTCCACGGTCATCATGGTCTTTTGCCCATAGTGCTGTGCAACGAGTGAGCTCTGAGCTCATCAGCTAATCAGACTAAGTTGGGTAGAGTCTGGCTGCAGTCCCTGCTTTTGCATGGCTCTTGTGCCCAAGAAGTGAGTGCTGCTGCTGTTTACCCTTCACCTCCATCCCCTTCCCTACTGAATTCAGCAGCAGGGAAGAGGAGAGGACAAACAGAATGGTGGCATTGGTGGTGCCCACCCGCTGGGTGCTGGAGCACTGTGAAAGCAAATGCTCTGGGCAAAACCTGTGCCAAAAGCTCACATGTCACTACCCGCTCTAGATCTACTCCTAATCCCGTCTCACTGGTCTATACTTGCTGAAGTCTTAACTCCAAATCACGGTAGATTTTGTAACCTATGTACATAAGCTGCCAGTTCCAGCTCTTACACTCCAATGCTTTAGAAGCATAAAACCTTGTGAGCTGTAAATATATTGACCACACCAGTCCCATATAGACTATTAGCATAAGAAGCTTGTGTATGGAGTTAGGAAAGAGGAAATGGGAAGAAAAAATTCACATGAGCATTGGAAAAGATTGAATCTATTAAACTGAATATGGTACATCTACAAAGAAAAGGAAAACAGACATCAAAAAGTTTGGTTAAGCTCTGAATAAATCAGTCTGCTTTTTGCTAGTATTTTACAGAGTCCTCTTCATTACCTTGACCGTGTTAACAGCAAAGTTAATTAATCATCACTTGAAAACTAACTTAAATAAGCTGTTGAAATCCCCAGCATTGACCTTGTGCTCTTGAAATGTAAATGTACGGGCCATTTGAGACCTATTTCAAGAGCCTGAAAGCCAGTGCAAAAACTAAAACTCGTGTCATAATAGCTGGGTATACTTCTTCTGCTGCTGGGACCTCAGTGTTCCTATTTCCTTTAACCCTATTACCTTTCAAGTCAAGGTCTAAACCTTGAGTTATAACACCTCCAACACCCTGACCAACTTGTTCCTCCCGCATCTCTCTCCCTCATTCTATTTCACCCTCTGTATACAAACAGGCTTCAATACCCCCAATATTCAAAGTAAAAAGACTCTAAAAATCCTCCCCTTCCACATTTTTTTCACTATTTTACCTATCAGCTCATGAAATGGGACATACACAACCGCTGCCTGAATTAATCCCCTCAAAGCTAAATCCATTCACATTGTTTTTCCATATATTCCACTCTATCAAAACTGTTCTCACCAATATTTCCCCAGCCAACTTACAGGGGGGCATTAGGAACCACTCCCTCCTTTACAACCTGCTCTCCTTTGGCTTTCATGGCACCTCCTGCTTCTGGTTACTCTCCCATGCCTCAGACTGGTCTTACAGTATCTCCTTAAATTATTTTCCTGCTCCCCTCCAGTTCCCCTCCTTGTGGGAGCCCCAGAAAGCACTGCCCCTAAACAACCGAATCTACTTGCACGCAATCAGCCATCATTACTATGCAGAAGTCTACCTCTTTTCACTTACCCTATGTTCCAAAATTGATTCTTGTATTTCATACTGTCTGGCTCGTATCTCACTGACAATGCTGGACAGGACTTAACAAGGACATATGCAAAGTCCTGCACTTGGGACAAAATAACTGTCAGCATTTCCACTTTTTTTATAATGTTCTTGGCAGTACCACAAACACATCCTGACATTCAGACTCTGATCTTTCTTCTTTCACCTTTAGCACACATAGTCAGGACTGAACTAAACTTTACCACTTCTTCCTTCACATAATACTGTTCAGTGCCTGACCCTTCTCTCTCTGAGGCCCCTCTACACATTACAGGTATTGCACAATTAACTGTTTAATTGTGCAGTTACTGGAGACCAACTACATGTGCAAAGTAGCTATCACACTATAAAAAGCTCTAAGCAGCTATGAAGTTACACCTTGAAAATGTGTACAAACTTTATAGCTGGTTGCAATCCAGCTTTAATTTGCATGTTTAGCAGGATCTCCCCTGTGGCTGGGAGCCCTGTTAGCTGAAAGGGCTCCCAGCCACAGGGGTACACCTTGCCCAGCATAAAACCACTGAGCCCTAGGGATCACAGCAGCTGCAATCTCCAGAATCTGGGGGTTTAATGAACTCCCAAACCCCAGGGATTATGGTGATCACCAGGGCCCATGAGTGTATGAAATACCCCAGGGTTGGAGGATCACTGCTGAAGTGATCTCCCCAACCCCTGGGGTGTGTGAAAATGCCAAACCCTGGGGATCACAGCTGTTGTGATCCCTAGGGCTCGGGGGTTTTACACTGGGCATGATACACCCCTGCAGCTGGGAGCTCTTGAGATGACTAGGGGAGGGGACCTGTGGCAATACCCCTGTCCTGGGGGTTTCAAACACCCTTGGAATTGGGATATTGCTGCAGCAGCGATCGTCCAGCTGTTGGTGTGCATGGGCCCACCCACAGCTGGGAGGCCCTCTACTGGGTTGCACAGGGTCCCAGGTCTGGGAGCCTGCTTCTTGCTGGTGCAGGGGTAGCTTGGGATTCGCTCCACTGCACTAGCAAGAAGGCATGATAGGATCTAATATGCAATCCCACAACTGCACCTCCTGCCATGCACATCTGGTATGGCAGGAGGTACCACTGTGTGAATTGAACATTAGATCCCATTGAACCTTTGCCTGCATGTGTAAATGTGCCTGAATCACTCTACTGGCATTTACCGTTGCTTGAAAAAACATTTCACTTTTTTTGATAATTTTGACTTTGATTGGTCAAGAAGGGTGGCTGGGAACCAGAAGCTACAGAAAGCAGATTTGGAATCAATGCACAGGTTATGAACTGGAGAATACAGGTGAGGATTGTCTCCATAAATAAAAGCAGAGACAGAAAACAAGCCACACAGCATAAGATTATTGGCATGGTCAGACAGGGAGAAAATTAGGAAGGCCAAGGTACAATTTGAAATGCAACTGGCAAGGGACATAAAAGGCAATAAAAAGGGATTCTAAAAGTATGTCTAAAGTAAGAGGAAGATCAAAGAACCCATAGAATCTTACAGACTGCAGAAGGCAATCCAGTTACAGGTGGTGCAGAGAAAGCAAAAGTATTTAATGCCTTTTTTATTTTAGTCTTCAAAACAGCTACCAGATGATGAGTGCTATTAAAAACAAAGAGAAAGGAGGAGACAAACAGCTTAGAGCAGGGGTGCTCAACCTCTGGCCCGCAGGCTAAATGCAGCTTATGGAGCCATGGAGCCACAGCTATCCAGATTGTGGGGCTCCCCATGTATCAGAAAAATTGGTAGCCGGGGACTGGTGACAATAAATACAGCCACCCTCCCCACCTGTCAAATTTCCAAACCCCAAGCCCCACACAGGAGGTTAGGGCCAGGTCATGCCTCCTCCTTCCACCCCAACAGCTGACTGAGGCTGGGTTACACACCTCCCCCCAGGCTAAATGGAGATGGATCATGTCCCCTTTTCCCCATGGGGTTGGGTTAGGGCCTGCCCCCCCTCCCCACATAGGGCTAGGTCAAGCCTCCTTTCCGCATAGGGCTGGGCTGGGGTTGGGCCATGCCCCCTCCCCGCTGTGGCTTAGAGTAACGGCAGATCAGGTTAGGGACTGCTTAGAGGAATCAGTTGCAGAGGAATTGGCTGGGATACTTCCAGAGTCCTTAGCTATCCTCTTGAGAATTTCTGGAGCCTGGGTAAGATCCTCAAAGATCAAAAAGGGGCAAATATAGCATCCATCTTTAAAAAATGGAAGAAGGAAGATGTGGATCAGCCTGACCTCAATACCTGGAAAGATTATGGAGCAGGTCCTCAAGGAATCTATTGTGAAGCACCCTAGAAGAGAACAAAGTGATTCACCAACAGCAAGTCATGCCTGACCAATCTGATTCCCTTCTATAATAAGGTGGTCGAGTCTTAGGATGGGGGAGAGCAATGGATGTGATATATTTTGACTTTAGCAAGGCTTTTTGACACTGTTTCCTACAATATTCTCATTAACAAGCTAAAAAAATACAGACTAGAAAGTACCATAATGTAGATAAATAAGTGGTTCAATGAGCTGTTGTCAATGGCTCAATGTCTAGTTGGATGGAGGTTTCAAGTGAAGTTTCCAGGTGTCTGTCCTTGTCCAGTACTGTTCAACATCTTCATTATTTGGATGATCGGATTGAGTGCACCCTTAGCAAATTTGAAGATGATGCCAAGTTGGGCAGAGTTGTAGATACTCTGGAGAGCAGCGCTAGGGTTCAGAATGACTTGGATAGACTGGAATAATGGTCCACAGTCAATCAGTTAAGACTTAACAAGGACACATACAAAGTCCTGTACTTGGGACAAAATAATTGCATGCATAAATATAGACTGAGGAATGATTGGCTATGATATAGTACTGCAGAGAAGGAACTGAGGGTTACAGTGGACCATAAACTGAATATGATCCAACTGTGATCTTGTTGAAAAATAAGGCTACTGGGTTGTACCACTTGCAAATCAAGGGAAGTGATTCTTCTGCTCTATTCAACACTAGAGAGACCCCACTTAGAGCACTTTGTCCAATTTAGGGCCCCACATTTTAAAAAGGATGTGGATGAATTGGAAAGAGTCCAAAACAGAGCAATAAAAATGAGTAAGTAAACAAGACTTATTTGGAAAGGCTGAAAGAACTAGGGTTATTTAGTCTGAGTAAGAGATGATTTGATAATAGTCTTTAGATACCTGAAGGGCAATTATAGAGAAGATGGAGAGATGGGCTTTTATCCATGGCCATAGGGGACAAGATTAGGAGCAAGAGCCTCAAGCTGCAGAAGGGGACATGTAGGTTGGAGATTAGATAGAACTTTCTGACTCTTAGGCTACTTAAGAAACTGTGGAATCACCATCCGTGGAAATTTTCAGAAGCAGCCTGGGATGATCCTACCTTGAGCAGGGCCTGGACTAGATGACACTCTGAGGTCCCTTCCAACCCTGCCTTCCTATCATTGGCATCATGATCTTATCATTAAAACTTTCTATGCATACAGTTTGTTACTAAGCATAGAGTAAACCAACAGCAACTACAATCCAATCACTCACCTAAAGCTCCCACTGACTCAAACTATGTGCAGCCAGGGTCAAATTGTGCCCCAGTTAACTGTCCCACAAGGACCTGCCCTAATTAGCAGGCAAATGGTGTTAAGGGAATCCCAAAACACCCATCTACTTCAGAGCAGAACTGGTTGCTTCAGTAATGGGTCAACTTAAGTTCCAACCCTATAAGAATTTATGATCCCTACAATTTTTTTAAAATGTTTGGGCGTGAATACTATGCTGATAATGACAAGTGCCAGTGGGACTGATTACCCCAAAGACTACATTTTCTATTATCCACAAGGAGCACGTCCAGATAAGCGTGCATGTGCCTGTTGCAGTGCCTCAAAGCAGTTTGAGATGCCACAAGAGGCATGCCAAAAACAAAAAAATGCAGCGTGGGCTCTAAATTCAATACAGGGAAATCCCAATATAAAAAAAACCCACACTGGACACAAGGCATGCTAATGGAGCATGCCCTGAAGCAACCGGAGGCTGAGTCCTCCAGAGAGATGCTCTATGGCTGTCCCATGCCCCACTGCTCCAGCATGCTGCCTCAGCATACTAGGGCAAATAGGAGCGAGGCAAGGCTGCAGCAGTGGATCAAGTAAGTAGGGGCGGAGGGGACTGTGGGGGTGGGAGGAACTGATCAGGAGGTGTGGGTCCCTGCCTGCCCCCCTGCATGGCCCACAGCCACCCTGCACAGCACACAACCCCCTCCCCCACATGGCCCACAGACCACCCCCCACATGGCCCACAACCTCCCTGCACAGTGTACAACCCCCCCCACATGGTCCAGGGCCCCCCTGCAATGGTCCACAGCCCCCCTCACTCCGCAGCACCAGTGGGGCATATGCAGGCAGGACTGTACACTCAGCCCAAGAGTGTATGGCTTCTGTCTGTGGTAACGTAAGCCCTGGGTGACAGCAGGAGCTGGCCCGGTTCTGACCAAGGGTGCATGAGCCGGGCTGTGTTGGGCAATGCCATGTGCAGCTGTTGGTCTGAGGCGGCCCCACGCCACCAGGGGTCTCCGCCAGGAACAGCCATCAGTGACCAGATGGCCGTTGCCGTTGCTGCGGGGGGTGC
>NW_005842227.1:1762419-1801221 GCF_000455745.1 Alligator sinensis
GGGGAGGCAGGTGCGGGACGGACCCCTCCTGAGCAGTCCTCCCCACCCCTGCAGTCCCTCCCACCCCCACAATCACCCCATAAATTCCTCATACCCACCCACAAACCCCACAACACCCCAAAACCCCACAAAGGTCCCACACCGCCCCCACAAAACCTATACACCCACCCCTACACCCACCTATAAACCTTCCCAAGACCCACCCATAACCCTGCCCCCTGCAGCTTTTTATACTGCTGGGGCCAGCACAGGTGCTGGCCCCAGCCTCTAGCTCCCCCTGTCTGAAGATCCAGGAGGAGCTGGGCAGGGTCAGTTTGCCCCAAGTGGCAGAATTTGCCCCACATCAAAGTGTGTGTTCAGGCACATGTGCTGAGGCACAAATCTCTGGCACAAATTTGTGCCGTTGCTGTTTGAGCGGCTGCAAGCGCACATGGTTGCATGTGTGGATCCACCCAAGAATGCCAGTCTGGCCAAAGGTATTTCGAACTGTCCTGCATAAGCATGCCCCAGGGTACCAGAAAGTGATTCCTTGGTGAATAAAGTTTGGAGGAAAAAAGAAAATGCAGGTTGGTTTATTACTTTAGGTTAAGTTACAATTGTCAGGAACCTTTTCAGGAAGGAAAGCCTAAGGGAAAATGTGCAAGCTTACTGAGGTTGTTGCCCTTTATAACTTTAAAGGAAATCAATCCAAACTTTTATAGCTATCACACATTTTCTTGAGATTATGCTTTCTCATTTTTAAAATCAATACATTTGCAAAGTGAACCCAGCCTTTAAACTAAAACATACAATCTTAAAATTTAAGTTGTGATTCTGTTCACAAACTGCTCACAAAATCTCTGAAGCTTTTGACTGTGACAACCTTTTCTGCTTGTGGACAGTCAATATGACATGTCAATTACACTTCTTTCTTCTTTTCATACATTATGGTCCTGTGGTCCCATCACCTAGAAGCTGGTTCTTTTTTCTTTTTTTATAAGATGCAGAGGCTAACTATTTTGAGGATACGATCCTGCATAGGACAGATCTTGGATCCACCACTTGCTCCTTCTCCAGATTATTCAAAAACCCATAAACCAGTGGTGGGGGAGAAGAAAGTCCAAGGACTGCAAGAGGAGACTTACAAAGCTCCCTTCAGTGTGCAGGAGTTCCAGAGGGAAGATCTTGCTGGAGATTCCTGATCCAGAGTCAATCCAGAGAAGCAACTAGTATTTTGGAGCTAAGTCCAGAGAATTACAGGGGCCAGATGGTAGGGACACGGTGCTACATGGAGAGGTGGGACTTGTGGCTGAGTGAGGCCAAACAGCAGTAGCCTCTAAGTAGAGTAATGAAAATAATGTTATTTGGTTGGATAGCTGAACCAATAAATAAATAAATATAATTAATTTAGTATCAACACAAAATGAATTAAAAAAGTGCTCTGGATTGAATAAAATGTTCTCTTTAGTTTATGGGGGGGGTTAAAGAAAAAAAACTTTTAAAACTTTTAGTTACATTTAGTTAAATTTCAAAATGAAAAATGAAATGTTTTTAAAATGTTGTTAGTTCTAGAGTTTTGCATTTCTTTTTGTCTCAGACCAACACGGCTACTAAATACATCCCGGTAACTAAAAGTTGTGACTCCAACATTTCACTTGGAAAGGTTTTCTATCAAAATAAATGGATGAACTCTACAAAAGGTTGGTCAAACCAAATCTGCACATTACAGCTAATAAAACAAAGGAATAACTTTAAATGTAGGTGCCCGGGGCAGTGTGGGTATGGAGGGAAGTGCTTACCTCCTTGCACAGGCTACCCTGGTGCCATATGATGCTGCTGCCTCAGCACAAACTCCCCTAAAATGGGCTGCAGAAGCACAGGCTGCCTGGGTGCTGTGATTCTGGTGCCCCCTGTGAACTGGCACCCAGGGCTGATGCCCCACTCACCCCCTCCTAAATTACGCTACTGTAATAAAATCTTTGAACATTTTCTACTATTCTATGGCTGAATGGGGTTGACTAGAGTGCTGAGAAAGTACTCTCACCCATATTTTTATCTTTAACCCCTTGCTCTTCTCTGGACGCATCTACACAAGACGCTAACTGCGCAGTAGTCTAATAATACTGCACAGTAGCGCATCACAGCATGGACAGTGCTAATATGCTACTGAGCAGTATGATTAGGCTACTGCACAGTAGCATCACTAAAAAAGGTGTTTGCCAGTGCTACTGTGCAATAATTCTGATTGCTGTGCATTTTATTTAGTACCTGATTATACAAGTACTAAGTTAAATGCTCAGTAACCACTGTGCATTAATGAACGTGTAGATATGCCCTCTGATTCTTTCCCTCCTCAGTCCTGCTCTCCATTGGCTTCCACAATTCTCTCCTTGCCTGGTTCACCTCCCACTTCTCTGATCTTTCTTTCAGGGTGGTATTTTGGAGGATTTTTCTCTTCCCCGCTTCATATGTTCTAGAAAGGTTCCACACCATCATGTCCTCAGTCACTTTCCTTTCTTCTTCTACCACTTATCTCTGAATAAACTCACCTAAAACCTGAATTAAACTATCATCTTTACACTGACAACTCACAGATCTACCTTTCTATGTCAGACCTACCTCATTCTGTCCAAACTAAAACATCAATTCACCTCTTTGACATTTTATCATGGGTGAGTAGCCATCAGCTAGAGCTCAACATGGTGAAAACACAGCTTTTAATCCTTCCTCCCAGCCAAATATCTACACCTCTTTTCTTGAGGATTGTAAATAACATCAACATGCTCTCTATCCTTCATGCCTGTAACCCTGATTTCATTCTTGACCTGAACCTTTCTCTAGGTCTTCACATCATCTAGGCTGTATCTAAATATTGAAGATATTTCTGCATAACAGCTCTAAAATACAGCTTTTCCTATCCATCACCACAGCTTAAACTCTCATCCAGGCTCTCATTATCTTGCAACGGCATCTTTTTCTCTTATCTTGACAAATACAGTCTTGTCCTGCTCATGTGTGTTATTTCATTCACTTCCATCTATTCTGGCTTCTATTACCAACTTCTTACATTAAAAAAAGAAAATTAAGAAACCCAACCAAAACCAAACAAGCCCTTCAGGCTTCCTCTCATAGTGCCACTCATGCTTGGGACGAGCTCAGCATAAATATCTGAGGTTAATTCATTCTCCTTCAAAATCTTCTTTGCTGTGATGCTTACAAAAACTTGACAGTGTCTAAGTGTGCTAAGACCACTGCCTGTCACACTGGTCAACACTGAGTGAGTATACATGAGACACTATGTCACTGCAGTGATGAGCTATGGCAATGTAACTGGTTGCTACAGCAATGTAGCATCAGCAGGCCCAAACCATGATGCTGGCACAACTGAACAGTAGCTCGTTGCTACTGTGCAGTAGGGTCAGAAACGACCCATGTGGCGCCAGGACTGTGCAGTACCAGCAGTTACTGCACAGTCAGGCACACATGTAGACATGCCACTGTCTCACTGTTGTCTTATGTACAGGTGTAACTGGGCAGTGGTTCTGTACGTTGGGCAGTGGTGGCACATGAGGCAGTGGCCACAGCCCAGCAGCCAGCAGCAGCACAGCAGCCAGGAGGGCAATAGCATTGTCTGCTATTTTTGCATGCCCCCTCCTCAACTGAGCACCAATGGCTGATGTTTCAGTCACCTCTCCCTTAGTTATGCTACTGTTCTTATGCTCCCCCACTTCACTGTGTCCACATCTTGTCTCTTGTCTTATATTCAAATGGTAAATTATTTAGGGACAGGGACTATATATTTCTATCCTGTATTTCTAAAGCACCTAGCATCATGCGGTCCTAAACCAATAAAAAGGTACCTAGATGCTACAATAATGTAAATAAAAAACAACAACAATAATCAAAGGAGTAAGGAAGAAGGATGGGAACAGGACCCAAGCCAGTTTTCTGGAGTGGGTCAGTCACCGCCACCCCACTTGTCTGCTAATTTTGACATGAAATGAGGTAGATGAAAGTCAGTTTGCACAACAGCACACTAGGACTCAGAAAACCTTATAAAATCAGACAGCTATCCTAATCTACAGCTAAGGCTTTCTTGCTGTAAATATTGGATTTTTCATTAAAATAGTCTAAGTCCTAGAATTGCTTTCCTATTTGTGATTCACCAAACAATTAAAAACAAGCTGAGTAAAACTAATCCCATCACCTTCCAACAATACTGAAAATCAGGTGGGATTACAGAGAGATGGAAAAAATATTGATAACTGGCAATATTTCCAACATTATTCATCAAGATAATTAACTCATTGGTATTACCTGTGCTCAAAGCTGTTAATTAACTAAGAATGAAAAGACTATCTAATGTTATGAATGCAGTTCCTTAATAGTATTATATAAATTTAGCCTATGGGACTGAGCTATTCATGGAAAATAGTGTTGATTATCTTCCTTCCCCTTCAGCAGTACAAAAAAACAGAAGAAAATTGTTTATACATCTATCTGATATTACTATGTCAGTTTGAAAAGACAAGCATCTGTCAAGTCAGTCTGAGTAGACTAACCTAGGTATTCTCTCTCTCAAGATGCAGCAAATTGAAATAATTTTGAATCTTCTCCCAGTTTACTGCAAGCTGTTTAAGCATCGGAAAGCTATGCACAGGTAGGGCAAATGTGATTTTTTCCACTTACTGGGCTTGTTATCTTTTTTAGAATAAATAAGGTTCCAGTTGAGTACAACCAGAAAAACAAACACACTTCCTTAGGTTGTCTATGCATGTGGCTTTTTGTGCTCTTTCTGAAACTAGTTACTACTACCCAGAGGAGGATATAGGAGGGGTGCAGTGGTGCAGTTGCACCCCCTTTCATTACTGCTCCATCCAAACTTTAAAACCAACACACCTGGAGGGGGCAACAGCATTTCAGGCAGCACTGATGGAGTCAATTGGCTTCATGGCTAATTGTCATCTCCCTAATTCCTGCTAATCTCCCTCCACTCCCCAGATGTTAACAATCCTCTCTTTTTTTTAATGATCTCAAGGTTCCACTATTCAAACTTTCCTTTCTTATGCAATGTTGCTATCTGTTAGCCATTTCTGGATATGTCTGTCTTCTATTTCACATCCCTGCAGACTGTTTTTAGCTCTAGCTAGAAGCCTTAGTTTGAGCGTAGTAATATTAACTCAGGTGTAGAAATAACTGACAGCAAAGTATTGGAGGTACTGTCAAGACATTTAAGAAACTTTGATTTTTGTTTTATAAATCTGAATGAATCATGCACATTTAACTATAATGATCACAGGACTAAGGACACAATATCTTTTGATTATTTTGACTAATTTTTGTCTAGCTTGTTGTGTTTTTTAAAATATAATCTAGAAAAGTAGTACATCATTCCAGTAGTTAATATTGATTCTTGCTTTGAACTTAATAACATAGCAGTAGGCCTCTACCATATTAGTAAAGCTTCTAGTTTCTCTTTAACTGGAGAAGAAATTGTGTGGTTTTACATGTGATTATGTACCATACCACCTGCAGAACCTTTTCAAAATCCTATATCCACCTATGTTACCATCCTTGATCTTATATTAGATAGTCATTTGCTCCATTTTCTTATAACTTAATCATAACAGACATTTGTTGCAAGTATTAATAGAAAAGACATACCACTGCATGAATTATGTGGATGAAGGGAACAGAAGTGAGGACATAAATACGTTCTCCATTTGCCTAAAGGGCAGTACTGAGCACCATAGCCAGGAACCCAACCACTGGCAGCATTCTTTGCACACCGCTGCAACTCCACATTGTCTTAAATAACAGACTGCATGATACCACTGTATACAGCTATTCCTATCACCTTCTGAGTAGGATATCAGTCTACTACACAAAAGCAAAAATCTGCAAACCTGTGACCAGGGACACTTAGGAAGGGAAACCATCATAACCCACCTGTTAGTGGTTAAAAGAAAATCCATCTAGGATCCCAATCATATTGATTTCATTTCTACAACTTGCTGTCAGTGGCTGTGTCTACATGAGATACTTACTGCGCAATAGCGCATTACTACTGTGCAGTAGTTCATTACTAGTGCACAATAGCACCCCATGGCACATGGCACGATGTGAGACTACTGCACAGTAGTAATGAGCTACTGTGCAGTCAGTGTCTCCAAGAAGCCATTCAGGGATGCTACTGTGCAGCAACATTACTGCATCATCATTTAGTACTTGTTATGCAAGTACTAAATGACTGTGCAGTATCAACTGCTCAGTCATCGTCTCATGCACACTTGGTCAGTAAGAGCACACAAGGTCTTAGCTATTCCCATGTGTCATCAAAGGGATTCTGTTTTTAATTGGATTGCTAGCCTGGTGTCTTAAAGATTTGAACATCATCTTCATTTGATCCTACTTTGATTTTCTATTAAGTTTCCTCTTTCCATGGCTATCCTGATCAAGTAATATACTATCCATAGATTGGTCTTTCTTTTCTTTTCATTAAATTGAGCCCTTGCTGAATTTCTGTAAACAAAGGAATTAAATTATATCACTAGCAATAGCATTGAGATGCCCCACGGTTTTCCAGGGAAAATCAATACCTTAATATTTCCAGAGAGCTTTGTTAAGAAAGAGTCAAGGGTTGAAGACACATCTGTGCAGAGTCAAGCTAATGCCCAAAAGGAATGTTAAACTCTGTTTGCAAAAATTCTATGCCTCTTAAAAATCCCAAATGTTAAAAAATCTGGAAATGAATACTTAAGTTATTGAGCCAGTCAATTCCTCACTGCCATAGAAACTCACATCAGTCACTATCTCTTAACTTTGTCTCTTTGTTTTGTAATGAAAATATACCATTGGACACACAACTGGCTTCATTTATTACCCCTGAAACATTCAGTAAGGGTTCTGAAAGGGAAACTGGCCTTGGGAACATGAGTTCTGTCAAAACAGTATAATTCACAGTGAGATGTGTCAGTGTAGCAGAAAAAATATTTCTCTGAATAAACCTAGAATGGCTGATCTGCACAGCAGTATGAAATGTGTTGACTAAGTCATCTGGCAGGGTTATGACCTTGAGACTTTGGATTTTTATGTTGTGCATTGACATTCAGATTTCCTTTCATTTTAAGGTGAATCAAGTTGTTATACATGAGATTGTATATGAAGAGATTAGGAAAGAGACATTTGTAATTCCAAGGATCTAAAGTTAACCTGAAAAAAGACACTCTTAAACACCTTTCTAGTATCCACTGTCCTCCACCTGCATGGTCCCACAATTGTCCTTTTCCTTTTTTGGCTAAGGACAGAAATTACACATAAACCAGTATAAGTCACCAGAAACCATTTAAAATCTGTGACACAACAGAAGTTCAGTGCACATAAAGCACTTTAAAAATGGCTGAAGCCGGTTTAAGATAAACCTGGGTGGATGCCATATCAGGCTAAACTGATTTTGGTTAAATCGGTTTATGGAACTTGTGCCCTAGATCCCCTCCAGAATCAAGTTCATTCTCAGTCCCCCAGCAGCCAAAGATGCTTTGCACTTCCCCTGCAAACTCCTCCTTGCAGGATAGGTGGGCTAGCCTTGGCCCAAACTGTCTGCTCCAAAAGAGCAGGGAGGTCTGCTCTAGTGCCCCCCAGCTTCTGGCTTGAGCACTGCAGGCATGTGGCTGCATTTCTGGAATCAAAAGTGAATGTCTGTTCACTTGTTATTTGTTCAGTCTATGCAGCTTAGACTAACCTGCGAAAATTGAATACATTCAGCCTTGGGCTTTTTGACTGTCTGTACTTAGCCTTCATGCTCCTCGATTCTATCCCTGGCTCCCTGCATTCCCTTCTTCCTCTCCATTCCATGCCCATCTTTAGCTCTCTCCCCTATGTCTCTGCAAATTATTTCTTTATTCAACAGTTAACCCAAGTATTTGGCCACCAAGTCTGACAACTCAGGCTAACCTAGTTCTGGTGTGAAAATCCCCATTGCAGTACCTAACCTAAATGATTGTGCCCTCACTATTTCACTCATGGACATGTAGAAGTATATCTCATGGTTCTTTTCATGGTCCTGAGACTGTCCAGGATTCTTTTGCAGTCAACTGTGTTGATTTGTAGGAGAAGCTAAGTATGAATTAAGGCAAACTGGGAAAGGCAGTGGAGGACTATTTGCATGCAAGTAATTTAGGTTGCATCTTTCCCACAAAGTAAACAGTTCCAGCCTAGCTAAAATGCAACCAAAGCTTCAACCCACACTCCTAATTGAGTAATCCAGCTCAGGGGTAAAGTAGTTCCAAACTGGGATTAGTGGATTTTTTTATGGATAGTGTAAGAGTTAAGATTAAAATCCAGGTAATAGCTCAGATTAATTGGTGGTGGAGACATACCCTCAGAAAGCTGCCTTTCAACATTGATAATTGTCCCCTTTTCAACGAATTAACAATGTGAAATGTTTTAAAGGTTAGAACCAAATTCTTGTTAGCTAGAACCCCAAATTAAAAATCTTTAAAAGTAGACACTGAATTAAGACAAAGTAATTAACAAGCTTACTCGATATTTCTCAGAAAATGTAATCTTTAGTCTCAGATCAATGTGATATAAATGTAAGGCAGAGATACTGATTTATGCCAACAAAACAAAGAGTTTGAATTCCCACCCTAAATCACCCGTTTTAAAAACAGAACTCAAGCTTATGTGTAGAGTCACTACAGCAGGAAATCTAGCTGTGACCTAAACTAAAATGAAGTGTCTTTCACCTCCTCATTTGCAGTACCAGAACTGTTGAGATGCTAGCATGTGGCATTGTTTTCAATACCAAACAGTGGAGATGTATTCAGTGTTAGACCCTAAAGTATACTACAAATCCTACCTTTCTATTTACATGCTCAGCTCCCATTGACTTCCCTAGATATATTTTGGCATTTTAAATTCCACTTTATCTTCAGATTCTTGCTAGCAGTGCCCTTTTGGCTTCCTTCATAATTGGAGTTCGAGTAGCTTCTTATGTACCTTGTTTAAGGTCTAAGTGACACACCTTCTGTACAAAAACACACAACTGCACTCACCTAGGTGGCAGGCACTATAGTTAGCACCGAGTGCATCTATATGAGATGCAAACTGCGTAGCAGCCCATTACTACTGCACAGTAGCATCGCATGGCAGGAAGCGTGATGTGATGCTACTGTGCAATAGTAATGAGCTACTGCGCAGTCAGCATCACAAAGAAGTTGTTCGGTGATGCTACTCTGCAGTAATTCTAGTTACTGTGCAGTCATTTAGTACATGCTTATACAACTACTAAATGACTGCACAAGAAATCACTGCGCAGTCAGCGTCTTGTGTAGATGTGGCCACTGTAAAATAATTTTCTGCATTAGAAAAGCTTATTTACACAAACTCCTAGCATTCCAAAAGCATCCTACTCGGGGGCTGAAATACTTAATTTACAAATTCTAGCCTTACACTCCTCTTTTAAAGTTTATGGTCCAGTTCCTCGCTGCTGCAAATGAACACAGCTCCAGTGACTTCAATGAGGCTCCACAAATTTATAACATCTAAAACCTCTATATTTTTCCTATGATGCAGACATGACAGCATGAGCTGAAAAAAAGCTGTCCTTAGTCATACAGCCAAATATTGCACTTGGATAGTGCTTCCCATCAGAGGATCTCAAATGCACTTTGCAAACATTAGTTAAATGACAGTGTAGTATTTACTTTTTGGCAGTAACTCACAGCCAAATCCAAATTGGTTTGGACAGGATCACTATCATATGAGCTGAATACTAGCTAAAAGACTGTAAACAAAGAGGAATGATCAATGGCAGTGTATTGATTTGGGTGGGGAAGGTGGGGAGAAGAGAGATGAAATACCTAATGCAGATATGCAAAGGCATCATGTCACAAAGGACAGCAGTAACAGCCACCATGTGGCTCCGATGCAATCACAAATGGGTTCCCGAGCATCACTGAAAATTAACAAACTAGACTGCTTTCAGAAAAAAGACCAAATGATCAGGCAGATAGCCTTACAAGGTAACATGTAATGTCAATTAAGTACAATATGTTGATAATAGGGTCTTTATAAAAGGCTTCAAATATGTGAAAACTGGTAAATCCCAGATATGGAGAAGAATGCTTTGGGGTGGTTCTTACTGATTTTAATAATATCAAAAGGAACTCTTATGAGCTAGCCTGATCTCCTACATAGAAACAGAGGATTGAAAAGGACCATCTGCACCACTGTATCCACACCCCTGAGACCTAAGGCACCAAGTCACATAATCCTTTTCATAAACTTATTGAACTCTAGTAATAGAAGTCATGTAAATTCACCCAGCAGTTTCTGAATTGAACCAAATAACTTGTGATGGAGTAAGAAAAGGTATGAATATAGTTATTAAACAGAAAACTTGGGGTGAATGTCAGGAGTAAACTTGAAATGGTAAAAAAAAAAAAAAAAGTCATGGGATAGTCTTCCAAAGAAGACCCACTGCTTGACTAACTGTTTTGCTGAATAGGGATGGTTATAAGAATGTGCTAAAGCACTTGCTGAACTGGGGCTTACGTGACTTGTCAGAGATGACAAAGTCAGTAGCAGAGCAACAGTTAGTCCATTACTCTTGTTTCCAGCACTGGGCCTGAACAACAAAGCCATTCTTTTAAAAATAACGTTACCCATATGTCAACTTAGGGTGGATATTATACCGTAAAGAGTGCCACTTAAATGTTAACATTAAACAGGTTGGATCATTTAATCTGGTTAGATTTTAAAGCCAACTCAGGAAAAAGGAATATTTTCAAGGATAAAAAGAATTATTTTTCTAATTTTCTACTGTTTGAAAACTTGAGGCTGTTCTCTGAGAACAGAAATACAGGATTGGAAGGGGCCTTCTGATCACTGAGTCCAATCTCCTGCAATCAAGGGCTACCATACAATAAATACTTGTCCAAAACAGTTCACAAGAACATCCATTCCATGCCCACACAGCATAACTGCTAAGCACCCCATAAGGCTAAATACAGACAGTCAAAAAGCCCAAGGCTCAATCAATTCAATCTTGGCAGGTTAGTCTAAACTGCATAGATTGAACTGATAAGCAAATGAACACACATCCACTTTTGATTCCAGATATGCAGCCACATGCCTGCAGTGACCCCAGCCAGAAGCCAGGGGGCACTAGAGCAGATAGCTTGGCTGGAGCAGACAGCTTGGGCCAAAGCTAGCCCACCCACCCTGCATGGAGGAGTTTGCAGGGGAGGTGCAAAGCATCCTGAGATGCTGGGGGTCTGTGAGTTAACTTGAATCTGGAGGGGATCTGGGGCAGAAATTCAATAAACCTATTTAACCTAAATCAGTTAAGTCTGATACCACATCCACCCAAATTTAAAGAGCCTGAAGAGGCTTTCAGAATATTTAGTACCAAAGGAGAGAGAGAGAGCACCAGGAGCAAGCCTACCTTTCAACTGTAAAAGAAAGCTCCAGGTAAAATTAGGTTCATTCCCTTTTCAGCCATTTTACCAAACCCCAGGAACTACAGAGCCAGTCTTTTTTTTCTAGTCTAATGCAAATTGTATTTTCTACATATTTTTTTTATATATAGCCAGAAAACACACACACACACACACACACACACACACACACACAGTGGAACAGCTCTGATCTGAAACACTAAGAGAAACTTATCGCATGAAAAACTACAATTCCATTGTTAAAACACTCATCTAAAATGTGGGCGACAAATTCATATTCTTGACCTAAATCAAGCAAAGCAAAAACTTGAACCAGTGTAAACCACTCCAGTATCAGTATCTTGACGATTTAAGGACTATACTCCCTATTTTCCCCCAAAAAAACTTTGAAACGTCTCAATATTATCCCAAGGGGGAGCAGGAGAAGTCTTGAAAGCTTGAAAACCATTCCTGCAAAGCTCTACCTTTTTTCCCCTCAAAAAATGCATGACACAGAAACACCAATGAAGAAAAAAAATGCCAAGAACTCAGTCAACATATTGCAAAAAAGGAAAGTTGCAAGTGTATTATTTAAAGGCTTCTGACTGGCTAAACATATTGAATTGAAACTTGTTCTAAGCTAATTGAATAAATAGGACAGCTAAAATACAAGCACCTAACATTAGATCACTAATTCTGTGCTTTCCTTCAGCCTGTATAAAATTAGTTTAACTCTGTGACTAGAATTGATGTGATCACTGTGCACAATACTGATAAGACTCAAGAGCCATGCAAATAAGCAGAGCATCAAAGACAATTACCATTATGATATACATTTGCTAGAAGTCAGCAGCATGTGGTCTTATATATGCAAAACTGTTTCTCTTTTAGTTCACAGGATTAGATCCAATTAGACTTTTTAGCTATATAAGGCGTAGCATGGTATAAAGTATAATAGTATTTAAGGGAGAAGTTGGGTGGTGAAAAATAAAGGCTGATCTCAACGATGGAACAAAGGCAGATGGCAACTTTATGAGCTAGCATATAAGTCTGAACTACAATGTGTAAGGCCATAATGATAAAGTGAAGAAACTGGAGAAATTTGGAGATTAATAGGAAACTGGGAGGGAGAGTTGTGCTGAGTAGAGAGACTGGGACTGACTGAGCTAGGGAATTAGGCTGGGAGCGAGAATTGAGTATACAGACTGGGGCTCAAAGATAGATGTCTGAAATGGGAAGCCATGGTAGAAAATAGAGTAACTGGGAATCAGCAGATTGTGGGGAAAGTGAAATGGAGAAAGTGGCCAGATAAGGAGAATGGGTATAGGGGGAGATCGTAATTGGGATGGGGAAACTAGAGGGGAAAGATGAGGACATCCTGGACATGGAAACTAGGACTAGGATAAGAAGCCAAAGGAGCAGGACTTGAAGTGGGTAGGTCTAAGAAGAACTAGAATGGGGGGTGGAAAGGAGGGGGGAAGCCACCTAAAGCACACATACCAAAAGTGGCCCTGGCAACCTCTATGTGTAGCACAGGGCAGATCAGGGAGGGGACAGGCAGCATATCAGAAAATTGGGCAGGAAGCATGGGGAAGAAAGCAGAGAGTATAGCAGCAGATCAGGCTGAAGAGGACTGGAGTGACACTTGGGGAGTGCAGTACACATGACACTATGTCGCTGTAGCAATGTGCTATGGTGCCATAGCATCAACGGGCAAAACCATGCTGCCACAGCTACATCATCATAGCAACACGCTCCCTCATTACAGTACACTGCTACAGCAATGTAGCAGCTAAAAATAACCATGTGCAGCTGGCACAGCGCAGTACAGGCTGTTACTGCATCGTCATTTAGTACTTCTGAAAGGAAGTACTAAAGGTCAGCACAGTAACAACAGCGCCATACGGCCACGTGTAGACGTGCCCAGGGAGGACGTAGGGCTAATTTGTAGCATGCCTGTCAAATAGGCTGTCCCCACACTGACCTAGAACAAGAAGCAGGGAAGACACGGGACAGGAACAGGTAAGAAATGAGTCCAAAGGATTGGACAGAAGGTTCTACGCCCACTGAATCACACCCCCCAAGATCCCTGAGTCTCACTGTTCTTCTACTGTTAGCAAATAGCTGTGAACCTCACTGGTAAAGTGCATTCAGTTTCTAGTACTGGTATGAGTTGCTCCATTGCTCAAGTGGCAAATGCCTGCGTAATGGATCCAGAGGTTCCTACCCCACTAGTGATCCATATGGTTATCAATATAATGCCACATGATACAATTTCTAGGGTTTTTTTCCTTTTTTTTTTTTAAATGTCAGAAAGCATACACAATTTACCCTGCGAGGACCTTATTAACCACTCAGAAAAGGAAGATGGGAGAAGGTGGAATGCCAAAATTAAGTTTGCCTACACAAAGAGTTATGTGATGGTAAGTTGTCCAGAAAATCAGTTCTAGGTTCATCAAGTTGTACACCCATATTTAACAGATACTTTTTGGACCTTAAATATCTTTGTGCCTTCATTCCCCAGCTGTAGAATGGGGATATTATCATTCCCTTATCTCACAGGGGTATTTTTAAAAAATAATTTATTTCCAAGGATTTTACAGTTATAAATTAAGTGTTATCCTTTGCCTTCAGGTATAGATATGAAGAAAAACAAGTCAGAGAGGATTATAGCCGTAGTTGAATAGAATAACAGCAATGCAGAAATGTAGAGAAAAGTTGTTATCTTCTAGTATCTAGGCTCCACAACGCACCACGTTTTTATTGCCAACATGCTTGGCATATCTACCTGTGCATTTACACCGGCTTAAATTTACTGAGCAGTAAATTACTGTGCAGTAAGCAGAAAAATAGGCCTACATCCACACATGCAGGTATTAAAGTGCATTAACGCTGTGTGTGGACTGACTTGGGACTAAAGATAGTCCCAAGTCAGTCCACACACAATGATACCCTGCACTACATGTGTGGCATCTACATGTGTGTTACTGTACAATAACTAATCCAGTGTAAATTTGATACCTACATAATACAGGTATCAAATTTACACTCAAGTCGGCATAAGTCACCATATTTACTGCACAACATGGGCATACACATACAGACATGTGCCCATACTGTGCAGTAGTTTTGGTTCCTGCGCAGTAAATGCACACGTGTAGACACACCCACTGGGTTCTTGTAACTTTTTCTGCATGGGTCTATGTCAGTGGTTTTCAAACTTCCTAGTGTCATGGAACTTTCATGTTGTTTTTTCTGCCATGGAACAGATATCATATGGAACCCATATCCTAAAAACTGATGTAAAGACCCGACCCAACAATGGCAACTCACTGCCTCCCTGCACACTCCTCCATTACCCCTAGTCTCTTTGCAGAACCCCTAAAGACCTATTGCAGAATACAAGTTCAAAACCACTGGTCTATGTAATTAAAACCACCTGAAAATTTCAGCCTGTAGCAGATGCAGCTGCCTGTTTGTTGAATGGTTCTCCTATAGGAAAGTACATTGCTTCTCTGTTCTCATCAACATGACTTCTAATTTGCCTCAAAATGTAATTTAAGGTGTTTGTTTTAACATACAAAGTTTCTTTTCTTTTTTGAAACTACAGCAATCAAGATGAGCTGAGGCAATAGCTGTAACAGCTGCTAGTTTAAAAATAAAAGGGAGGTCCTCCAAGAGCTGGAAACTAGGTATTTTCAATGAGGGTTATCAGCCTTGGATCTCTCTTCCTATTCCCTTTGGCCTGTCAGACTCCTGGCACACATTCAGCTAAAGCACCTCCTGTCATGCCACTACATACATGGCAAAAGGCACCATTTGGGGATCAGGGACCAGATATCAATTATACCCTTTCTACTTGCTAGTGTAGGGGGCACCCAGGATCATGATTCCAGATTCCCCCTACACTGTCAAGTTTAAAGCAGGGTGTCTGCAACCCAGTATAACCCACAGCTATCCTAGGGCTGGAACCAACACTCAGCTGCTTATCAGCTCCAACCCTGGAACAATCCTGAACAAATTCAAGGCTCCAGGCTCTTAAGGCCAGGGCTAGTTCAAGAATGCAGGTCATCCCTAGCCAGGGGCAACAATCACTGTGTAGAGAGTCAGCATACAACATGAAAAAGGACCCTTCAAGACCAACTTCAGTTACCTCTATGTTACCTGGCTAAATGTACCCATTTTCCCATGATTTCTGTGTTAGTACATCTAAATAGGTGGTGGTGAGTGGTGCAGATATCCCCATTTGGACCTGCTTAGAGGAGTCTGTATTAATAGAAGGACTATAGTTTATGCAAACACCATGAATTAAAGTTTGTGCAAGTTCCAAGAACTGAAGACTGAAATTTCAGCTCCCCACTTTACACCAATTGTGCAACTTGCCCTTCTCTCTCCCTTTACAAAAATCTGCAGATTCATTAGCACTCTACCTCTGTTTGATTTTCTACTGAAAATGTATTTTCTCATGTCTATGCTTCTTGTATTGTAGCAAAGGGAGAAAGGCATCATTATTTAACCTTTATGATGATTTTTCTCTCTAAAGATAAAGCCTGCTTGAATGACAATATGCAATACAAATCTGTCATATATACAGATACCATTTCTGTGCCGAATAAAAAGAGAATACTTAAGAGGGATTTAAATCACTTCAGAATTAAAAATTCTATAAAGCAGTAAATTGTTGTCTGAAAATGACCTCACCACCCCTCCAGCTCTGAAGTTTGAAAAACCTTTTTACAATTAATCCCAGATCCCTTTATTTTAGCTAATAAAAGTTCAACTTGTGATATGATTTTTAAATGGAGTTTTTACTTTAGTGATACCGCCTGTTCTCAGCTGAAAGCAGGGCCTTCCTGGACACCTGGGCCAGGTACAGACATTACACTTTTACTGATATAAGTGATCGGAAACCAATCTATACCCATAAAAGACCAGATTATAAGCATGCACAGACTGATTTAAAAATTACAGAACCCAGTCTAAGATTTGCACGACCCCACACTGTCCCTCCCACCACAAACACGAATTTGTGTTCTGTTCATTACCAATTTAACTATGCCCCTTACAGAAAACTGCATAACTTGGATCAATTTTACCTTGAGCTTTTTGAATGTCTGTACCTAGCCCTGAAGCTGATAAAGAACAGGTAGAATTAGAAGCTGCATAAAGGCAAAAAAGACTGAAGAAGAGATTTCTTTTTTGACTTCATCTTCTTTGTGCTCTAAGTTTCCAGCACAGGGCAAAAAGGGCACTGAATCTGAGATGCCTGTGAGAGGCAGGCTGAGTAAGGAATATACCCAGTATTAGGGCCCATATTCAAAGCGTGATTTGTGCATACTAGTCATTTTCTTTCCAGTTTGAATAGACATGCTTTTTTTTAGTATGCAGTTTAGCAAATCTGAGACACAAGTTTGTGCACATATGAAGTCTTAAGTATTTCAGGACAGATCTCCTGGCAATTTAAAGCATATCTGCTGTGCATGCTCAGTATGTCCACCATTCTGAATGACATGTGTGTTTAAGCCTCTGACTCTTACCTAAAGTCATTTAGGATTCCACAAACTAGCCAATAGCCATCCCTGTGCCTAGCTCCCCTGAGAGGCCTGATCCAACAGGCATACTCTGAAAAAGCAAAAGTGTCCTTTTACTTCCTAGTTGCAATTCATTATAGCCTTATTGATAATGTTCCAGATTGTAAATCCCACATAAATAGAAATGCCTAACTCAGGGCTGCGAGAAATAACATAAATGCAGCTCAACTCCAAGAAAAGGGGTAGGATTCCAAACACATCCCCTTCTTCCACACTGCCTTCTGCTCAGTCTATATATCCCTGTGCATAGCATGTTGGATACTGCAAAACCCTACCAAAATGTGCTTCCAGATATGCAGAACAAGCATGTTGCTTTTTTGTTTTGTTCTGGTTTTTTTATATTCCACTTATGGACTAACTGTTTTAAATAAGACAATGCACAATTCTGCCATGACTGTTATAAATTTGAGTCTAGACATCTAGACCCAGACTAGAAGGAGATGCTTCCTTCCCCACTAGATTCAGAGCTAGGAACCTTCTCCTGAAGTTTGGCACCCAAGCCAGGTCAGCCCTTTCATGTAAAAACTGAAGAGGAGGATGGTCGTTACACCCAACAGATGCACGATTAAAGCAGTCATACTGGACAAACAGATTCAAATCCCTTCAGTGCCTAATTCAGAGAAAGGATTTGAACCACCTGTCCTACTCCCATAGAAATACCCACTCAGTTCCAGGATGTCAGATATGGTGATTCCCATATCTCTCCTAATGAAGCTGTTCTACTTGTATATAAATATTTAAAGGAGCATTGGTGTAGAGAACAAGCAAATAATGTAACTACCAGCTTTTACCAGAATCTTTTTCTGGCCTAATTAATATTTAAATATTTTACCTAAGAACTGAGGCTTTAATGATATAACTATGCCAGCAAATCATAGAATCGTAGATCACAGAAAATTAGGGCTGAAAAGGACCTCAGGAGGTCATCTAGTCCAACCCCCTGCTCAGAGTAGGACCAGCCCCAACTAGACCATCCCAGCCAAAGCTTTGTCTAGCTGAGTCTTAAAAACCGCCAAGGATGGAGCTTCCACTACCTCTCTGGGTAACCTGTTCCAGTATTTTACTACCTTCCTAGTGAGAAAATTCTTCCTAATATCTAACCAAAACTCCCCTTGCTGCAACTTGAGACCATTGCTCCTTGTTCTGTCATCTGCCACCACTGAGAACAGTCTAGCTCCGTCCTCTTTCGAACCCCTCTTCAGGTAGTTGAAGGCTGCTATTAAATCCCGCCTTAGTCTTCTCTTCTCTAGACTAAATAAGCCCACTTCCCTCAGTCTTTCCTCATAAGTCATATCCCCCAGCTCCATCATTTTTGTTGCCCTCTGCTGGATTCTCTCCAATTTGGCCAAATCTTTTCTGTAGTGCTGGCCCCAAAACTGGATACAATACTAGAAATGTGGCCTCACCAGTGCTGAATAGAGGAGCATAATCATTTCCCTTGACCTACTGGCAACACTCCTATCAGTGTAGCCCTGGATGCTATTAGCCATCTTGACAACAAGGGCACATTGCTGGCTCATATTCATCTTATTATCTGTAACCCCCAGGTCCTTTTCTGTAGAGCTGCTGCCTAGCCAGTCAGCCCCCAGCCTGTACTGGTGCATGGGATTGTTCCATCCTAAGTGCAGGACTTTGCACTTCTCCTTGTTGAACCTCATGAGATTTCCTTTGGCCCAATCCTCCAATTTTGTCTAAGTTGCACTGAATCCTAACCCTACCCTCCCGAAAACCCACTACCCCCCACAGCTTGGTGTCATCTGCAAACTTGCTGAGGGTGTACTTTAAGCCATCTTCCAAAAATCCCAGCTAGCTAGGGGTCAAGGGTCCAATCAAGCCTAGAGGCTTAAGAAAAGTATAGTTCCTTTGAGCCATGGTAAATACAGGCCAATTTTGGTAGCCAAGGGCACTAGCATCACATCCAGCTGCCTTTGACCCTCCAACCCAAATGACAAGCTACTTATTTACAACTGGATGATTGGAGGTCATTTTGGTACAAGGCCAGAGTAGGGTTTAAATTCATATTTCTGGAGTCATAACAATATAACTTAACCACTTGGCCACTCTCTACCTCATGTCCCTTAGGGAAAAGGAAACCTTTTTCTGGTATTTTTTAACTGCTGCTATCCCAAGAAAAGGATTCCTTTGACAACAAAATTTGCATATCTGGCAGGTTTTAATCATCATGCCAACACTGGTCACAAAAATGATTTTTTCACACTACTAACCAACATATTTAAGCAGACAAAACTTCATTTTGGAAGGCTGGCTTTAAATTTAAATTGGAGTTTGGTTTTTTTAATTTGGAAAATAGCTTGAGGTTAATTAACATAATTCAGAGTGGTAGAATATCAATTATGTCCATTTTTTAGTGTATGCAGCATTACTTGTTTCTCTGCTCTTGGAAACCAAACTAAATAAAATATGGCTTTAATGTGGAGTTTAGATTTAAAATTTATCAGACTCATGGGATAGAAGTATTTGTTTACCATCAAACCCAGCGCTCAAAACTTCCTCATCTTCCTCCAAAATAAGACAAACATTTGAATTTCCCAAACAGTAAATTTCAGTGAGCTGCTATCTTGAGACATCTGCAAAATCCAAAGCAAATTTCATTTCTCAGATTAAACAAAGAATGTTTACAAAGATAATAAACAACTACCATGTCCATGTGACACTTTTCCCCTTTAGTGCCTCCTCAAATGTTTCTTGTAATATTTGAGACGAGGAAAAAAGGCTTCATTTGTGCATGAGTCTGTAAACAAGCCTTTTACATTCCTCAAATTCTCACTACCTTTCCTGTTTTTTAATTATGTGTTTTGCCATCCTGACTATATCTCCTTTGAGGCAGAATATTTTTGTCCCCATTTTCGATAAACAGTTCCAATTCAGATAGAGCCCAAATCATGTATATTAAAGAAAAACAGAAAGTAGTTTAACACAGACTAACCCCTGATTGATATGACAATCCACGTGAGCCTACAAAGCCTACACCACTAATATGACTAAGGTATGTCAACTAGAGGTGCACCGATACATTGGTCTGATATCGGATCAGCACCAATATAAAGAAAACTAACTATAATCGTAAATCGGCCTGATGTGGCTGATAATTTGGTGAATAAATGGCCCGTGCATACACACATCCACAGTGCAGCATGCGGGCAGCAAGCAGCACAGCCCGACAGCTTGGAGAGCTGCATACAGCTGGTAAATCTGTTGTTGCAGACGGGGGAGGGGGGAGGAAGGGCCATGAGGAGGGCAGATCAATGGCCTCTGCGGTAACGGAGGGAGTGGGGCTGGGGTAGGTGCTGCCCAGCTGGGGAGGGGTGGGGCAGGGCACGCAATGGAGCCACAGGTTGTCTAGAGGGTACTGGGGGGGAGCAGCTCCCACCAATGCGCGCAGCCTGGGAGGGAAGGGGGGTGCATGTGCCCCCAGATCTGCATGGGGCAGGTCAGGGCAACACAGGCTACAGCTGCAAGCTGGGGCCAAGGTCTGCTCCAGGCTCTTCCTGGCGGGGGGGCAGGGCTGGGATGCTGCACTCAGGGCAGGTGGCAGTGGTGCTAGGAGGGGGGGCTATAGAGGGCTGCTGCAGCCACCCCAAATTTTGCTGTAGCCCCCCCCCCCCCCTTCCTCCCAGTGCTGCCCCTGCCCATCCCAAGCGCAGCTCGGCCCAGCTACCCCCCTGCCTCCTGGGAAGAGCCTGGAGCAGCCCCCAGCCCTCAGCTGCAGCCCCCCCTGCCCCCCCATGCAGATCTGGGGGCACACAGCTCCCCCGTGCCCTCCTGGGGTGCATGCAGTGGTGGGAGCTACTCCCCCCCATGTCTTCCAGACAAACCACGGTTCCATCCCACACCCTGCTCTGCCCCACCTGGGCAGCACCTGCCCCAACCCCAATCCCTCCCTCACTTCAGGGGGCATTGATTTGCCCACTCATGCCCCTTCCCTCCTCCCTCCCTGTCCACCACAACAAACTTACTAGCTGGACGCAGCTGTATTGGAAAATCGGATTGGTATCAGCTGATATACCTCCTTAAAAATTGGCTATCAGTATTGGCCCCCAAAATCTGTATTGGTGCACCCCTAGTGACAACTGGTATACAAACATCACCTTGGGCTGTCTGATTCCCAGCCTGAATGACCCAGTATCCATTTACAGCTAAGCCAACAGGGGTAACTATTGGCATGAGTTAAAACAAAGCTGAAATTCACCCCTTAGGAGCTCTAGCACAATACCTTTATCACTCTGAAGCTTCTTGCTTAATTTACTTCCAAAAAAATGTTGCTAGAGAATCAGTAAGCTGTGCGTCAATCAAACTTCATGCAGCCTCACTACCAAACAGCCTGGTCATATGATAATAAGGTATTTTAATAAAAAAACTCAGTAGCTTGGATATCATTTATTAGACTCTCAGTTGCAGAGGTTTTCTCAGTTTTCCTCAGAACAAGAAGCAGTACCACCATTTAAAAAACAAAGACTATTGGAAGTGATGATTTATATTTTAAAATAAAAGCATGGTTCAAACCCAAACTCTTCAAAAACAAGTAAAAATAAACTCATATGTAAAACCAAACAAATGCATTACTGAGTCCAACACACAAATAAACACTGCAAAAATGCTTTACTGTACAATTCTTTTTGTTCTCCCAGCCCACGTAAGAAAGGCGCACAGGGCCCAACTGTCCTCTCACTTCTATAGGTTTAAGTCCAAATAACTTCATTTGAGCCCACAGAATTACACCAATATCAAAAAAGAGTGAAGTGAGGGGCAAATAAGGATCACAGTCTGTTCATTGTACCAGCACTTCTACATGGCAGCAGCCAGAGCACTGGGTAAGGCACTTCAAGATTTAGATTAAAAAGCCACAGTAGCACCATACAGGTTTCTACAAACCCAGCAATATCAAAGTGAAGAAAATTTAAAGATAAGGCTGTTACTTTGCTTTGCATGTAACACAATAAAAATGCATAAATGATAAAAGATATCAATGAAACAGCAAAGCATACTGCCACAAGATATTTTAACATAAAGATCCCAGTTAGTATTCAGGTAAACATCTACTTTAAAGATTATACTTTTTTCATTTTCATTAGTAATAACATCATAGGAAGTAATCCATATTTATGTGACAACCTTAATATCAATGTTGCAGCACTGCACTGCACCATTAATGTTCTAAAATAATCAGTCACAATAGTGGCTGTATATTAGAGTTAAGTATATTAAATCCTGCAAGCCACTAAGCACATTGGTCCTGATACTTTCAAGCAGAGGAGTATGTATTTAATTTAGAGCAGGTGCACAGCTCCGTTTCAAACTAGAACTATATTCAGAAGGCATGTCTACACATGCACTTTAGTGCAGGTTCACTTATTTTAATGCACATGAAAGTGTTACTAAAAAAAAAACGTGCTCTTTAGTTAATGAGCATTAAGATAGGCTAATGTGCATTTTCCTAGTGCTTCACAATGTACAGTGCCTATACATGAGCAGGGAGGCTGCTCTGATGCACTGTGTAATTACAGTGCATCAGCGCAGACTTGATTAATTGAGCCTGCTGGACAGTAGCAATTACCAACACTTCAGCAGCCTCCCACATCTCCTGTATCAGCATCCTGCACTTCAAAATGGCAGTGGAGGTACTTTATCTAAAGCTTATTTGACTGCCATTTTGAAGTGTGGGAACACTGATATATGAGACACTACTGACACTTTAATTAGAGTGGCTCTTAAAGCCACTCTAATTAAAACTCCCCCCACACTTCCAGAGCACATGTATAAATTCCCTGAGGTACTAGCTTTGATGCACATTAACTAAAGCACATTAATGCATGTGTAGATGCACCCAGTGTGTCCTGTCATGAATGAGTGCTATGGTATGATTTTACTCCCTCTTAAATTAATGAAAAATGCCTTTTCTGTTAGTAGGACCAGGCCCCTCATTCATTAGCCTGGACTAATGATGAGAGGATCTAATTATTTCTAACAGCATCCCTGTTGTAAAGAAATGTATGTTCACTGTATGGAATTTTCAATTTTCAGCATGTACCTACAGAAATGGAGAAAATGGGATAAGAAGGGGGTGAAAGGAGAGCTTTACCTGAAGACCCTCTATAGCTAATCTCAGCATGCTTGGTGTAAGTTTGGAGGCCTGCTTGAAAGTGAAGTTGCTCCAGTCTATAATCAAAACAAATCCATTCACTTGAAGCTCGGGGTCTTCAATCATGGCTTCCAAAGAAAGAAGGATGGCACGCAAAATATCCACTAACGTGTACCTGTCAACAGGAGAAGGGAGACTGTATTAGGCTAAACATAAGAGAATGGTGAAGTCACAACTGCCCCCAACTTCATCTGAAGTCAATCTGGGATTTGCAAATCTCATTCTCTCTGTGAAATTTGGCATTTTACTCTCAAATCCACAAAGTACGCTACAACTTTTTCACGGAGACAAAAGGGCCTCTTCATAAAAGAAAAAAAAAAAGAAATACAAAACAAGCACAAAAAGAAAGAAATACAATGTGGCTTTGGAACATCTCTGGTTAACGGCAGTGTCAGTCTATTAAAATTCAATTAAATGCCCTCTGAATACTTTTTACCCCTAAGATGGCAAGTTTGAATACTCAGTTCAGAATCTGATGTTTATTTTGTCCTGCAACTTTCTATATTGAATGTTAGTTTAGGGGGATTGTACAATAGGTGCATGCATTGTACATAAAGTAGTAGTATGCAATAATGTATTTCATATATGTCTAAATTACAAATTCCCAGAGAAGTACTCAAGTCATTGAAGAGATAATTCCACATTGAACTTCCTACATTTGTTCTCCCTGTTAAGTATCGTTTCCTTCCCTTTAAAAGGCTAAAACAACAAATTACACAGCTGATAAATAAAAGAGAATATTGCAGTGACTTCCTTAATCCAGCAAAAGCCTGCAAAATTAAAGTTGCATATTTGTTCTTAATATTACTAGGTTATTTTCAGTCTCTGGGTAAACAATAAATGTAGTAGTTGTAATTAGCCTGAGTATTAGTTTTCTTGTGTTAAATATCACACTTTTATATACCAAACACTAACAATCAAATTAATGTAAATTAAAACACTTAAAATTTGTAACTGTGGCTAATGTATCTGAACTAAGATAAACCAGTATGGCAAACATGAAATAAATAGGGGCCAGATTTTATTCCATCTATCAGGAATACAAGTGGATTTAGACACCTAAATTTAATTCTAATCTGCCCTATTCACAACCCTGAAAAACATGGGTTGGGTTCTCCTCTTTCTCACTACTTTTTTTGACTCAGTCTTGGAGTAAGATGATGTTGTGCTACAAAAGTAGATGCATTAATGGATTATCAGGGATGTAAACAGGATGGAATATAATAGCATTTAAGATCTTAAATCTACTTAGACACCCAACAGAATTATAGAACAGTTGGGTTGGAAGGGACCTCAGGAAGTTGTCCAGCCCCTTGCAATCTGCCATACAGCCCCCTGCCATCCTAGTCAAATATCTGTCTAACCTGCTCTTGAAAATGTACAAAGATGGTGATCCCACAATCCATCTAGGTAGCATGTTCCAATGCTTAACCACATTCCTAATGAGAAAAATCTTCTCAGCCTCTCGAAGGCTCAGATCAAATGTAGTCTATGGCTGCCTGGCAAGAGAAACACCGTGACCATGGATGCAGTCTTCCTAGCCGCACCAGGGAAGGCTGCTCTCCTGGCACGGGGAAAGTACCTGCTAAGGCAATGTATAGTAAGCCTCCCACTTAGCTGCTGGAGTGGGAAGATCTTGCCTTTAAGCCCACATATGGAAATGGGAGACTTCTCCCTGGCTTGCCCCTGGGTCCTTATGGCTGAGGGTAAGCAAAACTTGGGGGCATCTGAACCCCAAGCCTCCGGGCTTGGGCCTGCAAGTAGGATTCCTGCCAAAGGTTTTGGGAGCATCTGAAGCCTCAGATTGGGGTGGAGGATGTTCGTCAGTAGTTGGGCCACTTATGGTTCTGGACTTTTAGATTTGGAATTTGTTTTGGCTAATTTGGCTTGGGATACATAAAATTAAATATATATATATTCCACCTAAATTTCCCTTCCTACAATTTAAGGCTATTTCTCCTAGTCCTGTCTCCCGCAGTCACAGAGGATAGTTTATCTCCATCCTGTAAATACCCTTCAGGTATTTGAAGCCTGTTATCAAATCCCCCCTCAGTCTTCTCTTCGATAAACTAAACAAACCTAGCACTTTCAGCCTTTGCATGCAATTGTTTCATCCCAAGAGTCATTGCTGAATTTCATCCAACTGATTTTGAATGATTCCTCTAGTTTATCAAAGTAATTCTGAATTCTAGCCCTACCTTCCACAGTGTCTGTAACGCCACCCAATTTGACGTTGTTTGCAAATTTGTTACAAGTGTGCACTCATTCCAATCCTCCAAGCCATTAATGAAGATATTAAACAGTATCAGACCAGGACAGATCCCTAGGGAATTCCATTTGCTATCTCCTCCCAACTAGATACTGAGCCATTGATGACTACTTACTGAGCATGATGATCCAACCAGTTACATAGCCATTGCACAATACCTTCCTCCTCTAGTCTATATTTCCTTTGCTTGCTAATGAGAATAGGTAGAGTATGTGAGTAGGCAAAAGTCAATAAACAACCATAATTTTTAAATAATCAGTGCTCATAAATTTTCAAAATAAGGCCCTCTAGTGGTCTCCCAAAACAAGGACCAAAAAAAATGAGGCACTCAAAACCATAAGACAATTTGAAAAATCTCAGCCGTATGACACATATTACAAAAAGCATGTGTGTCCATACAGAAATCAGTATCAGTTACATTAAACTATATTTAAAATGTACCTCCCTTTAACAACTGAACTGGGATATATATACCTATTTATATGCACCTATAAATATATTTATCTATAATTTTAAAGGAAAAATAACCACAATAACTTTACATATAATCTGAGGCTCACAGGTTTTCCCTGTTTTAATTCAGATTATGTGAAGGAAAGGTCTGGTAATGTCTGCTCTTGCCATATTCTTGGCAATAAGAGGCCTCATCAAAGAAAAAAATCCTATTTAATACCTTGCCCACACAAGGTTTATTGACTTCCCTGACTAGGCAACATAAGAGGCTCTTCCTGACCCTAAGAAGATTCTTCCGTTTTATATTAGATCAGTGATTTTAATCCACAGTGTTGCAAAATCTCTTTAAGAACTCAGCAGGGTGCCACAAGTTTTTAGCACTGTTAGGTGTGCAAGTCCCCACATATGATTTCACAAGATAAACCCAGAAATTTTAAAGAAGAATCCATAATATCAAAAACATGCTGACCTGTTGTGATCTTTCTGAGCTCCATAGTCAAAAAATGAGTAAAAGCTAAGATCATTTTCTGAAATTGCCTTGAGTCAATCGAGAGGTATCTTGAGTCTAAAAAGATTGAGAAGCACTGTACTAGATGAATGAATGAACCTTCAATATTACTTACCATATTTCCTCAACTATAAGATGCTCCTATATATAAGACAACAATTAGATTGTATATATGGAATCAGGTAGCCCCCTTACCCCCTGTCCCCCCACCCCAGCTTCTTCCCCCTTGGAGCCCCTTACCCCCTCCTTAGTGTCAGACTCTGCTCTCCATGAGCATATGGAAGTGATAGGCAACATTGAAAACAGTGACCTTGGAAGCAGCATACCTGTAGTAAGTTGCATACAGGCAAATTACTATATGTATTCATAGACTTAGTTCATCCAAAAATGATGCATTTTACCTTTTTTGAAACTGCTGCAGGTTTTAGCACAAGGGCTCCCTAAACGCATCATTTAGAAATATGCAGCACAGTTATGGGGGTGAAGAGGAAGCTAAAATGTACTAAATGTAGTGGCTTACCATGACTAGAAACAAAGTCAGCACTGAGGGGAAGTACATGCAATGGGCACTGCCATATATTTTATTCATATGGGATGCACTAACCTATCCTTGTGGTACATTCCCATTAGTATATTTGCCTAATATGGGTCATGTATTTTATAGTCATAGTCACTATTGGTTGCATTTAATCAATTTTGTAGTTGGTTTCCATTACTTAGCACATGCTGCTTTTGGCAGTAGTTTAATGATAGACAATGAATTTAATGTGGTTTCCTTCTGTGTGAAAGTAAGATGAGGAGTTTTTTTCATCATGCTGATTAAGGGGAAAAACCTCATCTTATATTTGAGTAAATATGGTGCCAGATTTAAAAAAAAAAAGAAAATTACATATAGTTTTATAAATCTATTTGCCTGTATTTTAAAACTTTCTATCCCCACTTTCTTTTATTATCACTTTTTTCACACACCCATGTTTTAAAAATGATAAAAAGGAGTCTTCCCCACTATTTCTACATGGCATACTTAAAAGCAGCGAACATTTAAATTTGTTTATTGATTGCATAGAAAAATAAAACATTTCAACAGAAGTGAATTTTATCCATAAAATATGCAGTCATTCAACAAATATTGCCCTTATAAAATGAATAATTCATACAGAGAGAAGCATGTAGATCAGAGATTTTTGAAAATGGGGAAAAAGTTATCTATCAAACAGCTTGACTTCTGACCGTAACAGTATATTGATCCAGCTCTCTTTATTGCTTAAATTCCTAGTAAATATTCTCACAGTTGTACTAATTTATTAGGGGATATATACAAAAAAATGTCTATGAGACTTGGGTTAATTTGCTGCTGGGTATGCGACTGCATAATAATAGGTTAGCCTTCCATGCAGTTTTTAAAATGGTTTTTGTCACATTAGCAAGTAATTTTCCACTCATCATAGATTGCAAGTCCCAAAAGTCATTTTGGGAATGGAACATGTGTTATGGCTTGTCATATAGCAGGACTAGGTAATGCAGTCTGTCACAGGCCTCTGAAGGGACTTCATTTTACACAGGTCTACTACAGTGTGGTGCCAGAAGGAATAGCAGCTATGGTGAAATGAAATGCTGGTCAAAACAAGACTGGAGTAGGTTTTAGTTGAAATTATGCCAATAATTCTGTGCTATGTAAAGGCTTTAGTATAGTTTCTTTAATCATATTTCAGTTAATAGAGCTTTACTGCTGATATTTTTAATATACAGCTTTCAATTTTCATCACTTAAGATTTCATTTATCACATCAAGTTTACATTTCTGACTTGCCTCAATATTTGCTCAATGTAAAAGCTGCTTAGAAGTCCAATAATGGATTTATCTGTTGCGGCTTTCAGCAATATGGCTTGCTTAAGTAATGGACCAAAGTCAAGACACAAAGCCCAGTGTAGGCAATCAAAATGCCAAGATAGAATTATTTATTATCCCGTTTTCGGCTCTACTTTTTACATGGATAGGCCATGATATATTCCTAATTTGTTTGTTTTTTTAAATCTAAAAGATAATTTGGATGTCTTCTCCTGACTCGACACAAACACCTTTTCAGGTAGTTTCAATCATAGTCCATTTGATTATTTTTTTCATTGGGAAGAGAAATCCTTAACCTATAATTTCTCAATTATTCTGATGGAATAAATTCCAATACCCACACTTATATTGAGTAACATCTAAATGGAATCTCTTGTGGAGTAAGGTACTAAAGAAAATGAGTAAGGATATGAGAATCTAGCCCCAGAATCATAGTTCATTCCACACTATGGGCATGTCCACCCTTTTTCTGGACTGTGTTAGGGAGCACTACATGACACGTCCATTTTCCACACATTACACCACAAAATGGATGTAATGTAGCCATCTTATGGCAGCAGTTGGTATGCGCCAGTGAGTTCAGGTGTGCTCATCAGCACTAACATGTAGTACACGTGTATATAATGAGTAAGCTAAGCCTTGCTGTGAGTGGTCCATTTACCTGGTCAGCTCTAAAAGATGAATCCTGTAGTGAGCACTACTAACTCTGTAGGTCAGGTTGCACTATTATTTCTGTTTAAAGCAGAATTCTGAATCCTCTCTACAGTCTGACCAGCCTGAAATTTTCTGTGGCAGTTCTGGGACCGTGTCACAAATGAAAAGTCCATCTGAATCTAACAGCCCATTGAACTAATACGGTTAAAGCACCCCAGTTTATGTAACCAGTGACACAAGGAAAAGATCTCTCTAACATCATGCTGCTGGGGGCCAGGTATACTAACCTAAATTTATTACACTGTTACTTAGGCAATCATGTGACATAAAAGGTGCTATATACCAAAGTATCAAAGATGCTTTTGTATCTATATAAAGAGAAAGGAATCCAAGAGAATCTTATGCTTTGTCTTTTAGTTTAATGTCTTTCAGCTGCTCAGTTTAAAAAATTATTTAAAATATGCATTTTATCTATTTTTTAAAAGCCTCTATATACCAAAGCCTCTTTATAACCGTCTCAACAGAGCCATCCTACTTTCTGGTTTGCATTGCTGGTGTTCAAAATAACCTTTCACACAACTACAAAAATGCCACAAGACAAACAAACAAAAAAAGCCAGCATCAATTACAAACACTGATGACATAGTGCTGGCTGAGTTGGGTTTAATTGTTGTTTTGTTGGCAGTTTTTTGCTTGTTTTTAAATAATGAGTAATTAGCCTTTATTTCTAAAAGAGATTCACTTGCAGCCTGAAAAAGAAAAACTATCATTTTATTCAAATCGATCTGTATTAAGTAACAGTCACTGACCAGCTCATACTGTATGTGCTAAGTAACGTGTACCCATTCTACAAAGCAAAATCCAAAGACTTCAGTGGATGTTTAAGTCATTTTGACCCTGATGCCTTTTGAGCTTTGAAGTTGTTTATTAGGGGACAAAGATTATATTACTTTCTTTTGACCCCATGTTTTAAACAACTGATACAGTGGCTCCAGGTAAACAGTGCACATGAGATCTGATTTGCTAGCATGCATCTTAAAGTAACCTGGAGCTGGCCTGCACTAGACTGACTGGAGAAATAAATCCCATTTTATTTATGACTGATTTCACTTACTTTTTTTTTTAACTTGCCTCTTGTGGAGCATGCTATGCCTAGTGTTGTATAACCAATTCCTGTAGATAATCTAGAACTCAAAATTAATTTAAATGTGTGAATTTCTGTTATATACCCACATTTAATATAGAAACAGCTGTATTATTATGTACTTTTTATATTATTTATTAGAAAATTATATGAATAACAAAGCTGGAAAAAGTCATTGTGTATGGAATTAATCTTGTGTGTCCTACTTCCATGTAAGTCCTAGTATAGTGTTAAAATGAGATGGGAACAATTATATGGACGATGCCACTAGCTCTTACAGTTACATACTGAGGTTGAACCTGAGGCAATAAGCCTGTAGGGACTTGTTGAATTAACAGCCAAGTTGATGACTGTTACCATTTTGACTATGACACCTATAAGACTATTCCAGGTGATCACAAGTTCCATTCATATTCGGTTAGAATCTCGATCTGGTGTTTGGCTTGGAGTTGGAAATAAAGCAACTGGAAATATTACCTATGCCTATAAATTTGAGGGTGGACTGAACCTGTCCTGTTGGAAATGTTGCTGAGTCTCTCTCATAGGCCATTAATGGAACCAGAATATTTCTGGATAGTTTTGAGGTTACTGATATCTTGCTTATAGACAAGGCTTTCTGTTATTTGGTAGAACTTCACAATCATCTTTCCTCCGCAACTATCATTGAAATGGCCCTGGGCATCCTCTTTTCCAGCTTCATCTTAACAGGTCACCATAGTTCACGGCTGACTTAAAACAACAGGAACTGACAAGATGACAGCTAATCCCAGGCAAATCTAGCCAAAAATATGGGGTGCTTTTATTACTTTATACCATGAATATGAAGAAAGCAAAGTAGGGTTTCTTTACATCCAACATAGGATTTGTTTGCAAGCCAATTCCCATTTGTTTTGAATAGAGAACAGTCCAGTACATGTCAGATTTCTTTTTAATTAAGTCCATGGCTCCATTAATTCCACAACTCCTATTATAAAGAAATTTCTGTTTGTTTTGGGAATTAAAACTGAGTGGATTCAATCTGCTGTATGGATGCAAAAGTTACATCTGAAAGGTACAAATATCAAGTCTCCCTTGATTGAATTTAAGCCATTGGAGTTTCCTGAGGTACTAAATATTAATTGGAATATACCACAACACAACCTCTTTAGAACCAGGCCCACACTGGCTGATGAAGACTTCTGTTAAAGATGACATTATACAGCCACTGCTCAAAAAAAAAAAAAAAAAAAAAAAAAAAACACTGGATGCTGACCATCTGGCCAGCTATCATCCAATATCTAATCTATCACCTCATTAAAATATTTAGAAGGTTAGAGCAAGACAAGCCCCAGAATACCTCGACAAGATGTTTCAGACATCTTGGAACTCCTTGACTCATGTCTGTGCCTAGGCACAGACCTGGATACTAATAAAAAACAAAGGATCATCAAAAATAGCTGAAGTCAAAACCTTTCATTTTATGTTTATTTTGTTTCTGTTGCAATAGTACCTAGAGACCTCAGTAAGGACCACAGTTCTATTCTGCTAGGCATGGCACAACTGCATAGGAAAATATAATTCTTATCCCAAACATCTTACAGCTTTATCTTTTGGATTCATCCTTACTCTCCATTATTATTGTTTATTTTTATCATCATGGGGCCTCAGCACACTATTCACAGATCAGGACCCGACTGTGCTTGGCACTGCACTCAAACAGATAGGGAAAACGTCCCCTGCTCAAATTGTTCACACTCTAAGTGTCGGACAAGAGACAACAGATGGATAGAGACAGATGGAAGAGTGCAAGGGAACAATGAGATAATGTGAGTTAGCATGAGAGATACAGGAACAATTTTGAATTCTAATGTTTTCACTAATTATAATTATTATCTGAAAGAATATTACTTTCATAAATGTATGGACCACAATATTCAAGGACTTTGTTTTTACTAATTTTAATATTTATTTGTATCATTATTTTGATATTTTGCTTAAGTCAGCACTTGAAAAAATACACTTGCCACTCACCTGTGATGAACAGGAAAATTCCCCAATAAACTGAAGTGAGGAATCAGCTCTCTGAATTAAGTTGCTTATTTTTTTCTATTTAAAAGGCTCTTCCCCTTGTAAAAACAGGCCTTTGACAGAGAATAAGTGTATATCTTGTTCCTAAATCTGCAGACAGGCAGATGCAGGATCCTCGCCCTGTGGCCCTGTTCATAGTTTTGATGATACAACAGGAAAGTAAAATAAAAAATTAAGTGTGGTCAGTTTCACAGCTGATCTTCAGAACCCAGCTAGCAGCCATGTCACTTTCACTCTGCCACTGCTTGGGAAAGCTGAGAGTAACAGCTGAGGCAAACACCAATGATAGTTTTAAGAAAATATCCCTCGTGAACAAGCAAACAAATAAAAATGTAGGTGGGAAATTATTATACAAAACCCCAACATTTGCAGTGGTAAATGCATGGGGGAAACTATCTACCCTTCAGCAACGGGAGGAGAAAATTCTCAAGTGAAATTATACGCCTATGCAAAAGTAATCCAGAATACCCCTACAAATGTAGAGATAATATGAACACTGGGTGTGTCTACATGTGCATGTACTGCATAGTAAGTTACTGCACAGCAGCGGTTTTTAGGCCAGCGTCTACACGTGCAGCTGTTAAAGTGCAGTAACGCTGTGTGTGGACTGACTTGGGACTAACTAATTGGGCGTAAAATTTACGCCCAAGTCAGTGTAAGTCACCATAGTTACTGTGTAGTATGGGTGTACGCATGTAGATGTGCACCCATACTGCTCAGTAATTTTCGGTTACTCTGCAGTAACCTAAATTACTGTGCAGTAAATGTGCCCGTGTCCACTTGAGCCTGCATGGAAGTTCCAGGCACAGCATCCTGGTAGGAATCCCATCAGCCTTTCCCCTCCCAGTAGCTGAGAGAAGGTATTCAAATGCCCTAGTCTTCCCCTTCTCTATAGGCTTCTTCTTTAGACCTTCAAAAGTAAAGGCCTCTAATACAGTTTTTTGGCCTTGTTTTAATTTATCAAATGCAAAGGCTTGTTTGTGGTGTGGCCTTCCTCCGTCACAGGGATTTTGTTTGTTTTACACTTTCCCTATTCTTAATTGCTTTATTCTTGTTGCTAAAAGGATCTCAGTACTTTAAAACCTCACGAGAATGACAGGAGACAGAAAAGTGGGAGCAGCAGAAACAGCATGCCATGGAACAAATCAAGAATCCGGAGCCACCCACCCCTCATGGAAACACATGCCCGAGTTACAATAGACCCTGGCAATCCCCAATTGGCCTTGTCAGCCATCTTCGGACCAACAGATAAGGCAACTGTAGAAGACAATCATCCTCAACTGCGAGGGACTGCCAGTGATGATAATGATTTTTGTTGCTTAACTGGAGCAATAGAACTGATAAACTCTTGATGCTCTATAAATCATCCATACCATAATTAGTAGTTTTTAAAAAAATAAATTGCCACCTTCTCCTGGATGCTTATCTTGCTGGGATCCTATGACCCCAGCTGACTTCCTGCCCTTTGGGCGGGGGGCTGGACTCGATGATCTTCCGAGGTCCCTTCCAGCCCTGATGTCTATGAAATCTATGAAATCCTTGGAATCCTTAGCACATGGGCTATCGTAAATTGTATACGTCACAATTACATTTTGAGCTTTGCAGGTATACTCTTAATCTAGTCAAGAAACTATGCAAGGAGTTCACTGATAGAACATGAACTTTTAAAAAGTAAGATTTCCCAGGTTTGCTATAAATGAGAAGCACGCTACTTTATGTACTGTTAAATCTGTGAGGGAATAATCCTGGGAAGTGGTGAATCTCTAACTTCAGTGTGAGGTGCATAAGTACACTGCACACATCAGGATCAGCCACTTCTTGACTCAGTTCAGTTTCATCAGTGGGGAGGCAACAAGGTCTCTTTGATAGGGCAGTAGAGTGGAAGTCAGGAGGCTGATGTTATTTTTCCAAATCTCCCAGTACCCTGTTGTGTGACGTTAAAGAAATGATTAATGACAGCATTGCCATGTAAAAACTGGTTTACATTTGCCCTTGTAGTATGTGTCCACGTCTATCCAGTAATAGACAACTGTTCACTGCAAACAGGTTGCTGCCAGCACCCTCGCTATCTAATATTGAGATACTGTCATAGTACACGCTGTAGTCATCTATCCTCTCTGGACACTGAGATAACTTAACCTGTTGCGGCCAGTGTTTCATTTCCAATGGTAGAAATGTTTCCAGAACAGGGAGTAATAGGCCTGCAACTGCCACTTTTCCCCTGCTCCTCGCACGTTCCGTAGACCAGGAGTGAGTGACCCTGGCCTGGGGAAAGCATGAGGAGCAGCAGCTGCTCCAGTTCTCCCTTGAATAAGTATGAACTATTGCATGTGGATGAAGGAGACAATACTATTGCCCATGTGGATTAGAGTAGCATGGCAATGTCCTCCCCCACTTCTCGTTCCAGGGTCCCTGACATGAGGAGCTGGGGAGTGGGCAGGAAACAAGCAGTGGCTCCTCCTCCCCTTCCAGTCAACAGGAGGAGTGGGAGCAGCTGTCACCCTCACCTTCTCCGGAGTGGGATGACCCCAGTCTGGGAAAGGCACAGTAACCTTTCCCCACTGCTCAACTCCTCCTGGAACCAAAGGAGACAAGCAGCACCTGCTACTCATGCTCTTCCCAGACCTGGGTTACCCTAGTCTCAGGAAGGCACAGAGAGTATTTCCCTACCAATCAACAAATCCTGCTCTCAGGGAGGAGCCAAGCAACAAAGAAATGTGCAGATGTTTGCTCTCCTGAAAGAAACTCTCCTAGGAGCAACTTTTGCCAGGTCACTGATGATTTATTTTTCTCCCAGAACTGCCATTTTTATTCTGGGAGAAACTGAGAGTGAGCCACAGCTCCAGGAGAGCCGTGTTTCTCCTGGTAGAAATGTAACACCTGTATGTAGCCACTCGCTTACAAAAGCTATATAAATTAGATTGTTGTTAATGTGCTGCATGTCCAGACCCTCATCCTGTAGCTAGTTGAATACAATGGAAACCCAAATGTAGCTGAGGTGGTTAGTTACCAGGAGGTCCATTAGTCATATTACAGCTGTAACATAAATAATAAATCATTCATTCAATAGAACTTCAACAAAATAATAATTATGATTTGTCTTGTAATACTATGGGAGCTGACATCATGTAATTTAAGCATGTCTCATAACTAAGAGGTAAATAAATCCACTCTCTTCACATAATTATTTTTTTTTAATTGCCATTTTCTGTCTGAATTCAAAGCTGCTGCTTTCTTTACTAAGAACTAAGAGTCTGGTTATTTCTGCATTACTCCACTGGAACATAAGTTTTACTGCCAAGAAGGAAATGCATCATACTTGAGATAGGCCAGTCTAGATTCATGGGGGAATTTCTTCATAGCAGATGTACAATTTTAATAAGATGTCTAAGTTTCTGTGTCCTTGCATTACCCCTCTTATTTGCTCTTTCTTTTAGAATATGACTTTGCTGGATGAAGATCTATAATGAAGTTATGACTCTTCCTGTGCCTCCTTACCCTCAGGCTCAATGTTCGTTCCTGGAGCCTGTGAGGCAAGTGGGGCTTGCAGGGCACTGGGAGACCCCTCTGGCAGGGCTGGGGGGTTGCAGGTCATGCCTGGGGTGCACCAGGCATAGGTGTGTGGGTGGAAGCTGAGGGAGTGGGGGAAGCCTCACATGGAGTACCTGCCAGCAGTGCGTGGACTGGGAACGATGCGCTGTTGGTCCTTCAAAGAAGCTACACAGGGAAGCACAGAGCCCACTCAGGCCAATAGTGTGCAGCTCCAAATCCATGCGCCATGGGGCGGGCCGGGGTGGGGCGGGCCGCCTCCATGTGCGGCTTCCCGCAGGAGTGCAGGCAGCTGCACAAGGAGGTGTGAAGCCCCTTCAGCCAATGTTGTGCAGCTCCCAGTCCACACACTGCAGGCCAGGCTGATCCAGGGGCAGAGGGTGGAGGCAGCTTCCTGCTGCAGCACACACTCCTGGAGAGCCGGGGGGACCCGCGCCCCCCAGATCTGTGTGGGGGGCAAGGGCAGGGCAGGTGCACGCTGCAGGCTCATGCTCCCAGCCCTGCTGCCATCCCTCGGGGCTTCCACAGCGCAGTCTACACGACCCAGCACGGCAGGGCACAGCGGGGACGTGCACGAAGGATGCTTGCCCCTGCGAGCTCCACACTGCACTAGCCACATATCCCGTGTGCCCAGGGGCAGCGCGGGCAGCAGCGCAGGGTTGTACCCCTCACTGCTGCCCCCACCTGCAGGGGACGTGTGGCCAGGGCAAGCAGCTTTTCTGCCCCCACCCTCTGCAGGTCCCCCCTGCCCCCTGGGAGTGCACACCGAGGCTGGGAGCCAGCCCTGCCCCAAAGAGACAGTTGGGGGGGAGCCAACTCCATCTTCCTTCTGCTGTAGCAGCTGCTGCCTTCTGTTGGGTGCAGGGAGCTGAGGACTTAGGTCCCTGGCCCCGTAGCCCTGGCAGCTGGGCCTCTGGCAGGGCTGGGGGTCTGTGGGGGGGGGGTGGGAGGTACCAGTTGTATTGGAGGGCTGTTGTGTGGGGAGTGAGGGGCAAGAGCAGGGTGGGGGGGCTGTAGAGAGAGTGAGGGACACCAGCAGGACTTGAGGGTCAGCTGTGGGGGGCCTTTAATCACAGATTTTGGGTTTCTTATAAGAGAATTTGCAATTTTTAATCAAGGAAAACCAGGATCTCTGCAGATAAGTCATCTTCTGGCCAAAACAGCACCAAGAAAGTGCCAGAAACAGCTTTAGGAACTGGGTAGCCTCAATCCATTTTTCAAACCTTGTTGCAAAAGCCACCCCCTCCCATCATGCTGCTAATTTTACCCAGGACACTGTGGTCTGTGGTAGGAGGAGCGAAGAAAGGAGGTGATTAATATCATGCCCACACTTGCATCATTAGAAGGCTCAGAAACAAAGCTCTCCTTCTGTAGCTGAGGAAAAGTCCTCAGAGGCCCCCGTACCCAAACTTTTCTCTCTCTCTCTAGGGCTGAGAGAGAGTGGCAAATAGAAAGCACATTCAGGATATTTCTTCTAGTCAAGCTCTCACTGCTTGGGCCTTTACTCTCACTGTTCTTAAACACTAAGGAAGCAAGACACAATACAATAAACAGTTAAAGGAGGAACTAAGCAAAATATTGCCTCCTTCATCTACATCACCTTTTCAACTGTGGAAGAAGCAGAAGAGGCCAAGGAGCATGCTCTCTTCCCAAGCCATCAGGAAGCCTGAATGGGCCTTCTTCCCCTCCGGATGGAGGTGGGTCTCAGCCAAAATATGCCTCTAATTCCTTCTCCCCCACCCATGACACAGCCCAGCCCTGCTGCATGGAACCCAAGGTGTGTGCCCCTTGCCCAACCCACACATCCAGAGCCTGGACATCAGCACAGTCCAATGCATTTTAGCAGTGGGTCTCAGCCCCATGAAAAGAAGCAGGTGTGAGGAGCACGTACCTGCTCTGGTCCCAGTTGGCAGCGAAGAGGACCAGGATCTTCCTGCCATAGTGGTCGAGATTCGCAAGCCCACCAGGGAAGCCATCCTTGAGCGCCTGCTTGATGCCTGGGTCGGTGGCCTTGAAGCTCTTGAACATGTCCAGGTTCTGCTGGCGGTACTCAAAGTACTGGGCCAGCAGGCGGAACGCCTCAAAGTGCTGGAACTTCCTGGCCCGCAGGAACCGCAGGATGAAAGCATCGTCTGTGCGGAGGAAGCCAATGTCCGGCCGCGTGATCACCATGTCCCGCACCTCCTGGATGTCCTGGTGCAGAGTGTCTGGGTTCTCGTTCAGCTCCAGCCGGGCTTTCTCCAGCGTCTCCGGGGACAGACCTGCCTGCAAATGAGTCATGGTGCTGCTCCCTCCTCCTCCTCCTCCTCCTCCTCTGCTGCTGCTGCGGCCGGCTGCTGCCTGTTCTCCTGTGCCTTTGAGGCTGCCCCAGGAAGCCTCCTGTTCAGGGGATGGAGCCCCTTCCAGGAGATCCCACTGCCCAGCAACCTCCTGCCCTCACCCTGAACCACACAGCCTCCTGCCCCTCACAGGCTGCCCCCTACTACAGCACCCCCTATCCCCACCAATTTCCTTAGGGAGGGGCTTCACCTGTCCTCCACCCACAGCCAGCTGCTGCAGCCCCCAATGGCAGAGAAGTCCGGGAGGATGCTCACAGCGCTGCCACCTCCACGCTGTCCCAAATAGCCCCTCCGCCACAAATCCCTGGGGTAGTGCGGGGCGGGAGGCAGGCTGGGAATCAGCAGCAATAATATGGAATCAAGGCATTTTATCTGTGTAATAAAAAGCTGGCTTTGTAGTGGGTGTGCAACTGCCACATGATCCGAAGGTGCAAGTGTGGGCAGCAGGACTAACACTGGGCTGGGCTGGGCTGGGCTGGGGTGCGGTGTGAGGGCTGGCAGGAGCTTTCTACCCCGCCCCCGCCCCTGGGTGCTAGGAGTGATCTCACCCCCGCTGGGTTCCCTGTGGGAAGAGGAGCCCCAGCGAAGGATGATAATAAAGTGGCTCCTCAATCGGAGAGTTTCCAGGAGGGGCTTCTCTTTCCCGGGGTCTGCCTCGGCTCAGGGGCATTGAAAAAGAAAAAAAGGAGGGGGAAGGGGAGGGGGGGAGCAGCAAAAAGAAAATAACCTAGCTTGTTGTTGTCTCGGCGCCTTGATTTCAAGACGAGGGCTCCAGAAAACAAGCCTGCCTCTGGCTGGGG
>NW_005842227.1:1801479-1834742 GCF_000455745.1 Alligator sinensis
GGCGGGAGCGGGGGGCGGCGGCTGCCTTTGTGTGCGGCTGCTTGACTCCTCGCTGCTGCTCTGCCTGGCTCTCGATGCGCTGCTGCTGGCAGCTTTATGTCAATCAAGGCTCCCTGGGCGGCTGCTGCTGCTGCTGCAAGTGACTCCAGCTCAGCCCCTCGCACACACGGACCCCTCCTGCTTGGAGGGGGAAGAAGGTACAGCAGAGATCCCCTATCCCCCCCCAAACACACACACACACCCCCTTGTCTGCACCTGCTTCCCCATCCCCCCCTTGGACCACCAGCAGGCCCCTTGCATTTGAATAGTGGTCTGGAGACAGCTGAGGAACGCCCCCTTGCTCCCTTTCCCTGCCCCGCTTTTGTGTGCCAGGACCCACGCTGCAGCTATTGTTGATGCTGTAGGCAGCACCTGCTGGGCTGGACCCCGCAGAGCTGCAGGCTAGGGTGGAGAGTTTGCAAGAGGTCTCCTGGAGGGGGTGTGGGTCACCTGTGGTGAATGCAGCCCCAGCTCTTACACACCCTCTGCTTCAGGCCCCGGGAGTCTTTTGCCATACGCGGCCTTCGCCTGAGAACGAACCTGCAGACCTCTGCCCAGCACAGCCCAATTCTGAAGGGCTGCTTTCCACTTCCACAGATTCCCAGAAGTTTAGGGCTGGAAGGGACCTCGTGAGACCATCCTGCTCTGGGCAGGAAAGACTGTTGGGTCAAATAACTTATCTGAAGCATCGGCGTTTTCTGCAGCAAAGACCTCTTTGGATGATCTACAGGCTGACAGCTCAAAAGTTGTTTCTTCTGACAGATGCCACGTGGTTTCCCGAGCCTAGCAAAACAAAAATAGCATGTTATGCCCTGATCCTGTGAACATGCATATGCTTAACTCCAAACGCATGGGTACTCTCAATGAATCCATTCGGATTACTTATTCTGTGCATAGGATTCAGCGTGGATATATACTTACATACGCTCTAGTTCAGTTTCTGGACAGGATAAAAATTTTAACCCAGCAATACAATGTAATTTTCTTCATAAAGGAGGGCATTCTTCTTTGAATATATTTTATGAAGTAGAGAGCTAATACCCTGATTTTTAAAACAGGACTTAGAAGCAAAATGGCTTGCTGCCTTAATGCCTTTCCCGTGTTTTTATTCTGATCTTGTATTCCTTCCTCAAGAAAAATTAACATTTTCCTTGAGAAGGATTTCAAAACGAGGTCCCTGGTAGGCAAACAAAGTTGGTTTGAATAGATCACTACCTTGCCTGAAAGACTGCACTGTGTGTACAGTTCTGGTACCCAAGGCAAGTTCAAGTTTTGTCTCTGCCTGAGCCAAACAGCTAGTGGTCAAGGTACACCGATCTCTACAGCCAGCAGAATACAAGGAGGAAAGCAGCTAACATTATATCCAGCCACCTTTGATTTCCCAACCTGAAGGTCAGGTTCCCATTTAGAGCTGAGTTGAATAGGCGTAGCCTTTAGCATAAGTCGCTAGAGCACATCTTTAGAACCATAGCAAGATGTCTTACATGCTCTGCAACCACATCCCAGCTGAGTCAAGTATATTGTGTTTTCTTTCCAAGAGCACTCAACAAAATCCCCCAAATTCAAACTGCTGGGAAAGCAGAAAAGAGAAAAGAACAGAAAGGATGGTATATATAAAGAGAGAGCTGCTAGCACAAATGATGAACTAGTGAAAAAATATGGCATAAGTTACCAAAAAACATTCTCTAAATTAAATTAAATCAAACATTTTCCCAGACTACTAAATTAAAGGCAGCCTCTCTACAATGAAGAGGCAGCCCTCAGATATACATGAATGAAGACATTCTGGGTAGAGAAGCAGATAAGATGAAAGAATATTCATTGAATATATTCAAGTGGCAATATCTTTAGTGTTTTCTGTGGAAGGAAATGTTTAATTTCTATATGATCAACTATATTAGAGCCCTAGACAGCATGAAAATATCCAGACAACATGTGGCGAAAGGGGTGGACAGCAGCATGCAGCCTGCATAAATGCAAAACTTGAAGGACTAGAAGTCCTACATGAATTTATTTGCTAGTCACTCTAAGTGCTTGTTAGACCACACCCTAATAAAGAATAAACTGTATTCAAACTTGATACTAGCTGGATGAATTAACTATTTTGAAATAACTCATTTTCCCTTTTTCCTGTCACTTGTGGCTTTGTAACCCTTCTTGTGGCTTTGTGACCTAACATCCTTGCCTTTTCTGTTTTCCCAGAAAGACCTTTTAAGAATAACTCTTGCTATTGAGCATGAAGAACCAACAACTAGGCCTCTATTATTGCCATTCCCAGTGCCACAGAGTTTTCTGCTTCTACACCTTCAGCCCTAACTGCAATGACACTCTGGTCCCCTCTACACGTACAGGTAAAAATGCGGTGGTATCTGATGCATGATCCACACAATTGCACCTCCTGCCATGCCACGTGTGTATGGAAGGAGGCATTATTGTGGGATCACACAACATTACATACCAGCTTATTGCAGGTGCAGGCAGAGCATGGGAGCATGATATTGGGCTCCCCTTGCACCAGTTCCCATGGCTGCAAACCCTGCAGCTGATGGGGTGGCAGCAGAGGCAATGTTCCCCATGCTGCCCTTTCTGTGAGCCCCACAGCCAACATTATCTGTGATGCTCACAGCAGGGGAAGCACTGGGAATGCAGCTACCACTGAGACCCCTGCCCGCTGCGGGGCTTGCAGCAGGGGTAGCAGGAAGAGCCTAGACTCACAGCAGCAGCAGCATTCCCAGTACTTCCCCATGCTGAGAGCTCTACACCTTACAAGGTTCACAAGGGGGGCAGCATTCTCCCCACTGCAAGCCCCACAGCTGACTAGACTCACAGCAGGAGCAGCAGCCAGAGGACTGCCACCACTATGAATCTTATTACCTGCAGGTCTGGCAGTGGGTGTTGCACCCCTATGGCTAGAAGCGCCTCAGTTGATGGTGCTCCCAGGCCCAGAGGAAGACTTGGCTGCATGTTCAATTAATGGAGTGATCAGAACAAGCTCCAAAGTTATTTCACATGTTTTGTGGATTAATTTTGTATCTTATAGTTTATTTTATCATGGCATTAATTGGTTGAACATGTAACTGAGTCACAATTTAAGGTGTGATTAACTAGTTAATTGTGCCTTAAGTATAATGTGTACCAGGGCCTCTATATGCTACAAAAGGACTAAGTTATTCTGATGCATATACCAAACTCCCTTCTAGGTCAAAATATGCTGAGAACACTGGGCAATTTGCAGGATCAGGACTATTATGCTCGCTGGTTCTGACCTCCAGTAACAAACCAGAACATTTTTTTAAAATATTTTTTTCAATTCCAAACATACCCATATATTGATGTTCCTCATTTGTCCCCATAGATTGGTCTACACAGAGGACAATTAGAAGCCAGTCTAAAGCTGATTTAAAAAATGCTGCATTTGTAATGCTTTAAAGTGTAATGCTTTGAGAATTAAAAAAAAAAATGTTTTAGTTCTTAAAGTCTGATTTAAGGACCTACTTAGGAAAAAAAAATCAAATTTGCATTCAATATTTTCTTTTAAAATGTTCTTTGTTTTTCATCTATTCTCTTCTTGTTTCTATTTAATCATAGAGAAAGGTGACAGAGGGAAAAGAGAAGTAAGGGGGGAGGGAGGGAAAGGGGAGGAAAAGAAAAATTACCAGACATTTAAAAAAAAGGAATTATTTTTATTTTTGTCAAAAACCTCAGAATTTTTTTTAATGTTTTGAGAAGTATTTACATTCAAGAAAATGTTCTTTTCCTGCGATAAAGAAGTTTCCATTCAGAATTTTTCAACCAGATCTATAACTAGAGTAAAATGAAATTTACAAGCTTCCTGTTTTATAAACATCTTGGTAAAACTCGGTACCAAACTGCACAAGCAGAAACTAAGACATCCTCAAAATGATGGAAACAAATCACTTATACAGGTTCTCCCTGTACTGGATGTACCTAAAATAAATTCATTCAGATGGATGCACTTAGCTGGGCAGCCTGAAACCTGAGGATACCTAAGAAATGAACCCATGGTCATATTTCTGTGAGCCAGGTGAATCACAGAAGAAACTTGCTGTGCCAATAATATTTGTGCATTATTCTAAGTTTCAGCCTATCAAAGCACAAAAGGTATTTTTTAAATATAAAAGAGTTGGTTACAGCCTTAAAGGATTTTGCTGTCATCTAAAAGCAGATTTACCAACCTAGTTAAATAGTGTATTGAAGAAACATGTGTTTTCCAACATGACACCCTACCTAAACAGTAAGAAAGAAATAGAGCCACTAATGCAGTTAAATATAACATATAGATGGCATGGTGTAATTTATTTATTGTGCAAACACGCTTTCCCTCTACAAAACAGTAGGGGTGTCTGGGTAAATCCATTATGTAAATCTAAGCATATTTTCAATTGCACTTATAAACTATTATTTTTCCTTGATGCTTTTATAGTCACTTCATCCTGAACTTTATACAATTAAAAATCAAGAGCCCAACAATCCTAAAAGTGCTATAATCAGGTATCAGAATTGAAACAAAAATAAATATGACAATTAAGTAAAGGTATCTTCAGATCTGCTCATTTTCATTCATAATGAAATTGTTTAACATATAGTCAAGCAGAGGAGCTGGCAATGTAATGCTAGACTATACAGCTAAATAAAACACATAATCAATGGCTAACAGGGGAGTAATTGCATCAGGAGATTCCTTGATGCCTTTCCACTCTGTAGAAAAGGATCAAAGCTCTCTGGACAGCTTGTTTCTTGAGCTATCCATGTCAAAATAATCCAGTCATAGCTCAGGACATAACTATTTTGATTAGGGACTATGGATAGGAACTTACCAAATTCATGACAGAAGTGGGCTGCACGGCAGCTCCTTTGATCTTGCAGGTTCCCCCATGTCCCCGCACCCAGGTTACTGATTGACTGAGGGGCCCCTGTGGCCCTGCTACATGCTGCTACTGACCAGCCAGGAGGCAAAAACAGCTCCATATTTAAAACCACAGTTTTCACTTCTCTGCTGATCAGGAGAGAGTGATGGGACCCCTCCACCAATTGATGGAGGGGGGGGGCACGGATGGGCACATGGGGTAACCCACAAGATTAAAGAAGCTGCCAGCCCACTTCCACCATGAATTTGGTAGTTCCCTAACTAAGTTTAACATTCGCAGAAGTGCCAGAGTGGACGTGTCTACACATGCATTAACATGCTTTAGTTAATGTGCATTAAATCCAGTACCTCCATTGGGAAGTAATGCCTGTCTTAATATGCATTAACTAAAGACCATGGTCTTTAAGTGATACTTTAATGAGCATTAAAATAGACTAATGCACATTAAAGCACACATGTAGATGCACCCGCTAATTACTAAACAACGAGTTCCATTCTCAAAAATTATTTAGCCATTTAGAAGCCTACATTTCAATGAAAGCCAATGGGAGTTAGGCTCTTAAGCATGAATCACTTTAAAACCAGGCCTCAAAGTCACAAAAGCCCCTTTGAAAATATTATCCAAAGTTGGGGAGATTTTCAGAAGCCCTTGGCACACTGGGTCTAGATTTTTTTGAAATTCCAGCAATAAGTGGTATACAAGGATCTGTTTGCTGTTCAATACTTCTGAAAATCTGGTCCTGTTTAAATGCCTACATGGGAGCTGAGCTCTTTAGAAAATCTTCCCTCAGTTGTAGGTGTTCAAGACACAAACATTTGCCATTAGTATATGGAGGCAGACTACAGAAAATAACTCTATGAGAATTATGCGTCATTCTTTTCCTATAGCTAAAGAAGGGTAGAGAGCCTTCAAACAAACAAGAGACAGCAATGCCCTGGCTTTACTGCCAAGACAAATATTTCAGAATGTCAGGAACGTTCCTAACAGAAAATCTCCCACAGGTGAAGTTCTAAGTTTGAATAATTAATTTGTTACATAAAAATATCAACTTCTCACAAACTCAGATAAACCAGAATAAACAGAAGCATCAGTTAACCCAGCCTTAGAATCATTACAAAAGGTTTACAAGAACATTGACTCTGAAAAATAGGTCAAAAACCTACAAGAGTCTTTATCAAGCAAGTTCAAATTTTCTTGCAATGTATGCAAACAGGATATTTTTAAAACATAACGCAATTCAACATGACATTAATCCTGTATGTAGGTGGAAGCAACTTCTGTTGTTTTTTGTTGTCTTTTTTAGTATAATCACTTTTCCTTTGATACTACAGCACTTTAAGAAAATAAATGCTTGAAGAAATGAAAGACCATGGACTCACAGGGGAGTCAATAAACTTGAACTTCACATGTGCACCGACAGTGGGGAAGTTAGGACACTATCCTCCACCAATATTTATTTCCTTAATAAGTAAAGAAAATACTGAATTATAGATACTGACTCATGTCACTATTAAAAGTGGGCCAATTTAGTCATGGTACAGAACTACTCATTAATGTGTTCTTTTTAAAACATGAGTGAAAAGAAAGACTGACAACTCTGAAAAAGCTCCAAATAAATATCTTTGCACTGAGTTTCTTGAAATGAATTTTCTGCAATATATGTGTGTGTATACACACACACACACACACCCACCACAGAAAATGAATTAAATGAATTTTCCGATATATATTCATAGATTGTAGAGTCGGAAGGGACCGCAATGGATCATCGTGTCCGACCCCCTGCCCCTGGCAGGAAAGAGGACCAAGGTCAGATGACCCCAGCCAGGTGACTATCAAGCCTCCTCTTGAAGACCTCCAAGCTAGGTGATAGTACTACCTCTTTTGGAAGCCCATTCCAGATTCTGGCCACCCTTACTGTAAAAAATTTCTTCCTAATGTCCAACCTAAATCTACCCTCCACAAGTTTGCACCCATTATTCCTAGTTACTCCCTGGGGCACTCTGGTAAACAGCGTATCTCCAATTCCCTGTTGTCCTCCCTTGATAAACTTATAGGCAGCTACAAGGTCTCCCCTCAAACGTCTCTTGTGAAGGCTGAAGAGATCCAGATCCCTCAACCTCCCCTCATAGGGTCTTCCATGGAGGCCACTAATCATGCGAGTGGCCCTCCTCTGAACCCTCTCCAGATTCTCCATGTCCCTCTTGAAGTGCAGCATCCAAAATTGGACACAGTACTCCAACTGCGGCCTGAACAATGCTGCATAGAGGGGGAGCATCACCTCCCTAGATCTGTTGGTCATGCATCTGCTAATACACGACAAGGTGCGATTGGCCTTGTTGATGGCCTCGTTACACTGCCAGCTCATGTTCATCTTGGAGTCAACTATGACTCCAAGATCTCTCTCAGCCTCTAAACTGCTGAGGAGGTCATCCCCCAACCTATAAGGTGTGCTTGGGATTCCTCCTTCCTAGGTGGAGTACCTTATATTTATCTTTGTTGAATTGCATCCTATTTCATTCCACGCATTGATCCAATCTGTCCAGGTTAGCCTTTATCTGCTCCCTGCCCTCCGGTGTGTTAACTTTGCCCCATAACTTGGTGTCATCTGCGAACTTGGAGAGGGTGCTCTCCACACTCTCGTCCAAATCGCTGATGAAGATATTAGATAACACCCGTCCAAGGACCAAACCCTACAGGACACCACTGCCTACCTCCTTCCAGGCCGAGAATGGCCCGTCCACCACCACCCTCTGGGTGCGGTTCCTAAGCCAGAAAGCCACCCCCCTGTCTGTGTAGGCATCCACTCCACAGCCTGCTAGCTTCCCTGTGAGAACAGAATGTGAAAGTGTGTCGAAGACCTTCTTAAAATCCAGGTAGATGACATCAACCTCAGCTCTAGTGTCAAGGCAGTGTGTGACCTGGTCATAAAAGGCTATAAGGTTTGTCAGGCAGAATCTACCTGTGACGAACCCATGCTGGTTTCGTTTCACCATTGTTTCCCCTGCTGGGCCTTCACAAATCCACTCTGATGATTTTTTCCAGTATTTTCCCAGGGATAGAGATAAAACTGACTGGCCTAAAGTTACCCGGCTCATCCTTCTCCCCTTCTTAAAAATGGGCACCACATTGGCCTTTTTCCAGACCTCAGGGATCTGGTCGGAGCACCATGAGTGCTCAAACAGCCATGCCAGCAGCTCAGCTATGACACTGGCCAATTCCTTCAGCACCTGTGGATGGAGGTCATCCAGGCCAGCTGACTTGTACCCATCCAGCCCCTCCAAGTGCTCCTTAACTAAGTCAGCACTAACCTTTGGCGGTCTGGTACCTTTTGGACATCTGTCTATGCTCAAGGTAGGGGAATTGTCTTGGTCAATCCTTAGGAATACTGAAGGAAAGAACTCATTGAAGAGCTTCGCCTTTTTCCCTGCATCAACCACTAACTGTCCTGATTTGTCCTGCAGGGGCCCTATGTTACTCTGCGCTTTCCTTTTGCTCGCTATGTATCTGTAGAAGGACTTTTTATTGTCTTTAATTGTTGTACCCAGCCTAAGCTCCAGTCCTGCCTTGGCCTGCCTAACTGATTCCCTGCAATAGCGTGCCAGGGAAGTGTATGCCTCCTTGGTGGCTGCCCCCTGCTTCCACTGCCTATAAATCTCTTTCTTTGCCCCCAGTCTTTCCTGGAGTTCCCTGTTCAGCCAAGGGGGCTTTTTTATCCCCTTACCCTCTTTCCTGTGTAAGAGGATAGGCTCCTTTTGTGCCCCAAGGATCACTCCCTTGAGAAACCTCCAACCCTCCTGGACCCCCATTTGCTCGATGCTCTTGAGTTCTGTCACCTCATTAACTAGCCTTCTAAGTTTACTAAAGTTGGTGCTTCTGAAGTCTAACACTTTAGCCTCACTGGATATTTTTCCCACCCTTCACTGGATAGTGAACTCTACCAAGTGATGGTCACTATCTACCAGGTTACTGTGTACTCGCAGGTTCCCCACGTGATCAACCCCTGTTGCTAAGATCAGGTCTAGCAAGGCGCTACCCCTGGTGGGACTGGACACCACCCCGGTTAGGTGGAGGTCCTACACACAGTGTAAGAACCTCCATGAGCGGCTTGTTTTGGCCATCTGTTCCTCCCAGCAGATGTCTGTGTAATTTAGATCCCCCATGACCACTGCCTCCCTTGCCTGTATGGCATCTGAGAGCTGCCTGGAGAATACCTCGCCTAGCTCGTCATCCTGGTGAGGAGGTCTGTGGTAGACACCCACTACCAAGTCCTTTTCCCCTGGCCCTCCCTGGATCCTGACCCACAATGCCTCCATATTCCCCTCCTCTACCCCTGCCTTGATGATGGAAGATGTGTATTGCTCTTTAACATAGAGAGCTACACCCCTGCTTTTTTCCCACTCTGTCGTGCCTATACAACCTGTACCCCTCAATACCTAATGCCCAGTTGTGCGTAGAATCCCACCATGTTTCAGTTAAGCTGACTAGGTCATACTGTGTGCTAGCAAGTAACAGTGTGAGCTCCTCCTGCTTATTCCCCATACTCCTGGCATTTGTGTAAAGACATTTTAGCCCCGCAATGGGTGATCGTGGTGCCCCTTTGCCTTGATGGTTTGTGTTCCCCTTAGTGCTTACCTGGTTAGGTCCGGTGCTTTGTTTGTGGCTTTCCAACCCAGGGCTCTCATTGACCACCGGTTCCCCATCCCCCGTTGAACCTAGTTTAAAGCTCTTTGGAAGAGATCAGCCAACCTGCGAAAGAACAGATGCCACAGAGTATATTTCAGATAATATACCTGTTGAGCTGGTATTGCCCAAGTATGGAGCAAAAATGTTTTAATATGATGAAGCGCAAATAATTTATGTTGTACGCAATGGATCACCTCACTGCTTTGGAAAACAGCTAACATTTGGTTTGACTGAGAGAATGGAGATATTTCTGAAGTGACTTCAATTATATTTTAATAAAATGATAGCTTGCATGTACCTGTGTAATCAGTTGTTCATCACTGAAATCAAAACCATACACCTGACATACATCTTAAATTTGCATTTGAATAATATTATAGATGTTCTGTTTAAATCTTGATTAAGCAAAGTAGCAAGAGGTACCTAGCCATGTTAATCTGAAGTCAGGCAGGAGTCAAGATAGAAATGAAATTTATAATCTAACTGAATCAGAGATGCATAAGCTTGTGTGAGCATGAGCTAATTTCATGAAATGCTATGAATGGGCATGCATACAGCAGGCTATCAAATAGAGAGAGATTTGAATACAAAAGACTAGGAAGGAAAAGAACTGGGGGAGAGGGAGGTGGGCAGGGCAGTGCTAAGAGATGGAAAGAAGTAATAAATCCATAAGGATAAAAGGATGACAAAAGCTAATCCACATAGTGGGTTAAGAATCCATAGTTTCGGTTTAGATCAGACTTAAAACAATCCAGTCTGTGGGTGATTTCTTGTTCTTCAGTTTCCTGTTCAAGTTGGTTTTTAAAGTTTTGCTATCTAAGAACAACTATCCTGAGGTCAGTGACAGAATGCCTAGGAAGGTTGTGTCACGGGTTTTTGTGTGTTTTTGGACATGGTGTCAGATCGGGGTCCACTCGTTGCTTCATGTATGGATTGCCCAGTCTGTCAGATGTAAATGAAGTTGCAATTACCATCCTAACTCAAAAGTACAATCTCATCTTGTTCAGTATAAATGGTTTCACAGCACAGGTTCTTTTTTGGCAAGAAAGTATATACTGCTTGCTATCTTCCCTTAAGGTTTTCTTTTTTCTTCTGAGGTTACTGAGAACTTGTCTCCAGCATACTTTGTTGCCCATTGAAGAAAATCATAGGGACATGAAGAATATTTAATGTTGCCCATAAAAAGGTATCTTTAACCTTTTTTCTACTGAAGAATCTGGACTGTATAAAAGCTTTATTTCAATACCAAGAATAAAGTATTTCTACTTTTGGCTGGGTATTGCACTCAAACATTGTGTAGCAACAGAAACATATGTTGTTACTTGCTTCAGAACAACAGAGTCATTGAAAATCACCAAATGAGCAAAAAGAACAGCCTTGTTTTCCAAAGTTATGCACAGGTAAAGCTTTAACTTGTCATTGCTGAAATGTCTTCGAAATTCTGATGCTATCAGGCAATTAACATTTGGTTGTTGTTGCAAGTAGTGACGGAGGCTGCTCAGTACTACATATGTTGACTCATGTGCTGTTGGAAATGTAGTTTCATCCTTCTTAACCAGCCATGTTTTAAGTGACTTCATTTCCCCACACTGCGAAGATGCACTTTGGTTTTGTAATATACTTAGTCACAACTCATTCAGTAAAAATGGTAGAAGGCTACTGAATTATGTTTATGCTTTCATTTTGCAGATTCCTGTGTTTCTCTCTCAGTCAGAGACCAAAAAAAGGAAGAGTAAGATGGCAGCTAGAAGCCATCTGACATTCAAGTATGAGTATGAGACAAATCAGGCAAGAGGCTAAAGAAATACAACCAATGAATCATGGGCTCCATGATGGCTGAGCTCCCCACTCCCAATGTGAAAAGTATGCATGAAACATAGATGGAAGGGAAGAAAGAAGAAAAGAGACAGTCTGGGGGAGTGGCAGATGGCTGAGCCTACCAGGTCCCCCTAGAGAAAAGGAATCAAAAATATTTGTGTAGAGAGAAAAAGAAAAGTAGTGAGGAAAGCAGACAGCTGAACAATCTGCATAGTACAGACAGATGAGTTCCACCAAGGTATATAGTATTGTCCAGAAGATGATGAGCCCCTGTTTGATAAGCTGTTTCCTAGCCAGGGGAGAAAAGGAACCAGTGCCTGTTGCAAGAGAGACCTGCAGCCTGAAAACCTGGGGACCAAGAGCCAGGGGAAACCCCAGGGCAGAGCTGTTCAACTAGTAGCCCATGGGCCACATGAAGCCCCTGAGGGGTTAACACATTGTCTCTCCACTCTCCCCTTATCTCACCAGGGGGACAGTCCACCTTTGCTCTCCTACTGCTTCAACCAGAGTCCCTGGACTCCCCCTACCTCCTTCAGTTTCCACTGCCTGACCCTACCCCTGGGCGCAGCGTGGAGTGGCCCTCGCAGCTGAGGACAGCCATGCCCAGGGCACTTGGGGGAATCTGGGAATCCCAAGGAGTGCAGAGGCATGGTGGTGCAGCTAGAATCACCTGCCGTTACGTGGTGGGGAGGGGACTGCGCAGCACATGGAGGTGAATCTGTGCAGCGCGTGTAGGGGATGAGAGGCATGTTGGTGGAAATGGGGTGGGAGAAGTCTCACAATCTGTCAAAGGTCCCTGCAGAGCAGCATGTGGCTGGGGGTGCTGTGACCCACAGCCACGCAGAAGTTGATAGCCTTGCCCTAGGGGAAAAACCTGCTGAGAACATCAAGGGACCATATTAAGAACAACCAGTATGCCAGGGATCATGGGAATTTAGTGGGCTTTTCCCCTTTTCTTTCTCAGCAATCTCTGAGGAATAACTAAGAACAAATAAGAGTATACAAGCTGGCTCTGAAGACCTTATATTTGCTGGTGACATCCCCCACAGTCTGGAAATACCCAGCTACCCTATTTGTTTGCACCCTGAATTCAAAATGGGACAATTTCAAGCTGGGAGGTGGGAGTGAATCCTGATCTCACATCTTCTAATAAGGAGCAAAATTTGGCCCAACACACATGAGCCTTGTGACAAGGCCCACTCATCATCCTGTTGGCTTTGAACTGTCATGGCAAGAATGGTCCCTGCTAAACAGGTTCAGGGCTGGCCATGGTCCCTGCACAGCCAACCTTTGCTGCTGGGGCCTCAGTGATAACCCACAGTGCACTTGTGGAGAGATACAAGCAATGCCGCACATCACCAAGGAGCGCCCCCTCTACAAACCAAGAGGTGGATTCATAACTTTGAACTCAGTTAACGAGGAGGCTATTGCTTGGCTTTGCAGATTTACATTTGCTAATTAAATAAATGTAAGCCTACATTTAAAATTTGTTAGATCAGGTGTTAGACTGCTGCCCATCTCATGTGCTGGAAGAATTAAAAAAAACACACCATGAACAACAAGCACTTTACAAACCCCTTTGCACCTCTTTTAGACTGCTTTGAGCACAAACATTGTCTTGTAAACATGTATAACACTTTCAGCTTTTTACAAAGTGCAGTGAATTTTCCCATTGAACTGACTGAACCAAACCTAGATGAACTTATTTTAATTCAAGAGGAAAATGCCAGGGAGAAAATTCTCACCCAAAGAAGTCTTGGAGGGTTTTGCTATGGACTCCAGTGGAGGCAGAATTTTACCCAAGATTAATTTAAATATGCAGGAAAATCCTCCTGTCATGGAGAAAAATGTGGTGTCCTTTGGTTATCGAGTTAAATTAGCATAGTGTTCCCTCCTGGTCATAAAACCTATAAATCAGAGTATTAGTAAAAAGATGTTAAGCCACATGGCCACCTCACTTTTAACGGTGAAATAAAATGAATGATAGGCTATAGTGCTAAGAAAAATGCAGCCAGAAAAATAGGGAAATTAAGACTCAGACAGAATCTGAGTCATCAGATGGAATAAATTTGTGCCTCAGGCTCTGAATCAAGAATCCATAAAAGAAGGTGATAGTGAAATAACAACTCTGTTTGTCCATAAATAAGGAATAAGCCAGAGGGAATAAAGGGTTCTGGAGTTTTAAAATGCCACCCGTCCTCTAGGGATTTCCTGACTTTCATGATGAATTCCATTAAAGAACGGAGAGCTCCTGTAAAAGAAAGCATTCCTTTCCTGTTTGACAAGTGCTGTTTTAATGCCCTATCACAGTAGCAAAGTTAACCAAATCTTTGAGAAGGTCAAATCAGAACATCCTCATTTATCTTTTAAACTACCAGTTCCAAAAAGTGCTTTTGTGATGACAAGTAACATTTGAGTCTGTCTTAGGACTACATTAAGAAGGGAATGTTCAAAGCATATGTTTGCAATTATTACTTGCTCTGGTTTTAATTATGTGGCTGAATTGACATATGAGGGTCTGACAGTCTAAGGAAAAGGGTTACATCTCAAGTACACCAAGAAAAGGTTTAGCCTCTCAACTGTCATAAACATTAATGCTACTTTTTGGTAAAATCTCTCTCCATAAATTTGAAAATGTATACCTGAACATCAGAGGCAGTCACTGACATTAGGAAATATTGAAGTATACTCTCAGGGGGCTACTTTACCACAGAAAATCTTGTTGTGGAGACTGTAAATCTTATGAGTGTTTATTATGATTTATAAGGACCGTTGAAAGACCAGTGAGATTCTGTACCCAGCACTGGAAACAGCTGCAGAAGCTGAATTTTGAGTTTTCTGTTTATTATGTGAAGATCAGTTGTGGATTATTTGAGTGACATGAGGACTACATAGTTCTGGAGAGGTCTTGTTCAAGAGAATACTCAGAGATACCTCATTTTTACTTTTCACTTATTTCCACCTCCTTCAAGATCAGAGGAACTATACCTAGTATGCCTTCTTCTAGAGTTTATTGCCACACTGGGTGCATCTACATGTGATGCTACATCATCATGGCAATGTGCTATGGTGATGTAACGTTGGCGGGCACAAACCATGATGCTGCGGTTAAGTCGCTGTAGCAACACGCTCCCTCATTATAGCGCATCGCTACAGCAATGTAGGGGCTAAAAATAACCATGAGTCTCTTGGAAGTACTAAATGATGGAGCAGTTACAATGGCACCATAGGGGTACGTGTAGATGCACCCACTGAGTATCAATCAGAGGTGTTTACTTCCAAACATCAGAAAGCTTACCCACTCCATAGTGAATGAATACATGCTGGAGCTCAGTGGTATAAGGCCGTAGGACAGCTCCAAGGGATTTTTTGCAAAATGGGTCCAGAAAAGCAGATACCTAGGACAGTTACCTTTCAGGATAAAAACAAAAAAGTATTTCATGGCAGATGTCCCTTAATTCAGTATTGTTGCATGTGCAACCATCCTCTTAATATGTGCTGACTGAAACAAAAGTGGAACCAGAAAAACTACAGTGTGTCTGTAATGGACCATGGATTTTCTTGTGATATTTCTGTTAACTGTGTTCACATTATCATCATATTTCTGACTCGGTTTATCTCAGTCACTCCATACAGAATAGAAGTCAAGTGCCAGGGCTGGCTACATGCAGGTTGAGATGCAATGCATCAACAGAATCTTAGGATCACAGGCAACGATGGCTGAAGGGACTTCACAATGTTGTTTAATTCAGCCCTTTACTGAAGGCAGAAATATCCCTAATTAAACCATCCCAGGTGAATGAGTGTCTAACCCACTCTTGAAAATTTCCAAGGATAGAAATTCCACAATATCTCCAAGTAGCCTACTCCAATGCTTCTAATTTCCAACCCAAGTTCTTTGTGCTGGAGCTTGAGGCCATTGCTCCTAGTCCTTTCCCCTGTGGCCACAAAGAAAAGTCCATCTCCATACTCTCTATAATCTCCCTTCAGCTTTTTGAAGACTATTGTCCCCTCAGTTTTCTCTTCTCCAGACTAAATAACCCTTTCCTCCCAGGTCCCTAGCCATTTTTGTCACTCTGCATTGGATTCATCCATATCCTTCTTGAAATATGGGGCCCAAGACTAGGCACAGTACTCCAGGTGAGGCCTCAGCAGTTCTGAATAGAGCAAAAGAATCACTTCCCTTGATTTGCAAGTGGCACTTCTTTTGATACAACCCACTATGCTGTTGGGCTTTTTGCAACAAGAGCACACGGTTGGCTGATATTCAGCCTATGGTTCACTGTAAACCCCATGTCTTTCTCTGCAGCACTGTAGCCCAGCCAGTCATTCCCAAATCTGTATTTGTTCATGCTATTATTTCATCACAAGTTCAGGACTTTGCACTTGTCCTTGTTGAATTCCATCTTTTGATTGCAGACCATTTTTCATTCTATCCAGGTCATTCTGGATTCTAGTCCTGCCCTCCAGTGGCTGCAATTTCACCCAAATTGGTGTCATCCACAGTTTTGCTAAGGTGCGCTCAACCCTATCATCCAAAAGATGTTGAACAGTACAAGACCAGGACAGACCCCTGGAGAATCCTACTTGATACTTCCTCACAACTAGACATTGAGCTATAGATGACTACCCATTGAGCAATATAATCCAGCCAGTTATGTATCCACTTTACAGTACTTTTGTCTGATCTGTGGGCACTTTTACAAATGCTCCAGGGAGGGAGAGGGGGGAACAGCACTTTAATTAGAGCAGCTCTGAGAGCTGCTCTAATTAACATGCCACAACATCTCCTGTATCAGTGTCCCCCTGCTTAAAAATGGTGGTGGGGGCACTTGAACTAAAGCTTGTTCAATGAGCTTTAATTCCAGTGCCCCCACTGCCATTTTTAAGCAGGGGGACACTGATACAGGAGATGCTTTGGCATGTTAATTAGAGCAGCTCTCAGAGCAGGTTCCCATTTTTAAGCATGGGGATGCTGATACACGAGACACAGGAGGCTGCTGGAGTGCGGTGATTACCATGCTCCAGCAGACTTCACTAATTGGATGCTTATCTTGCTGGGATCCTATGACTCCAGCTGACTTCCTGCCCTTCGGGCAGGGGGCTGGACTCAATGATCTTCCAAGGTCCCTTCCAGCCCTAATGTCTATGAAAGCTATGAAATCTATGAAATTGAGTCTGCTCCAACATGCTGTAATTACAGCATGTCAGAGCAGCCTCTGCACTTGTATACAGGCACCCTATATTTCCTTAGCTTGCTAATGATAATATAATGGGAGACAGTGTCGAAACCTTGCTAAAGTTGAGGTATATCACATTCACTTCTCTCCCCATCTACAGAGCCTGGCACCTTATCACAAAAGAAAATCAGATTGGTTAGGCATGACTTGCTCTTTGTGAATCCATGCTGACTGTTCTTGATCATCTTGTGCTCCTCTAGGTTCTTCACAATAGAGTCATTGAGGCCCTGCCCCATGATCTTATCATGTATTAAGCTCAAGCTGACTGGTCTGTAATACTCCATATCCTCCTTCTTCCCTTTCTTATAGATGGGCACTATGGGTGTCATCCCAGACCTACTCCAGCCTTCACAAGTTCTCAAAAGGATAGCTAATGGCTCTAAAATTACTTCAGCCAATTCCTTCAGGTGCAATGTACCCAAGTGAACCTTAGGGTGTATCCCCTATGGTCCAGCTGACTTGAAAAGATCTAATTTTTTTAAGTAATCCCTAACCTAATCTATCATTACTACAAGTTGTCTCCATATCTTTCCTGTCAGTTGCACTTGTCATATGGTAGCTATGTAAGAGGAGTATTAAATACTTCAGCCTTCCCTGCATCATCTTTAACTAGATTGCCTTGTGCATTCCAGAAGGGATCTATGATTTCTTTGGTCTTCCTCTTCCTTTGACATCCAGGTATAATGGGAGATAGTGTTGAAACCTTGCTAAAATCGAGGTATATCACATTCACTTCTCTCCCCATCTACAGAGCCTGGGGAGGCTCTGTATTTTTATTTTTATTGCCTTCTATGTCCCCTGCCAGTTATATCTCAAATTGTGCTTTGGCCTTCCTAATAATCTCCCTGTATACCCATTCACTATTCCAGTTCTCTTTCCTACTTTTTCAATATTCCTTTTTGAGTTTCAGTGAATTGCTGCCTATTTAGGCCACTCCTGTTTTACTTCTCCTTCTTCCATTGCATTAGGATAGCATATTCCTGCATCCTTAATGCAGCCTCCTTAAAGTACAGCTAGCTACCCTGGACTCTTTTTCTCCTGACTTGCTTCTCAAGGGATCCGGTCCACCAGTTCCCTGAGTTTGCTAGCCTGTTTTTCTAATGTCTGTTGGCTTTATTCTACTGCTCTCCTTCCTTCTTCCCCTTAGAATCTTATCATTTCCTGGACGCTGGGTGCATCTACCCATGCAATGAATGCACCTGAATATTTCTCACATAAAATTCAAGCTCATTAAATCTCTCCTAGGTACATGTCTACATGTGAGCCCACTTCGGGAGCAAATTGCACCTGACAGTAGCAGCCCAGTCCAGGGCTGCTCCTGCCCTGCTTTGTTCCCCTGTAGCAGCCAAGGAGATCTCCAGGCTCCCCCAGGTGCCAGGCCCAGGCTGCCAGAGGGCACAGGGCTTGCCCCAAGCCCCAGGGAGGGTAGGAGGAGCTGTCCTGGCTCCAAGAACAGCTCTCTCTCAGCTGTGGTGAAATGGAAGCTGGCCCCAAGCCCTAGAGGTTACAGGAAGCTGTCCTGGATCCAGGGGCAGCTCCCTCCCAGCCACAAGGAGATTGGGGCTGGCTCCAAGCCCCAGGGGCAGGAGAAGCTGTCCCAGCTCCAGGAGCAACTCCCACCTGTCCAAACCTCAGATTTGCAGCCAGGCTCAGTAGTGCTGGCCCTAGAGACCAGAGCAGGGCCCAAGGCTGCCAGGCAAGCAGATGGCTCTACCTTTCTTGATGATGGACTGATCCAGCGAGTTCATTTCGGGCTCCTCCACTGCCTGCAAGCAAAGTTAGGGGAGACATCAGGGCACTGCTGCTGCTTAGGCATGGAGCATTGCCCCAAGCAAGCACCACCAAGCTGGGCTGTGCTCCTGAGCTCCGTGCAGCTGGAAGCTGCACCTGGAGCTGGGACAACTCTCCCTGTCTCCCAGGGCTTGGGTCTAGCCCTGATCTCCCTGTGGCTCTCCTGGGCAGGGGACAGTTATCCCCACCCCCCAGGGCTCAGAGCTTAGCCAGGCAGCCATTGTGGCCCCTGCTGCCTGGGCTGACCAGGAGCAATTTGCTCAGTTAGTATCTACATGTGCACTTTTGCACATTATTTAACGTGCTGTTTTTCTAGTACCTATGTATATATATTAGTACTAGCAAATAGCACATTAGATTAATGTAATGCACAGTAACTGCCATACACGTGTAGACAGTGATGCTTTATTGTGCATTATATTAGTCTAATGTGCAGTAAAACATCTTGTGTAGATGCATGCACTGTCACCCAAGTTATCTTCCATCTTTACATTCTCAACCAATCCCTCCCTATTGTGAGCAGCAAGTCTTACAATGACTTTGTTGACATATCAGCATAGATGAGATGTCCATCACCCAGGAGGTATCCAGAGAAGATAAACATGACAATGGGAAAGCAATCTGAAAAAAAGCCACCTAGCAACTCCCAACCAGAAGAGTTTGAGAAATGAGACAAGTAAAGGAGCTCTGGGGAGTGGAAACATTCAAAATATCTTTGGAGGTGCTTAGAGCTGTGCCAGCTGGATTGGGGACTGCTTAACCTCTTTGGAGGGAGCACAGAACCCCTTCCTGGGAGGGCTTTGCCCCAGTAAATGCTTTTACTGAAGAGACTGTCTACTGAGCTGCCTGGGACTTTGAGTTGTACTCCCTCATTGTTCTAGAAGTCAAGCCTGGGCTGACTTCAGGAAACTCACTCAGAAACCAGACAAGGAAATATTATTATTACAGGTACTAAACTTAATGCACCATAATTATGGCTCATTAATGAATGTGTAAATGTGCCCTCATAGTATTTTGTTTAAAGTGACCTAAAAGGATGCTTGCCTTTGAAGAGTAAATATTAGTTAAAGATTAATAACTGTTCTTGACTGCAGCCAATACCAATGCCTAGCAAAAGTAATCACAAAGAAAACTGCCAACATTCAGGGCTCAACACAGGATCTGATTCTAGTGTAGTTTACACAGAGTGTAATTCCATTAAGAACCAGGTCCACCATCTCCTTCATAGTATCTTTCTTGAGCAAATAAATCTAGCTGCAGGTCTCCCCTATTTCAGTAGATCTGTTTTAAACTACATGCAGGAAAAACAAGGTTAACAAGGGCAGGAATCAAACTGCCCTTCCCTGTATCAGGCTGGCCTCTGAAAGAGCGAGTGAATCAGTGATTGAATGTGTAACGTGATTGAATGTGTAACATGGAAGCAGGCAGCAATTAACACCTGGGAAGCTGCAGATCAACCAACAGAAGAACTCAATAGAAGACAATGTAACAACTGGGAAATCTCTAAATGTCACTGATCAAGGGCTAGAAGCCCTGGCCTGAGTTAATCAACTCCGGGGACCAACTTTTGGGCTGAATATCTCCAGATCGGCCGCTCCCAGAGCCCTATTCAAAATTAATCAACGGACTCCCAAACCTGCACGTTCATGTGGACAACCCCTGGGGCTGACAGATGCCATCCAGTAGCCACCGAGGGGGGGAAGTCCCACAAGGGTCAATGACCCCTGGATTGGGCAAACCTGAAAACTGGGGAATCACCAAAGTCTGCCAAGGACAGATAAAAGGCAGTGAAAAGTGACCCTCAGTGGCGCCCTCTTGATCTCCAACTCGACCAGACCTGTCCAGCCAGAAGGACCAGACGGCAACCCCCTTCTGGAAGATAACACCACGCTGAAAGAAGCCTCAACAACAGACTCCAGCGCTTGTAGGATAGGTATACCCGACTCTGTAGCCTGCTACTGTGTGTGTGTATGTGTGTGCATGTGTGTGGACCAGCTCCAAGGTTTATGATTACAGTGTTTCAATCTGCCTAATAAACTAGAATTTTAAGGATCCCGAGTTGGACATTTGTAGCCAACAAGAACAGGTTCAAACCCTCTCTGGGAAAAGGGGGCCTAGAACATGAGTCTGTGGCTTCCTAAGCAAGCAACTTAATCTCTCAGCTACTGAGGCTAAAACATGAAAGAGTCCTCCATCATTTTGTTTCCAGGACTTGAATTCAGGTAAGCACATACACAGGGTTATGTCTCCAGGAAACAGAATCACTACCTGTAGATAAGTGTCAAAATGCCACTTATACAACTACAAACTTGCCACTTGGATAAGCAGAGTTTCTACCCTACCTACTGTCTGGGGGGACGGTGTTTTGTAATAAGCTCCAAATCACCAACAATCTTACAGGAATTATAGGTAGGGACCTACCAAATTACCAAATTCATGGTGGAAGTGGGGTGTGCTATGGCTCCTTAAATCTTGCAGATTCCACCCTTTCCCTCCCTTCCCTGCCCCACCTCCCTGCTGATTGGTGGATGGGCCCTACTTGCAGCTCCCTTCTGATCAGCGGGGAGGTGAAAACTGTGGTTTTAAATATGGCACCGTTTTTGCCTCCCACCACTGATTGGCTGAGGAGCTCCAGATGGCCCAGCTGTCTGGTACTGACTGGCTGGGAGGCAAAAATGGGACCATGTTTAAACCTGTGGTTTTAGCTTCCCTACTGATCAGGAAGGAGCAGTGGGATCCTCTGCTAATTAGCAGCAAGGGGGAGCTGGGGGCAAGGGGTGAGGTGCACACAGGGGAACTTGCAAGATTAAAGGAGCTGCTGCACACTCTACTTCTGCCGTGAATTCAGTAGGTCCCTAATTATAGGAATTATTTCCCAACCAAGCTGGTCTAAACCTGGGGTTTGGGAACTGGGGTGGGGAAGAAGGGGGGGATCAAAGTTTTGACCTCGTTTTCATTTTTTAGGTTTCAAAATGAAATAATTCCATACTTATTTTAACATTTCAAGGTTTTTTGCCATTAAAATATTTTGCTTTTGAAATCTTTTGATTTCTCTTTTTTATTTCCCATGTTCTTTCTCTTTCTTTTTTCTCTGATATATTTTCTTATTCCCTGTCTTTTCCTGCCCTTCCCTTTCCCCCCACCCCCCAATTTTATCACGTCAAAAGGGAAGTGGGAAAAGAAAGAAAAACAGGGAAGAAGAAAAATCAAAAACTGAGAAAAGGGGAAATGGGAAAAAATGGGAAAAATCTTTTTCTAATTGTGTTAAAATTGACATTTTTAATGCCTTATGAATTCAGGGAAAGTAAGTTTTCAGTTCAAGACATTATTGTCCAAAAACATTTACTGATTACATTTTCCTGGTTCATGTAAATCTGGCTTCTTTGATAAGACTGCCATTAAGATTACAAGTCTATGGCAATTAATATGATAATGATTTTGATAATGTCACCTGTCACCATGAACTGGAATAAGACATCACAAACTCTTAATAAAACCATGAAAGTCTATAATGCAACAATATTTTTTTGAATATTGGAACTTTAAATTCACTTAAATCACTAGCCTAATGATAAAAGGATAAATATCATATTACCAGTCCTATGAGTCATTTGAGCTCTGACTTAAATAATGCCTATATTCAAGCTTAAACTGTGATCTAAATACCTGTAGTAATTTGAAGTATATTTAAATATTTTAAATACATTTAAATTGGTAAGCCTACATTTTTTAAACAAACACTAAAACCACCAGTTGCTTTTGAAAATCAATGTCTAAACCTATTCTGCATGACCCTGGTTGGCTTACATTGACCACACTAATGCACAACTCTCTTTCACAACTAGAACCTTTCCCAGAGTTTCTGATTCTCCATTTGAACAGAGCACTTATCAGTCATTTGCCAGTTACTTCTTGAAAAATGATGCAAAAGCCTTACATGTCACTGCATTCAGCTTTTCCACATCTGGTATTTCTTCTTTGGAAGTCAAATCATGTGAATGAATACAATGAATCAATTCCACAGTTAATGTCTGCCTGATTGAAATTGCTTTACTTCAGAGTTGTTATAAAGCTCCTCTATAAGAATCCTTTGGCTATACCAACCAGTTGCTCCAGACTATCAGAACATCTTCACTCTCTTAATATGTTTGGGACTACATTTTTCCAAGTGTCCTTCAATTTGTACCTGCATCTTTAGAAGTACATGCGAATCAGCCACACAGTGACAGTGGAGGAATTGAGTATAACAGAGACTCAGGTGGGAGCCCTGTTACTATGAGGGTTTCAGGCTAGGTTGACCTGAGATTGCACCCCGACAGGTGAAGGGAGTTCACATCAGGAGAGGGGCAGGATGATTAGCCCACCACGGCTGGCATAAATTCAGCAGCGGGACAAACACCTTTTGCCTTCGGGCACTGGAGAATGGATGAGTGATCCTCAGGACCCTGAAAGAAAGAGGAGGAGAAGCCTTACCTATGATCCAGGGAGAAGTTGGAAACTTGTGACTGCAGACGATGACAAGGTGGCTACAAGTTGTAATGCTCTCCTGGGAACCGCAATAGCTCTGCTAAGTGTGAGGAAAGACTGCAGGGCTCTGGGAAGCTGCACTGCCAGGAACCCTGACAGCCAGAGAGAGAGAGAGAAAGGCTCCAAGACAGGGCTCGCGTGGCAGGAGAGCTGCCAGCTTATGGAGACAGCCGAAATGCCTAATCAGCGATTCAAACAGCAAAGGAGCTGTGGGCAGTTCTCAGCATGAGCCACAGAAGACACAGAGGACGTACCCTGCTCATAAGACTCTTTACCCTAGAGACTCTAACAATTACAAAGTATCACTCAGGAATCCAGAGCCAAGAGTCCTTATTGGTAGCTCAGAAAGCCCAGACTAATGAGGTAATTAGTGAGGATATTGTAACAATACAGGCTTCTGCAAAGTAAATAAAGGCTATGCTGTAAGAGTTTACCACCTGGGTGGCATTAGTAGTTCCTTGCTCATATAACATCACTGGACCCCTCTCTTTTTCTATCTAAGTCGTGGCAGGAGAGTTCAAGGGGAGACAGAGCCGGGATTGACCACCCCCCCCTCACAAAATTGGTGCATTGGCCAGGAACTGCTGGTAAGAACGAGGAGCCAGGGAATCTATGGGCACTCAAGTCCCAACCGACTGGCAGCAAGCACATAGTATTACTCTACATCTCCTATAGGGCCAGCCAGCCCAGCTGGAGGAAATCATCAGGGTGCGCACTCAGGAGGCTGAAGCACGGATTCGACTTTTCTCCCGCCAACAAGATTTACGCGAGAAAATTGAAGCCCAACAAATGTCATTGGGAAGAGAAGGAGAAGGGGCCAGGCTTCCTTAGATGTCTCCAGAAGACAATGTGGAAGCCTACTTAGAAGCCTTTGAGAGGACAGCCATGGCTGCAAAGTGGGATCCCAGCAGCTGGGCGGTCCGTATTGGGCCCCCTCCATGGACACTCAAACAACTGTGGTCATTCCTTGGCTTTGCCAATTAAAACCGCTGGTTCATTTGGGGTTTCTCAGAAAAGGCGGCACCTCTAACAGAGCTAACAAAGGGCCAATGGAACCCGGTCAAATGGAATCCAGGAGCTCTCCATGCTTTCAATCAATTGAAGGAGGCACTATGCCAGCACCCCGTATTATACATCTCAGATTTCCAGAAAACTTTCTTTCTGCAGACATATGCCTTAGGCATCACCTTAGGGGAGACCCTCTTCCAAGAAGAAGTGGGAGAAGAGAGGCCCATTGCATTCACCAGCAAGATACTTACCCCAGCGGAAACCTGTTACTCTACATTCGAGCAGGAGTGCCTAGCAATCTGGTGGGGGGGGGGGGGGGGTCAAGCTCTTCTGTTATTACCTCATAGGGCGGGAATTTGTGTTAATCACAGATCATACCCCTCTGTGCTGGCTATGAACAGGTAAGCTGGATAATGCCAGGTCGCTGAGATGGTCTCTGGCCTTACAACCCTTTGATTTTACAGTAAGACACAAAATGAGAAAGAAGAGAAGGAATGGTGATTTCCTCTCCAGCACACAGGAATGTTGATTTCCTCTCCCGCACAGAAGGAAGACAAGATGACACCATGGTGCACCAGACCAAAAAAGGCCAAAGATGTCAGCTTTAGAAGAACCTTTTTAAAGGGAACAGTGAGGCGGATCTCAGCACAAGCCATGGAAGATGTGGAGGATGTACTCCACTCATAAGACTCTTTACCCTAGAGAGTAACAATTACAAAGTATCACACAGGAATCCAGTGCCAAGAGTCCTGATCAGCAGCTCGGAATGCCCTCACTAATGAGGTAATTAGTGAGGGTATTGTAACAATACAGGCTTTTGAAAAGTAAATAAAGGCTATGCTGTGAGAGTTTACCACCTGAGTGGCACTAGTAGTTCCTTGCTCAGATAACATCACCGAACCCCTCTCTTTTGCTATCCATCTAAGTTGTGGCAGGCGAGTTCAAGGGGAGACAGAATGAGGACTGACACCCCATCTCACATTGAGAAACATCAAAATTATCTATATGCATCAACTGACAGGATGACATCCTTGAAGTAGGCCTTGCCAATGGTTGATGGACAGCATAAGAAGAGTTCTGAAGCTATTTAATGCAAGATAAGATTTGAAAGAGAGAACTCTTGAAACATGAGCATGGAGGTATATCATCAAGGAGGCTGAAGTGATACACGTGCTGGTTGGCCAGTAGAAAGAAGTAAGCAAGCAAGCAAACTTGGAAATATTAATTGTATATTTAGATAGCTAACTGTCTAATTTGTCCAAGAAAGCATGCTCTAAGTGCATACTGGTACCATTTTGCAAAATAGCCTTAACCTCCCAAATCCTTAATACCTATGGAACAACAATATTGCTATAAGGTAGGGCAAGGTAGCACCTTAGAGACTAACTGATTCAGAGAGTCATGGATATTTCTAGGCAACAACCTACTCCATTAGTTGCTACAGCACTTCATATCTTAACTTCTTACATTGGTAAGCCCTATGCATTGATACCTTGGTACAAACAGGAAGTATCATTAATTAACTCAATACAGTGATTGCTATTAAAAAAATCAATATTTATTGAATTACTATTATTATTAACAGTAATTATTACTAACAGTTACCAGTTAATTGGTAGTTACTTTTATTTCAGCTATTTCCTATTATGAGTATAAGGGAAACTGTGCTCTCTCTCAGAAACTACCTGGAGATGATTGCTTTTATGTGGCAGCCTCTATAAGTTATTGGTGCACCTGGCTGAAACCATCTCTCACTCATACATGGCAGCACATAGTTCAAAACTTCAATAGAGATGGTGAAACAAGATCTATTTTAGGGCTGCTGTGCCAAGTACGTAGTAAAGCAACAAGTCATTTTTTGGGTTTTGGAGATGAGAATTCAGTATCTGAGACAAGACCACAGCCTCAGGTACAATGGTTAAGCATTGCTAAATAATGCATTTGCTTTGTGACTAAAATTATTTACCTTTGTACTAGGACCCATGTTTTCACAGTATATTCATGCTTTTCAATTGAACATGATTATGTGACCTTACATGGCAACGCAGTTAAATGATCAGAGGGAGTGGTACCAAGTAACAGGATCTTCAGAGAAGCTACTTGAAAAATATCATTGGTACAATAACAGTAGAAATGGTAGTAATAACTATTAATGTGCTGCTTTCCCAAACCCTTTTTTCATTGTAACCCACCAACAACTTAATTGAATTTACATACATATGAACGATATCATACATTTTTATATGCCACAAAATGGAATATATTTATTAGCCATCCAGAAATACACAGGTATACTGAGATAAATTGTATTTTTTATATAGAACCCTCATATCAACAGCAAGGACAAGCACCCCAGTGCTGACTTCAGGCCAGATGCAATGCCCTGTCAAGTTAATTTAAAGACTTCACTAGATGTTGGATTAGACTCCAACTATACATATTTGTCTAGCTTACTGGTGAGGCATTTGGAATCAGGTTTGTGTTTGCCAAAGCAATTCAACAATTAAGGAGCCAACCCACCACTTTCCCATGATTTAAAACTGGTGTTTGCTTTTGCATTTTAAAATAATGTGAGAACTGAAACTACAAACAAACAAACCCCTTTAATTATGTCATTTTGGTTTTCCTTTCTTTGTCTTCACAGGTTTATGTCTAACACCCTCAGACAAGCACCATGGTATGTGGAGAGGGTACAGGAGAAAAAAATGCACAAAAGAAAAATGAAAGTCGATCCAATAGACAGCAAAATGTTGTTAGTTGTGTCACAAGAATTTGTTCTTCAGACACGTGTGCCACTATCCATGTCACTTTCAGGTTGGCATTTTGAGGCTATTCAGAAAACTATTGGAATAATAAAAGCAAAACTGAAGAAAGAATTGAGGGAAACACACAAAGGGAGTCTTAAGTTTAATTATAAAACTGTGCTTTTGTATTTATGTATCTTTTTTCCTGCCAGAAAGTTTCAAGCTGACACTTGATCTTGTACTTTAACATAGCAGAGGTAATAGGAGGTAGAAAGAACAGGGAGGAGATTTTCAAAGGTACAAACATGTTTTTCTGTTTGACTTGGGTACCTAACTGCCTTTTGCCCTCGAAAAAACACTTCCAAAAGACATATCTGGTGGGGGGGTATTAATCAGTGGAAATGTTTGTATAGAAGGGAGCCAGTTTCTCTGGTGAATGAGCTTTTGCTAATAAATTTAAAAGTACATATCATATGCTGTAAAGATACACAAATCTTGTACAATAATTTGAAGAGTATAGACTCCAAAGAAAAACGAAGATTTGTTAATCTGGTTTAAGGACTGATACGGATTAGAGAAGCATATTAAAATTGGGATGCAAACTCAAGAAATGCTTCCAAAAGGAAGGAAGGAAGGAAAATGGAGAATTATGAAGGAAAATGGCAGAATTATGAAGGAATTATGAAGGAAAACGCCATTGCATGGGGCATTTAAAATTAGACTTCACATAGAATATAATTTGGAGGACAAACCTTTCTCTTGCAGAAAACTGGGTAGAAGAGGGATTTCTATTTCATCATGTGAGCCATATTTTGATAGAATGATTTTGTAGCACTTCTCCATAACTTATTTGTGATCAGAGGTGCCACCTCACTCTCATATATCTACAATTGCATACTGTCTACAAGTCAGCTAAAACAATCAGTTATATGAAAAAAATGATGTTAGGAAAACATATATATCTATATATATTAGGGGTGCACCAATACATATTTTCTTGGCTGATACCAAGAGTTGATTATTAACCAGCCATACTGGCCAATACTGATCCGATAACCAATTTACAGGAATGCAACTGGACAGCATGGAGAGCAGCTCCCTTCGGGTAAGTCTGTGGAAGTAAAGAGGTGTGGGTAGGGGAAGGGGCACAAATCAAGGCTCCCACAGTGAGGGAGGGAGTGGGGCAGGGGCACGGACTGGGGCAGAGGCTGGGGCTGGGGGCACTGCCCAGCCAGGGCAGTGAATTGGATCTGGAGCCAGGGTGGGGAGCAGGATGGAGACATGGGCAACTCATCCAGGGGATCAGTGTCTCAGCACTTAAAAACAGCAGCGGGGTCACTTGAACTAAAGTTTGTCAAATGAACTTTAGTTCAAGTGCCAACAACACCACACTTTTAACCAGAGAAGAGTTGATCAGGGTGAGGGCAAATGCAGGCTTCCGACTGTGGTCTTGGGGCTCTCCACCCCGCTGCCTTTGTCCTGGGGGCCCCATGCTGGCTGCATGCCCCTGGCCCACCCAGCAGTGGAAGGCACAACTCACTGCCCTCACTGCTGCTGGGTGGGCAGGGGGCACACGGGCAGTGCAGGGCTCCTGGGGGAGAGGCAGTAGAGCAGAGAGCCATGAACCCACAGTGAGCAGCCTGCATCCACCCCTCAAACAAATCTGGGGGAGGAAATGTGGCCCCTCATGCCTCCCCCAGGGGGTGCACAAAGCAGCAGGGAGCTCCCCCCCCCCCCCCCCCACAGTGAGGAAGGGAATGGGGCAAGGGCAGGGGCAGAGGCTGTGGCTGGGGCACAGGGAAGTGCCCAGACAGGGCAGTGAATGGGACCTGGGTCCAGGGCATGTAGCAGGGTGGCTCATCCAGGGGATCAGCATCCTGGCACTTAAATATAGCAGTGGGGGCATTTGAACTAAAGCTAGGGCCCTTGGATGAGCCACCCACAGCTCCATCCCACTCCCTGCCCCATTGCCAATGCATAGGGGGTGCACACAAGTGCCTTTTCTGTCACTGTCAGCCCCTGCCTTTCCTGACACTGTTGGCAGTGCCTGCAGGTGGTTGCTACTCACCTCCCTCCCCCCCTGCCGCCAACACCACTGGCAGCGTCTGCAGGTGGTCAGCGATTGCTGCTGGCCATCACTGACGCTGCCAGTGGCGTATGTGGGTGATCACTGACCCCTGGTTGGTGCTCGCCAACCCCCTCCCCCCACTGCCAACAGTGCTGGCAGTGTCTGTGGGAGATCCCCACTTACTGCCGCCTTGCTCCCACCACCACCAGCTCTGCCATGCCCCACCAGCTGCCAGGGGCATGCGTCATTCATGCCCTGCCCCAACCCTGGCCCTGGGTCTCATTCATCGCCCTGGCTGGGCAACATCCCCACTCCCAACCTCTGACCCTGCCCCTGCCCCTGCCCCTGCCCCACTCCCTCCCTCACCATGGGGGCCTCAATCTGCCCCCCCATGCCCCTTCCCCTCCACAGACTCACCTGCAGGGAGCTGCTCTCCACACTGCCTGGCTGCATTCTTGATCACATGCACATGGCATCCAGGGGCCCTGACCAGAAAGCATAATTAATTATATTTATCAGTGAACATTATCAGCTACATTGGCCAAAAAAAGCTAATACCTGATAATGTAAATTTACCTTTTATTGGTGCCGATCTGATATGCAACCGATATATTGGTGCACCTATAATTTACAAATTAGTAGTGCTTGCTGAGCATCCACATATATACGCACACGCACATACTTTAGCAATTTTTAACAAAACTTAGCATCTGGAAACAAGGAGAGCCAGCATTCCACATACCATCAGAAAGTGTTGTATCAATCATTTATGTCCATGGACCACAATTAGAGAACAAGCAAGCTCTTTGATTCAACTCCTTTGGAATATCCATAATTTTGTGGTGAAAGGGAGCACAATCACATTTTGGTAGAGGTTATTTCTTATTAATATATGATTTAAAGGTAGCCATGTGAGTCTAGTGCAAAAACCATGAGCAAGGAATACTTGGTCATCTCAGAGAATTGGAAAGAAAAGGTTCACTAGTTTCATACCCATATAAAAAGTGATCATTTGATACTAAATGATATGATCATTTTTTAACTTGGTCAGTATTGTTTTCAGTTGGTAGGTTTCTTTACATCCCTCATACATACTTTTAGAGATCTGACTGAGATTTTCACCAGCAAGTTAATTAAAGAGCAAAGCTAGAATGTAAGAAAAGATATAAACTGTGTAAGAAAAAAGTGTCTATAGGCCAGATTTTTATCTTGAAAATATATCAGAGGATCTATGCTGGTTCTTAGCAACCCATAAGACCCAGAAACTTTTTTCCTCCTTTTTTCTCAATGGTTGTATCCATAAGTTCCACTGGGTAAACTATGCAGGTTAGTGCAAGCTCCAAAACATTTTGCAGGGAACAAGGGAGGGATTTATTTATACTGTCTTCAGTTTATATAGGTTTCCTGGGATTTTCTCAGCAAGCACTACTATAGAAGACAGTACACACTGTGAGAGCCAAGGGGTTCGTACATTTTCTAACGAAGGCTTTTAGTTTTGTACTTCAAGTCAACCATGGGGAAAGTGGGACTATAATATTGCCTTGTAACCAGTGGATGATGAATGGAAAATATGAAGAGAGAGAGTACAACAATGCCATTGTACATTGTATTCCATTAAAAAAAGAAAACAAATTAGTAGTATTTCATCTGGAATTGAGTCTTCAAGGCCCATGGAGGCTCTAGGAGATGCTAAATTTAGTTTTAGTGTTTTTTCAGTGATTCTGACCACTCCAAAATCCAGCAGAAAGGCACAAAGGAAAAGGCTATTGAACCTGTGGTTTCTGGAAAACAAATGGAAAACTATGGCTTTGTCAATATTCCTATTTCTAATTGCTTTGACTTGTTAGCAATTAGAAGAAGTTATCTGCTTGTCTCTCCATTGTTAAGGCAACAAATTTGTTCAGTTCAATCCTGATAATTGTACAAAACATGTGCTTTTTATAGAAGATGTGTGTGGAAGGTAGTGTGTCATTTGCAGGAAAGGTGAACTTACAAAGAGGTAAGTTATGCTCTCTGACTTGATGCTGGGATGGGAGGGGGGCAGAGGGGGAGTGGTCAGGGTGTCCCTAAGAAGTTACATATTCTGTACTTAGAACACCTGAAATCTCAATAAAAGCAGCTCAGGAAAGATGCCATTGTTCATTCATAAAACAGCACAGTATTAATTGATCAGTGCCTTCCAAACAGTGCCTACATGGGGTAGGAAAAACCATTAATGAGGTGGTAATTGGGTAAGTTGCTTTTCTGCGTGGTTTTACTCAGAAAATCACAACAATAAACTTTTCTGTGTCTTCTGTTCACTGAGAGAATGCATGATATTTGAATCTACTAAGCTCAGTGCATATGGCAACTCAAATAATGGGAGTGTATCATATAGTAGACAAAAGTAGTCATGAAGCAGAAAAGCATTGGAGTCACTAGATTTATAATAGGTTAATGTGGGTAAATATGTGCATATTCAAAGGAGTGAAGTGAAAAGGACAGAGGAGCAAATTGGGGGAAGGTGGGAGAGGGGGTTGGGGTAGAGTCGCACCCCGCTTTGATTCCTGCTCTGCCCAAAATTTTAAAAACCACCTGCCTGGGAAGGACAGCAGCCTTTCTATTCAGGCAGCACTGAGGGAGTCAGTTGACTCATTATAACCCACCTGATTTCAGCTATTTTCTCTTCACTCTACAGGTATTAATGATCCTTCCTCCTTCCTCCTTTTTAATGGTTCTGATGTTCCACTATTCAAACTATCCTTTCTTATGCAATGTCTCTGTCTGTTAGCCATTCCTGGTAATGTCTTTGTTTTATTTCACAGTCCTGAAGATTGTTTTTAGCTCTAGATAAAAATTTTAACTCAGGTGGCGCGTGGCAAGGAAAAGAAAGTGCTAGTTATGTACACTGAGTGAAGGCTCCCCCTGCCAATCAGCAGTGAGAGGCAGGGCTGCCAGGGCCCCTCCTCCATTCAGAGGCTAGGGGTGGGACCACCATGAAATACCCTTGACATTGGCTCTGTCCACCATAAGCAGGCTGTGAAAAAACCATTGTCTCACTGAAATCTAGGTAGATCCCTACTAATGACCTAATATCTTTTACTATTTTTTGCCTAGTTTGTTGTGTTTTTCTGAAACTTAATATATAATCTAGCAAATTAGTGAACATTCTAATAGTGATATTGGTTTTTCCTTTGATCTTCAACTGAATAATATAGTGCTAACCACTTTAACATATTTTAAAAGTTTCTAGTTTCTCTTTAACTGGAGAAAAAAATGAGTTGTGTTATATGTGATGATGTGCAACACCATCTTCACCCCCCTTTTCAAAATCCTAAGTCCTCCCTTGAAAAGACATATGGATAACACTGAAAGGGAACCCTAGAATAGGTTAGAAGTTTTATTCTGAGCAAAAGGCAGCTTCAGTACAACTACTGCAATACAGTAGTTTCCACAACAGATAACATTTTGGTTTAACAGGCAGAATTTTCTCATTGGGAGATCCACCACCTTTCAATCAGTGGTGCTCAACTTTTTGTATCCAGAGGGCCAGATGGGCAGTGCCTGGTCTGTCTGCAACCCAGATTCAGTCTGTAGGCCCAATCCAGCACCTAGGGCAGACACAGCTGGGCCCCATCTGATCATGGGGTGCTTGACCACCTGGGCGATAGCGATCATCGCCTACTGGAATTCACCATCCAGTGCAGGGTGTCAAAGGCCTGCAGCAAGGCAACAGCCCTGGATTTCAGGAGGGAGGATTTCAATGAGGTAAGAAGACTAGTCAGGGAGGCACTGAGGTCCCAGAGGGGAGGGGAGTTGGGAGTCCAAGAAAAGTGGTCGTTCCTTAAAAAGACGATCCTCCAAGCCCAAAAGGTGACAATCCCCAGGTGGATCAAAGGGGGCAAGAGCACTCAAAAGTCCTCATGGCTCACCAAAAGCCATACGGGAACATCTCAAAGCCAAAAAGGAGTCATATACCCAATGGAAGGGAGGGGCCATCACCAAGAAAGATTAAACCACTACTGCTCGAGATTGTAGGGGGGCTGTTAGGAAGGCTAAGGCAGAGATGGAACTGGGACTAGAGACTCAGATCAAAGATAACAAGAAGTCCTTTTTTAAATACATAGCGGGTAAAAAGAAGGTACCAAGTAACATGGGGCCTCTGCAGGACATGCTTGGAAATCTGGTGGTAGCAACAGATGACAAAGCTAATCTCTTTAACAGATTCTTCTCTTCCATTTTCTGAGCAAGGGCAGGGACATCCCCCCCCACTGGGAATCTGGACGAGCCCAAGAGAGGCACAGCCAGGCCCAGGGTTATTGAGCACCTAGTCAGGGAACTTCTGGAGGGACTAGACGTGTTGAAATCAGCAGGTCCTAGATTCATAGATTCATAGATAGATTCATAGATGTTAGGGTTGGAAGGGACCTCAATAGATCATTGAGTCCAACCCCCTGCATAGGCAGGAAAGAGT